>NC_047085.1:90078569-90390027 GCF_902459505.1 Geotrypetes seraphini
CATTTAAAGCAGAATTGAGAGAGGCACTTTTCAGAACAATGGTTGCATAAGAAAAATGTGCCAAAACTGAACTGGAAACCCCAAAACAAACTTGGCAAGTACTTCATTTTGTACTAAACACAGTTGGTGGCATAACCATGAGAGGGGGCTGGGCCTCCCACTTTGAACTTAGCCCCCCTCAAAATGAACATCTCCCTTGCTGTAGCTGGTGGGACATTTTGTTTTTACATTATCTTGGTCCCAGTTTCTACTTTTGTCTATCTTCTACTAATTCTCTTTACAGCCCATGGGAGTCCCGTGAGCCTGGGGGGATGCCCGCAGGAGTCCCATAAGCCTGGGGGGGATCCCCACGGGAGTCCCACAATCCCTGTTCCTGTGCAGACCTCTGATTTGAATTTCCCTCTTCAGTTGTACCTAGTTTTATCCCAGGACAAGCAGGCAGCGTGTTCTCGTGTATGGGTGATGTCACCGATGGAGACCCGGTATGGACCACTTTAAAAGTGTATCGCCACTTTAAGTCTTTAGAAAGTTCATGATAGCCCGAACTGTGCATGCCCGAATGCCTTCCCACCCGACGTGGTCCCTCAGTTTCTTAGTTTCCGCGGAGCTATGAAGACGTGTTTTTTCAACGGCCATTGAAATCTCTTTTTTTGCTGCCTTCCCGCTCTTGTGGATCTCTGACTTTTTAGTCAGTTTTTGTTTTTCTGGTTTTAGTAGTAAAATTTTTTACTTTTTCTCTTTCGCAGGTTTGGCCCAGCGGGGCCTACTCTTCCACCTTGGCCTCGGATTTTAATTTTGCCGAGGCCACGTACCCTTCAATGTCCCATCTGCAAACGGGTTTTAAAAAGTGTGGACATTGTGCTTGCCCCATCTCACTAACTGATCCACATCGCTGGTGTCTCCAGTGATTGGGGCCCGTCCAGAGACTTGTTCCCGCTGCTCGTCGCTTCAAAAGAGAGCACTTAAGAATTGCCTTATCCAGCAATGACTCCTTTTTGGCGCCGGCATGGAGGAAGACTCGACATCAGTTTTGGTGTCAACAGCACCGTCTAAGTCGACACCGCAACTCTTGACATCGGGAGAGCCCTCTTCGGTGTTGCATACAGTTTGTAAGCTGGCTAAGAAGCCTTCCCCCACCCCTTCGGGTCCCCAGGTCACTGCAGCAGTGAGTCAAGTCCTGCTGATCTCGAGGAGACCCAAAAAGCGTTTCGCTTCAATTTCGTGAGTGCCTCGACATTGCGTAGAGCTGCACCGAAGGTACCGGCCACAAAAACAGCGGTATTGGTGCTTACTCTTAATCTTACAGATCAAAACACTCCACAGTTAATTTCTCCACAGACCCTTAGTTTGAAATACTTCACATATATGGATTCTATGGGTGGAACTTTATATTCTTAGAACTTTATATTCTTAGAGATTTCAATAGACCTCGGTGATACCTTCTGTATGCCATAAACTTTTTATTCATACAGAGTACTGGCACCCAGAATCGTCATCGGTCTAGTAAATATTTAATTTATATACTTTATATATTCAAAAGATTATACTCATCTTGTTCTATATGGGAGGGGGCAAACACTCCGACATAGAAACTATGTTTCACCCTAATTGCCCGATTAGGGCGAAACATAGTTTCTATGTCGGAGTGTTTGCCCCCTCCCGTGTAGAACAAGATGAGTATATAATCTTTTGGAATATATAAAGTATATAAATTTAAATATTTACTAGACCCATGACGAATCTGGGTGCCAGTACTCTGTATGAATAAAAAGTTTATGGCATACAGAAGGTACCACCGAGGTCTATTGAAATCTCTAAGAATATAAAGTTCTACCCATAGAACCCATATATGTGAAGTACTCTTAATCTTAAACAGCAGATTAAAGAATTGCTGCAAGAAGAATTAAGGGAGCAACTTCAAATGCCCATGCTGACTCCCATGTCGACATTGACTCCTCTGGTGCCGGTCCGGTCTGAGCCCTTGACACCGGTTGCACCTATTCAAGAGTCTCCATTGGTGCCACCGCTTCTTGTTAGACAACCGACACCAAAGACTCGTCGACACCGATCGTCTTCTACACAAACGTCACCTGAGACGATGTCTGTACGGTCTGGGAAGGCGCTGCGGAAGTCATAGCTTCGGTACCGTCTTTTCGACACCGAACTACTAGAGATTCAGACTAGAGAATGACACGGTGACAAAATTCATCACCGTTCCCGTCCCCACGGATAACCGCGGGAAATAATCCCATGTCATTTTCTAGTATCTATTTCAATCTCAGTCCTTCTACACCAGCATTCTTCAAAGCAAAGCTTATGGCTCAGTGGTTGTGGCCATTCATACTCTGATTCTTCCCTCTCTCTTTAAAGAATTACATGAAGATGGTTTCCCGCAGTTATCCGCAGGGACGGGAACGGTGATGAATTTTGTCACTGTGTCATTCTCTAATTCAGACCTCTGGGGGGATTCTGACCAGAAACCTCTATTCTCTGAAAATGAGGGTTCTTTGGAAGATGATTCTACTCGCTATTCTTCTCAAGAGGCTCCTTTACCATCTGAAAAATCTTCTTTTGCCAAGTTTCTCAGGGAGATGTCTGAGACATTATCCATCTCCGTGGAGGCTGATTCTAAGAACATAAGAACTGCCATCTCCGGATCAGACCTTCGGTCCATCAAGTCCGGCGATCCGCACACGCGGAGGCCCTGCCAGGTGTACACCTGTCGTAATTTATAGTCCACCATATCCTTATAT
The DNA here is from genome assembly GCF_902459505.1 of Geotrypetes seraphini. NCBI lineage: Eukaryota > Metazoa > Chordata > Amphibia > Gymnophiona > Dermophiidae > Geotrypetes > Geotrypetes seraphini. The sequence continues at coordinate 90,081,323 of NC_047085.1, forward strand.
GCCTCTCTTAAGGAGATATGCATCTAGTTTGCTCTTGAAGCCTAGGACGGTCGATTCCGCAATAATCTCATCTGGGAGGGCATTCCAGGTGTCAAATCTAAACAATCTAAAAAATCTAAACAATTCCTGGATGCCTTGGTCTATGATCAGACAATTGCTTATGAACAAACTTATGCAGACTAATTTTTATTATCGAACCTCAAACACCCAAGGCACTACTTTTTTATATTTTTTTGTCCTTAGTGGGGTGACGTGTTCATCATCGGTCTGATTTTGTAGTGTAGGCAAGACCCAAATGCATTAATATAATGCTATAATTGAATCATTTAGAAGAGCACTTAGCTTGTGGCGCAACGGCTACCCAGCCGTTTCACTGGCAAAGTTTCATCAGGGGCTGATAACTCTTATGGGTCCGATTACCATTCTCCCCGTACCTCTCTTAATGTCTGCAGTTCATTGGGGCAATCCTAGACACTACTCTCATGAGAGCTTTTCTTCCTTCAGATCGCCTTCAGGCTCTCATTTGCCTTTGTCAGCAACTGCTTCCTCTGCAGTCCCTCTCCGCAAGACACATGATGGTCCTGCTGGCCACATGGCTTCCACTGTTCATGTAACTCCACTGGCAAGACTTCACCTTCGCACTCTCAGTGAACCCTTGCATCTCAGTGGCCGCAAGCGACGAATCGTCTCTCACAGCATATATCTGTAACATTATTTCTCCTTCAGTCGCTTCAGTGGTGGATGACCTCCTCAAATCTTTCCAGAGGTCTCATTTTTCACTTACCCCCCTCATTACAAAGTCATCACGACGGATGCCTCTCCTTATGCTTGGGGGGAAAATATGGACAGTCTGCAGACTCAGGGTCTTTGGACCGCCAAGGAACAGAAATTTCACATAAATTTCCTGGAACTCAGAGCAATGTTTTATGCCCTCAAGGCCTTCCATCATCTTCTCTGCCCCCAAGTTCTCCTCCTTCGCACAATCAAGTAGCAATGTACTACATCAACAAGCAAGGAGGCATAGACTTTCTCCTGTTATGTCAGGAAGCCCAGAAAATCTGGACTTGGGCAGCTGCTCGCAACCTTTTCCTAAAGGCTGTCTACATTCAAGGGGAGAAGAATTCCCTAGCAGACAACCTCAGCAGAATTCTTCAACCTCGCGAATGGACTCTCATCTCTGCCACTTTCCAGTCCATCTTTGCTCAATGGGGCATCCCACAAGTGGACTTGTTTGCGGCTCCTCACAATCACCAGTTGCCCCAGTTTTGCTCCAGACTTTACTCTTCCCTCCGTCTGGAAGCGGATGCTTTTCTCCTGGATTGGACAAGCCTGTTTTTATATGCATTCCCTCCAATTCCTCTAGTGTTGAGAACTCTTTTCAAGCTCAGACGAGAAGCAGCCACCATGATCTTCATTGCTCTACGGTGGCCCAGGCAACATTGGTTCTCCCTTCTAGTTCAGCTCAGTTCCAGGGATCCAATACTTCTTCCAGTATTTCCCACTCTGCTTACTCAGAATCAGGAATCTCTTCTACATCCCAACCTGCAATCACTGTACCTGATAGCTTGGTTTCTCTCAGGCTGACTTCATCTGATGTACATCTCAAGCGTCCACCTGTGGTCTGGGACTTTAATGTGGTACTTTACAGTTTGATGAAGCCTCCATTTGAACCTATGGATATAGTTCATCTTAAGTTTCTCACACGTAAAGTGATCTTTCTTATTGCTATTACCTCTGCCAGGAGGGTCAGTGAGTTACAAGCATTGATAGCAGATCCACCCTTCACTGTTTTCCATCATGACAAAGTGGTTCTGCGCACATCCAAAGTTTCTTACGAAAGTTGTCTCAGTTTCATCTCAATCAGTTGATTGTTCTACCAGTATTTTTTCCAAAGCCTCATTCTCACCCAGGAGAAACCGCTTTGCACACTCTGGACTGTAAAGGGCTTTGGCTTTTTACCTTGACCGGACAAAATCACATTGCACTTCTCCTCAGTTGTTCATCTCTTTTGATCCCAACAAGCTGGGACGTCCTGTTTCCAAAAGAACGATTTCCAACTGGCTGGCGGCCCGCATCTCGTTCTGTTATGCTCAGACTGGACTGGCACTGGAGAATCGTGTCACAGCAAACAAAATTAGAGCTTATGGCAGCTTCTGTTGCTTTCCTCAGATCTACTCCCATTGAGGAAATCTGTAAAGCTGCCACCTGGTCCTCAGTTCAAACATACACTTCTCACTACTGTCTGGAGTTTTTCTCCAGACAGGATGGGCACTTCAGCCAATCTGTTTTACAAAATTTATTTTCCTAAAGGCCAACACTCTCACCATCCCATTTTTCTTAGCTTGGAGGTCACCCATACGTGAGAATATGCTGCGTGCTTGTCCTGGGATAAAGCATAGTTACTTACCGTAACAGATGTTATCCAGGTACAGCAAGCAGATATTCTCACAACCTATCTACCTCCCCGGGTTGGCTTCTTGGCTGGCTTATCTTAACTGAGGGACTGCGCGACCATATCAGGTGGGAAGGCACTTGCGCGGTTTGGGCTATCGCAAACTTTCTAAAGACTTAAAGTGGCAATGTACTTTTAAAGCAGTGCTTACCGGGGCTCCGTTGGTGACGTCATCCATACATGAGAATATCTGCCTGCTCTCCCTGGATAACACCTGTTACAGTGAGTAACTGTGCTTTTACTTCACCGTATCCCTTGACAAAAGTGCTTCAGCAGGTTTGTGATGATCTATTTTAACAGTTCAGTTGTGGTAAGTGGCATACATTACAAACAACTTTTTGCCCTGTCATCTCAGTGTGACAGGACATTGTCTTAAGGTTGCCATTATGACCTTGACTTAGAATTTCCTGAATTTTATGTGTGTGTTTTCTAATAGTTGCTGCTCTAGATACGCTCTGGTTTGTCAATCTCTTTCCATCAATGCCTAATAAAAAAATATTTTTTTAATTAAAACTCTGCAAAGTATTTTTAAAAATTTAATTTTGATGTGATTTGACAGCATTGATAGGTTAAATGACTAACATAATTCATGTAACTAATACTATTTATCTTGCACAAATTCTATTAGCCAGTCATTTTGATTAGTTATTGGATTTTAAATGTCTCTTTTGTATTGTAGGTTTATTAAAAACAGAGACATTAACAGAAGTTGGGGAATCTACAGCTGCAGCTAGTGCAGTAGAAGCATTGTCGGAGGAAGAACAAATAGAATTAAGAAAAGAACTTGAAAAGGTAAAGCTTTGTCATTATCAGCGTTTCCCACTGAAAGGTTCAGAAGCATTTGTATGAAACAATGCGCGCTCGAGTCCTAGCAATTTGATGAATTACAGATCAGTTTTGTGTTACAGATCAGTTTTGTCCTACAGCATCATACCCATAGTTGTTTTCAACATGTCCAGCCATCTGATTGCAGGTCGCCCTCTTTACCTGGTTCCTTTGATCTTTCTCTTCTGAGAGTGTGACCAAAATAAGTCATAACTTTATCATTTGGGCTTTGAGTGACATAGCCGGTTTGATCTCTTCCAGAATTGATTTGTTAGTTCTTCTGGCAGTCCTTGGCACACATAAAATCCTTCTCCAGAACCAAAGCTCAAGAGTCGATCTTCTTTCTGTCTTGTTTCTGTAGTGTCCAGCTTTCACATCTGTATTTGACCAGAGAAAATGTGTGTGGACAAGTCTGATCTTCATTTGGAGTATTATTTCCTTGCCTTTGAATACTCTGTCAAGAGCCTCATTGCTACTCTGTGAAGTATTTCTTCTCTGCTAGTTGCTTCTTTGAATTCCTTTACAACTTCTATTCTATCTCCTGTGTTCTTTCATAAACAATCACCTTCATAATTTTCCATGTTCATGATCTTTGGCTTGTTTATGTTCAGTTCTAATCCCATGTTATGACTTTTGGCTTTGACTTTTCTCAGCAGAAACTGCATGTCATCTCTGCTGCTGGTGATGAGCTTTGTATCATCTGCATAGTGCAGGTTGTTTATATTTTGACCACCAAGAACATAACATAAGAACATAAGCAATGCCGCTGCTGGTTCAGACCTGAGGTCCATCGTGCCCAGCAGTCCACTCATGCGGCGGCCCAACAGGTCCAGGTCATAGAAACATAGAAACATAGAAAGATGACGGCAGATAAGGGCCATAGCCCATCAAGTCTGCCCACACTATTTACCCACCCTCTTAAATCTACTGACCCCCTAAAGAATAATTGTAATTATAATGTCACTCTACTGACCCGCTCATTCAGTCCTAGTGACCCTATCCCTTGGCATGACCTCGTAGGGATCCCACATAGGTATCCCATTTGTTCTTGAAGTCTGAGATGCTGCGTGCCTCGACCACCTGCACTGGAAGCTCGTTCCAATGCTCAATCACTCTCTCCGTGAAGAAGTATTTCCTGGTGTCTCCACGGAACTTCCCTCCCCTGAGCTTGAGCGGATGTCCTCTTGTGGTCGAGGGTCCCCTGAGAAGAAAGATATCATCTTCCACCTCTACCCGTCCCGTGATGTACTTAAATGTCTCAATCATGTCTCCCCTCTCCCTACGCTCCTCGAGAGTGTAGAGCTGCAATTTGCTCAGTCTTTCTTCGTACGGGAGACCCTTTAGCCCCAAGACCATCCTGGTGGCCATCCGCTGAACCGATTCAACTCTGAGCACATCCTTACGGTAATGTGGCCTCCAGAATTGAATACAGTATTCCAGATGCGGTCTCACCATGGCTCTGTACAGTGGCATCATGACTTCAGGTTTCCTGTTGACGAAGCTTCTCTTGATACAGCCTATCATTTGCCGTGCTTTAGATGAAGCCTTCTCCACTTGAGTGGATGCTTTCATGTCAGCACTGATGATTACTCCTAAGTCTCGTTCTGCCGTAGTCTTGGCTAAAGTTTCTCCATTCAGGGTGTAAGTTCTGCAAGGATTTCCGTTGCCGAGATGCATGACCTTACATTTCTTGGCATTGAAGCCCAGCTGCCAGATCAAGGACCAACTTTCTAAAGTACGCAGGTCGTGCTCCATAGCATCCTGAAGATTATAGCCGTTTACTACATTGCATAGTTTGGCGTCATCAGCGAATAAGGTTACCTTGCCTTGGAGCCCTTGAGTCAGATCCCTAATGAATATGTTGAAGAGGAGTGGGCCCAGGACCGAACCCTGTGGCACTCCGCTGGTCACCTCTGACATTTTAGAAAGGGTACCGTTGACCACCACCCTCTGAAGTCTGCCACTAAGCCAATCTTTAACCCATGCAGTTAGAGTCTCTCCTAATCCCATAGATTTCATCTTGTTCAGCAGCCTGCGGTGTGGGACGCTGTCAAACGCTTTGCTGAAGTCCAGGTACACGACGTCCAGGGACTCTCCTGAGTCCAGTCTTCTTGTTACCCAGTCAAAGAAGCTTATTAGATTGGACTGGCATGACCTACCCTTGGTGAATCCATGTTGGCTGGGATCCCGGAGATTTCCCTCGTTCAGGATCGTATCTAATTTATACTTAATTAGTGTTTCCATGAGTTTGCACACTATAGAGGTGAGGCTTACCGGTCTATAGTTCGCAGCTTCAGCCTTGCAACCCTTTTTATGTAGAGGAACGACGTTGGCTGTTTTCCAGTCCAACGGAACTTTCCCCGTACTTAGTGAGAGATTGAAGAGCACCGCCAACGGTTCTGCCAGGACATCTCTCAATTCTCTGAGCACTCTTGGGTGTAAATTGTCCGGTCCCATGGCCTTGTTTACCTTTAGCCTTGCCAGTTCGTTGTAGACGTCCCCAGGAGTGAACTCAAAGTTCTGAAACGGGTCATCCACGTCTTGTATTATCATCAACTGTGGTCCGTGTCCTGGTGCTTCGCAGGTAAGACTGAGCAGAAATATTCATTTAGTAGTTCTGCTTTTTCTGAATCCGCCACTGCGTAGTTTCCGTCCGGTTGTCTAAGGCGTACTATACCGTCTGTGTTCCTTTTCCTATCGCTGATATACCTAAAGAAGGATTTGTCCCCTTTTTTAATGTTTTTTGCCAGAGTTTCTTCCACTCAACGTTTGGCCTCCCTAACTGCTGTTTTGACCGCTGCCGATCTGGTCTTATATTCTACTTTAGTTTCTCTTCTCTGGGTGTGTTTGTAGAAAAGAAATGCTTTTTTCTTCTCCTTAATGAGGAGTGAGATCTCTTCAGTGAACCATTGGGGTTTGTTGTTTCTTTGCCGTTTATCTACTGATTTTATGTAGCGATTAGTTGCTTCGTGTATGGATGATTTCAGGTACGACCACATAGTTTCCACATTGCCGGTCTCTGCTTGGTCCTGTAACGTCTGATGAACGTGATCTCCCATACGTGCGAAGTCGGCGCCCCGAAAGTTGAGCACCTTTGTTTTTGAAATTGATTTAGGGGATCCTTTCCCAATGTTGAACCATACCATGTTATGGTCGCTGGAGGCTAGCGTATCTCCTACTGAGACCTCTGAGATGCTTTCCCCGTTTGTGAGTACCAGGTCTAGGATCGTCTGGGCCCTAGTGGGCTCCGTTACCATCTGTCTGAGATGTACTCCTTTTATGGAGTTCAGAAGCCTCCTGCTGCTGCTGGTTGCTGCTGAAAATGTGTTCCAGTCTGCGTCAGGCATGTTGAAGTCCCCTAGCAGCACAGTGTCACCCCGTAGAGTTATATTCTCTATGTCTTCAATTAATTCTGCATCCATGTTTTCCGGTTGTCTTGAAGGTCTGTATACCACACCAAGATACAGGCATTTTTTACTACCTCGTGCCAGATTAACCCAGAGGGACTCCCCGGTATACTTGACATCAGTGATCCTGGTAGTTTTGATGTCTTCCTTAATGTATAGTGCTACCCCTCCACCTAACCTGCCCTCTCTGTCCTGACGAAGTAGATTGTACCCCGGTATAGCCATATCCCACCCATGTGCGTCAGTGAACCAAGTCTCGGATATTGCCACCACGTCTAGGTTGGCATCCCTTATTTCAGTTTCTAGTTCTAGAATTTTATTGCCTAAACTGTGTGCATTAACATACATGGCCCTCCACACTGTGCAGTAATCCTCTATCTATACCCTTCTATCCCCTTTTCCAGCAGGAAATTGTCCAATCCTTTCTTAAACCCCAGTACTGTACTCTGCCCTATTACGTCCTCTGGAAGCGCATTCCAGGTGTCCACCACAAGTTGGGTAAAGAAGAACTTCCTAGCATTTGTTTTGAATCTGTCCCCTTTCAACTTTTCCGAATGCCCTCTTGTTTTTTTATTTTTTGAAAGTTTGAAGAATCTGTCCCTCTCTACTCTCTCTATGCTCTTCATGATCTTGTAAGTCTCTATCATATCCCCTCTAAGTCTCTTCTTCTCCAGGGAAAAAGAGACCCAGTTTCTTCAATCTCTCAGCATATGAAAAGTTTTCCATCCCTTTTATCAGACGTGTCGCTCTCCTCTGAACCCTCTCGAGTAACGCCATATCCTTCTTAAGGTATGGCGACCAATATTGGACGCAGTATTCCAGATGCGGACGCACCATCACCCGATACGATGGCAGGATAACTTTTTTTGTTCTGGTTGTAATACCCTTCTTGATTATACCTAGCATTCTATTTACTCTCTTGGCGGCCGCTGCGCACTGTGCCGTCGGCTTCATTGTCATGTCCACCATTACCCCCAAGTCCCTTTCTTGGGTACTCTCATTCAATAACATCCCTCCCATCGTATAGTTGTACCTCGGGTTTCTGCTTCCCACTTCCCACATGCAAAACTTTACATTTCTCAACGTTGAACTTCATCTGCCATCTCGTCGCCCATTCCCCTAGTTTGTTCAGGTCCCTTTGCAATTCTTCGCAGTCCTCTTTAGTCCGAGCTCTACTAAATAGTTTGGTGTCATCCGCAAATTTTATTATCTCGCACTTCGTCCCTGTTTCTAGATCATTTACGAATATATTAAATAGCAGCGACCCGAGCACTGAGCCCTGCGGAACACCACTCGTGACTCTCCTCCAGTCCGAGTAGTGGCCCTTCACCCCTACCCTCTGTTTCCTACCCGCCAACCAGTTTCTGATCCATTTATGTACGTCTCCGTCCACCACATGGTTCTTCAGTTTCCAGAGTAGACGTTCATGAGGCACCTTTTCAAAGGCTTTTTGGAAATCTAGGTATATGATGTCTATGGGGTCTCCTCTGTCCATCCATTTAATTCCTTCGAAGAAGTGCAATAAGTTAGTTAGGCATGATCTCCCCCTACAGAAACCATGTTGGCTGGTTATCAGAAGTTCGTTTCTTTCAAAATGTTCATCGATGTTCATCAGTGCTACCACCATTTTCCCCGGAACCGAGGTCAGACTCACCGGTCTATAGTTTCCCGGGTCACCTCTTGATCCCTTTTTAAATATGGGCGTAATATTGCTATCTTCCAATCCTCTAGGATCACGCCTGTTTTCATGGATAGGTTGCAAATTTGCTGCAGTAGTTCCGCTATCTCCTCCTTTAATTCCTTCAGAACCCTTGGATGGATTCCGTCCAAACCCGAGGATTTGTCAGTTTTTAGTTTTTCTATCTGCCTGCGCACACTTCCATGGATATTAATTTTTCTGCTTGATTTCCATTGAAGAATTGCTCAGGTTTCGGTATGTTGGTTGTGTCTTCGTTTGTAAATACAGATGAAAAGAACATGTTAAGTCATTCCGCGACTTCTTTCTCCTCCTTCACCACTCCCTTCCTGTCTCCGTCGTCCAGCGGTCCCACCTCCTCCCTAGCCGGCTGCTTCCCTTTAACATATCTAAAGAACGGTTTGAAATTTCATGCTTCCCTGGCTAGCCTCTCTTCATACTCTCTTTTTTGGCTTCTCGAACCACACGGTGACATTCTTTTTGATACTTTCCTGTGCTCTTTCCAGTTCCCCTAGTTTTGTCCTTTTTCCATTTCCTGAATGAATTTTTCTTATTGCCTATCGCTTCCTTCACTAATTTAGTTATCCACGCCGGGTCTTTTGTTCGACTCTTTTTGCACCCCTTTCTGAATCTGGGGATATACAGATTCTGCGCCTTGCTTACCGTGTCCTTGAAAAAAGACCAGGAATGTTCTACCATTTGCCATTTTTTTGGAAGTGTTCCTAAGTTTCTTCCTTACCATTTCCCTCTTTGCTTTGTAGTTTCCTTTCCTGAAGTTAAAAGTTGTTGCTATGGTTCTCTTTCCTTTCGGTTTTCCTACCTCAACCTTGAACTTGATCATATTATGATCGCTGTTTCCCAACGTTCCCACTACTTCCACTTCCTTTGCAGGTCCCCTTAACCCATTTAGGATTAGATCCAGAGTGGCATTTCCTCTCGTCGGTTCTCTAACAAGCTGCTCCATGAAGCAATCTTGTGTAGCCTCCAGGAATTCTGTCTCCCTAGCGCATCTTGAGCTTCCAAGACTCCAGTCTATCCCGGGGTAGTTGAAGCCTCCCAAAATAACTGTGTTACCGCTTTTGCAACTTTATCAACTTTGAAACCAACGCGCTCTCCTTCCAAATTTTTCTGAAGATGGCTTCATTGTAAAAGTTGTATGAATAATGCAGGTATAGTGAAAATCAAATATCAAAATGAATAACACTTTCACATAGTAAAAGTGTTATTAATTTTCATTGTAAATATTGAACAGATAGGTGACAAAATGCATCCTTGCCTGACACCATGCTTTATTGGAAACCAATTAGTGCTGCCATATTCAGTTCTCACTGCAGCTTCTTGATTTTAATAAAGACTCTTATCAGCTCAGTTTTGCGTTTGGGTATTCCCATTTGTTCTAGATTTCTCCATAGTTTATCATGATTCAGATAGTCAAAAGCTTTTCTGTAGTGTAGTCGATGGAGCAAAAGTATTACAATGTGTTTAGGAAGCTATTACATGTTTAGGAAGCTGCTGAAGGCCAACAGACCTACATTAGGATAAAATGATGAAGGGTGCCAATTTTGAATGGTAAACAAAAATTCTAGGTTTTGTTTTCATTTTTGCATATGAATGCTTGAATTGTTCAGTGTTTATATATGGATTTTTCTTTGGACTAGAGACAGAAAAAATATTGAACTAATGAATGTCATACATTTTATTTGTTCAATACAAAATATTGCTGAAAATAATACAACAAAGGCTACAATCATACGTTGAGCAAGAACTACCCAAAGTTCAGGCTGGTTTCAGAAAAGGTTGAGAAACAAGAGACTTTATTGCCAATGTTAGATGGACATTGGAGAACGGCAAAGAATACCAAAAGCCACTTTCCTTCCTAAAGGCTTCTGGCAAAGAAACCCATAAGCTTGTAACTGAGGGCCGAATTCTTAAAACTCACTGGTAAAATCACAGACTTCTAACTTCAGACCAGTTGCCAATATATCTTTCTTAACCAAAATTTTAAAAACATTTGTGAATAAGCAGCTTTCAAGGTTCATTTATCGTTTTTCCTAACTACATGATACTTACGGCCTCTTTTACAAAGCCGCACTAGTGGCTGCTGTGCGGAAACAGCCACGAAGCCCTTTAATTCTCTATGGGCTTCGGGGCCGTTAGCGCAGAGCAGTCACTAGTGCGGCTTTGTAAAAGAGGCCTTTGGTTTGAGTTTTGAACCAAACACAGTACAGAGCTGCTATTGCTAACATTAACAACTAAAGTTAAGTAATGGTCGAGTCAAGGTAATCGATCTATTTTGTTTCTATTCAATATCGGTGCAGCTTTTGACTCGGGCGATCATATTTTTCTGATCAGCAAATTGAGTGAGTTGGGTATAGGTGGGTCTGTACTTAATTGATTTAACAATTGTTTAGTAACCAGGAATTATAGCTTGCTGAAGGATTGAACCTTTTCTAGGAGCTGGTCTTTTTTTCTGTGGAGTGCCAGAGAGCTCTTCGATTTCTCCTATGCTTTTTTTCCACTTGAAAGTTTATTGGAAAATTTTGTCAAATACAAAAAGGAAAAAGGGGAACCAAGATCAACATATTAACATCAACAAAATCAATAGAGAAATGCGTTATTCATATATTAGCTACAAAAAGGAAAGAAAAGAAACCATGAACAAACAAAATAATGATTCCTCTAAAATTGAGGTACAATATAATAAACTAGGGGAAAGATCTTAATAGGGAAGGGAGAGAAAGAAAAAGTAAGATGGGAGGCGAATAAGAGGGAGGAAGAAAGGAGAAATAACAAGGAAAAGAGAAGGAATCCCCCAGAGGCCAAAGAGAAGAAAGAAAAAGAGAGATATAGTAGATAAAGAAGCAATACTATGCCAATAAGAAAGCAAATTTTAAAGAGAATCCAAGTAGTTTTGGAAAAAGGCCCATTTCGTATGTGTTTTGGTATTTAGAGGCATAGTGGAAGAGATCAATATTTCATGTTTATGTTGTAACAACACCGATTGTAGCCAAAAGTGTATATCAACCGAGTCAAATGATTTCCAATTGGAAAGTATAAGCCTGAGAGCGATAAGTTTATCAAACAGAGCATGTTGAGAAGTAGGGATCTAAAGTGAAGGAGTCTCGGATTTCAAAATAATTGTTATAGGAAAGGTCAGACTGAAAGTTGAAGATATGTTGTATAGTGGTCCAAACATCAGTCCAAAAAGATTTCAAGCAAGGGCATTCAAAAATCATGTGTTGTAAAGTACCTGGCAATAGCTTACAATTCCAACAATGATTGGAGGGAAGAAGTCCTGCAACATGGAGTCTTTGGGATGTCCAATTTGTTTTATGATGTAAGAGGAACATAGATTGTAGCAAATTAGCGGAAGGGATAGTTCTAATAATTTTAGACCAGAGAATAGACTATTGCCTATCATATATACTACAGCTCGGGTCTGTTTCCTAAGATTTTTGTTGTGAATTCTGAGTATCAAATCAAAATTTAATGAATATCTTATAAATTTGTGAGGCTATATGACCAGTAGCCTGCAATTTAGGAAAGAGAGAGACCAAGGAAGGTAGGCCTATAGTTTTGGAATGCAAAGTCTTTGACCTTTTGAGAACACTAGTCATTTGGAGCCATTGATAAAATGACGATGATGGGAGTGCATATCTAGTTTGTAGCTCTGCGAAGGTCAAAAGCTGAAGGGAAGGAGTACATACGTCTTCCAGATCCCAAGATGCGCCCATTTAGGCCAGAATATGGAAGATTTATTTATAAAAAAAAATTGGGTTATTCCAAAGGGATATCTGAGATGAATCATTGATAGAGAATTCTAACAATTTGTTTAATTCTAGAAGGCAATGTACTGTTTGGGAAATGACTGAATTTGTTCTATGTAATAAAGTATCAGATGTCAACAAGGGGATTAGAGATGGAGAGGTATCAAAAAGGATATGTTCCAATGAAAGCCAGAGGGGGAAGTAGGCAGAGGCTGTGGAAAACCATTACTAGTTTGTTGTAGAATATAGCCTTATGATATGTTAGGAAGTCGGGCAATAAAACTCCTGCTCAATCTTTGGAGGCCTTACGTTTCTTAATAGCAATTCGTGGGGGTTTATTTTGCCACAAAAAAGCTGAAATTTGTTTGTCTATCTTTTTTTTTTTTTTTTTTATAAAAGGAAGCTGGGAATAGATGAGGGATCATACTAAGGACAAAATTAACCTTGGGTGCTACTACCATTTTAATTGTTTCTTTTATACCCAACCAGGAGAGATGGAGGAGATGCCAAGACTGTAATAACGATTTAAGTGTGAGAACGAGATTGTCACTATTGTGTTTGATTGTAGCTGATAAGGTAATCTAGAGATCAATACCTAAGTATCTTATATGAGAAGATGATCTAAGAAGATTAAATGGTTGGACCAGTTCTGGGTGTGAATAAACATTAAGAGGCAAAACTTCAGTTTTCCCCTGGTTAATTTTATAACCAGACATTAAGGAGCAGGAGTGTATTAGTGCAAAAAGGGCGGGAAGAGAACTTTCCAGTTTAGTAAGATATGACTACATCATCAGCATATGCTGTCAGTTTGTACTCCTTTTTTTTATGTATAATACCCGAGATCTTTTCAGTAGAATTAATGGCTAGGAGGAGAGGTTCAAGAGCTAGAACATAAGAATTGCCGCTGCTGGGTCAGACCAGTGGTCCATTGTGCCCAGCAGTCCGCTCATATGGCGGCCCCCAGGTCAAAGATTAGTGCTCTAAATGAGTCCAGCCTCACTTGCGTACGTTTCAGTTTAGCAGGAACTTGTCCAACTTTGTCTTGAATCCCTGGAGGGTGTTTTCCCCTATAACAGACTCCGGAAGAGCGTTCCAGATTTCTACCACTCTGAGTGAAGAAGAACTTTCTTACGTTTATATGGAATCTATCCCCTTTCAAATTTAGAGAGTGCCCTCTCGTTCTCCCTACCTTGGAAAGGGTGAACAATCTATCTTTATCTGCTAAGTCTATTCCCTTCAGTATTTTGAATGTTTCAATTGTGTCTCCTCTTGTCTCCTATTTTCAAGGGAAAAGAAGCCCAGATTCTCCAATCTCTCACTCTATGGCAACTCCTCCAGCCCCTTAACCATTTTAGTCACTCTTCTCTGGACCCTTTCGAGTAGTATCGTGACCTTCTTCATGTATGGCGACCAGTGCTGGACGCAGTACTCCAGGTGAGGGCGCATCATGGCCTGGTACAGTGGCATGATAACCTTCTCCGATCTGTTTATGATCCCCTTCTTAATCATTCCTAGCATTCTGTTTGCCCTTTTTGCCTTCACCGTACATTGCGTGGACGGCTTCATCAACTTGTCGATCAGAACTCCCAAGTCTCTTTACTGGAATGTCTCTCCAAGTACCACCTCAGACATCCTGTATTCGTGCATGAGATTTTTGTTACCAATATGCATCACTTTACACTTATCCACGTTGACCCTCATTTGCCATGTCAATGCCCATTTCTCGAGCTTGATTATGTCATGTTGCAGATCTTCGCAATCTCCCTGTGTCTTCTACACTGAATAACTTCGTATCATCTGCAAATTAAATCATCTCACTCATTGTACCAATGTCCAGATCGTTTATAAAGATGTTGAAGAGCACGGGTCCAAGTACTGAGCCCTGCAACACCCCACTGGTGACGCTCTTCCAGTCTGAGTATTGTTGAAAAATAAGGTGATGGTGGACAGCCTTGATGAGTGCCTCTTTGTAAAACAAAAGAGGACGATAAGATGTTATTGGTGAGAATAGTAGCTTTGGGGGAGGAGTAAAGAATCTTAACATAATCAATAAATCTAGAGTGAAATCCAAACCATTGCATAGTCTGAAACAAACATGGCCATTCGACCCTGTCAAATGCTTTTTCTGCGTCCAGTGAAATAGCTATACAGGGATCTTTAATGAATTGAGCTATAGAGGCTAAATGAAAAAACAGCCGGGAATTCAGTTATGAGTAAGGTGACCATTTTATTTTTTTCATCAAAAGGGGACATCTATTAATTCTCAGTCCTGCCCCCAATTTCTTCCATTCATTTTTCATGTACACATAATATCTTCATAATAATTCATAATGGTAACCTTAAAATTAAAAAAACACTACAAAGCACACTATACGCAGAGAAAATGTTAATTATCATTTATATTTGGGGGGTTTCAAAGATGTCAAGGCAAATGACTTTAAAATATGCAATGTCACCTCAGTAACTATAGAAAAATAGATAAATATAGTTCAAAATATAGACATCAGATATAAATTCTCAAAACTGACACGTTTTGATCACTAAATTGATCATGTTGAAGAGGAAGTTCGGGCCAGCCAGGCAGCGATTGGCTGGCTCGGAACGTCCTCTCCGAATTCAAAATTGACGTCGGGAAGAAGCAGCAGCGGCGGCCCAGGGTTAGAATCGGTGTGGCAGGGAGGGAAAGTGATCGCCTGTCCTGGTGTCCCCGCTCACAGCTTCGGGACGCTGTCCCTGAAAATGGGACATTTCGGTGTCCCAAAGCGGTGGGTCAGGACAATGGGACGGTCGGTCCGAAAACGGCACTGTCCGTTGAAAACTCCTAGATCTGATGGAATTTCAGTGTCTTATATTCATTTGAGGCCCAAAAAAGGCACTAGGTCTTATTTTTGGGTAGGACTTATTTTTTTTTCATGTACATGATCATCTCTCCCTTCCTCTCCTTCACTCCAATTCTTCCTCTTTCCTTTCTCTCCCCAACATGTGCAACATCTTTCCTCCCCTTGTGCCTTCCCTCTGCAGCATCTTTCTATCTCTGGGCAAGGGTTCTGTGCCCATCCCTCGTACAGCAGAACCCTTGCCCAGCTTCTACCCTTCGCTCCCATCCCTCATACAGCATAACTCTTGCCCAGCTTCCATACTTCCTTCCCTCCCTCCCATCCCTCGTGCAGCAGAACCCTTGAGCACCCACCGCCCCCCCTGCTGCGCAGCCGAACTGCCAAACCCCTGCTGCCCCTCCATCCTTCCCTCCCATCCGAACTCTGCCGACCGTGGCCATAAATACTTTCCTGCAGAACAGCGTCGGGCCAGCAGCACTCTAAGGCTACTTCGTGGCCTTCTTGCTGGGGAATTTCCTCTGCCGCATCACTGATGATGTTATCAGTAACACAGCACACAGAAGGCCCCAGCGAGAAGGACGTGAAGCAGGCTTAGAGTGCTGCTGGCCTGATGCTGCTCTGCAGGAAGGTATTTGTGCTTGCGGTCAGCAGGGTTCGGATGGGAGGGAAGGATGGAGGGTCAGCGGGGGTTCGGCTGCGGGGCGGGGGGAAGCACGGCTGCCAACAACTAGGGCTTATTTTTTGGGGTAGAGCTTATATTAAGACCTACCCTGAAAATCATGCTAGGTCTTATTTTTGGGAAACACAGAAATAAGTTGAAATTGAATGCAAGTAAGTCGAAGGTTTTTTTGTTTCATAATTCACTATCTTTGGTGCCTCTATTTCTTATTCTACAATCGGGTACTACCCTGCGAGTAGATAAAACATCCAAAAGTTTTGGGTGTTCTTTTAGACTCTTCTCTTACATTTGAAGATTAAATTTCTAATTTATGGAGGAAGATTTTATATATTGTGAGGAAACTTAGGCTAGTGAAGTTGTGCTTTTTTGAACATCATTTTGCACACATCAGATTAGTGTTACTAAACTAAACTAAACCTTAATATATACCGCATCATCTCCATGGATGTTGTGGAGCTCGGCACGGTTTACAAGAACTTAAAATATAGGAAGAGAAGGAAAAAAAAGGTTTACACGAACTTATATATAGAAAAGAAGAGTAAGGGGGGATAGAATTACATTTTAGTGAAAAGCCAGGTTTTCAGTTGCTTGCGGAATAATTGGAGGGAGCCCAGGTTCTGCAGTGGGGTAGTAAGGTCGTTCCAAAGACCTGTGATTCTGAAGAGAAGGGATTTTCCCAGTTTGCCTGCATAGCGAATACCGTGTAGAGAGGGGAAGGATAATTTATAACTTTGGGCGAGTCTGGTAGAGTCAGGACTCGAGGAGTTATAAGATAGTGGAATTAAGGGAGGATGGATGCCGTGAATGATCTTAAAAGCCAGGCAGGAGCATTTGAAATGGATTCTGGAAATCACTGGGAACCAGTGAAGTTTGGCTAGGAGTGGGGAGACATGGTCAGATTTGCGTTTTACAAAGATCAACTTGGCTGCAGTATTCTGGATTAGCTGGAGTCTTTGAAGACTTTTTTTTGATAGGCTTAAGTAGATGGCATTGCAGTAGTCTAATTTGGAGAGGATGATGGATTGGATAAGGACGGCGAAATGTTGTTGGCGAAAATAGGATCTTGCTTTCCTCAGCATTTGGAGGCTGAAAAAGCATGATTTAGCCAAGGAGTTGAGGTGGTCATTGAGGGAGAGAGAAGAATCGATAATGATGCCAAGGACTTTGCTTGAGAACTCAAGCTGCAGTGCAGTGCCTGAGGGTAGTGTGAAGAGGGTGGACAGGTGTTCTAATTTTGGGCCGAGCCAGAGTAATTTTGTTTTTGATTCATTCAATTTCATCTGTACCGAGAAGGACCAGGAATGGAGTCTCATTATGCAAGCTGTAATGTTCTCGTGGAGGTTGGTGAGGTTCTGGTCTGTCTCAAGGAGGACAAGGATGTCATCAGCGTATGTGTAGATCGTTTCAAGGGGGGATAATTGAAGGAGTTTCAGGGAGGACATATAGATGTTACCTCAACTTGATTACTATAATTCTTTGTTTGAGCTTCACATCAAAACTGATCAAAAAATTGCAGTGTTGCTGCAGAATACTGCGGTTAGATTAATTTTTGGTCTAAAAAGATGTGAAAGTATTGCATTAGCATAAAAGAATCTTCATTGGTTATCAGTTGAGAGGCAAATTAAGTTTAAATCAGCTTGCATAGTTCATGGTATATTATAGACTGACTCTTCAGATATTCTGATTTTGCTTTTTTTTCTCATTTACATTATTGTTCCACCATATTATGTGGTACTTTATTGCTACATTTTCCACAGATTAGATGAATACGGTATAAATGACAACTCAGCCTCTCTATTGTTTACACTGCCATTACAATTTGGAATAATCTACCTGTTCACATTAGGACTGATATCAATCACTTGATATTTCATAAAAATTTGAAAGCTTTTTTATGATTTTTGTAATATTTGTGTTATGTTGATATTTTAATTGATTGCTTTTGTATTTTCCCATAGATTTTACAGCCTCTTTGAATATAAATCGCCTTGAACCGTTTTGGTATAGTGCAATTAATAAGTTGGGTATTAGATTATATTTTCTTTTACTGGCGATTCTGAGCATAATAGCATGCAAATTATATGCATGGTGTTGCGGAGAATCACCGGTAAAGTTGGGGGGGAGGGGGGAGAACTGTGCCTGGTGCTTGCTCAGAAGAGTAATTGCTAGGTAAAGCTCCTCTCTCCTGTCAAGGCTGCTCTTCCTGTCCCAATCAGCTGAGCCACAGGTTTTTGTGAGTTTTGGTGGCTCAGCTGATGGACCGGCAGGGAGAGCAGCAGAAAGCAAAGTCCCCCTTTGCCTGCTGCTGCCCGCCCCCCCATCCCACATATATCCTGTACAAGATTGGCAAGAGGGATACTCCTCCCTCCTGCCTTGGTCACCACTGCCTAGACCCGCCCCCTCCCCACACCCCTGTGCCTTAGCAGGAAGGAACTCACTCCCTCCTGCTGGGTCCCCTGACAACCTCCTTCTTCCCCACCCCCCGCTATCTTTAAATTGAAAATGGCAGGAGGTATGCTTACTCCTCCTACCGGCAGGTCTGCCTCTTTTAAAATAGTAGACCTTCCCCTTCCTGGTGCATCCTGGGATGCACTAGGAGGAGTCTAAGGCCCTCATTGGCTCAGGTGCTTAAGGCCCCTCCCTATCCCAAGATGCACTGGGCAGGGGCCTAAGGCTCTGATTGGCTTAGGTTGTAAGGCCCCTCCTAATGCATACCATCCCAGGATGCACCAGGAAGGGGAAGGCCCACCATTTTGAATAGGCGGGTCTGACGGCTGGAGGGAGTGAGCATCCCTCCTGCAGTCCTTCAACTTAAAGGTCCGGAAGGCATGTCGGTGTTGGGGGGACATCGGTGGCCTGCCGGCAGGAGGGCAGTAGGAATTGGGGGCCTCTTATTTTATTTTGTGAGCAGGAGGGGATTTTTTTTTGTGATGGATCTGAGCTGTCAAGCTGTACTTTCCTGTCAGTGACTGAGCCAATCAGCGCTTAGATTAGAAAGTAAGGCTATGACAGCATGATGATACTGGGTTATGCTAGCAGGTCAGCAATTTCATATTTGAGGTCTTTTAGTACTCTGGGATGTATACCAGGTGATTTATCACTTTTTAACTTGTCAATTTGGCTTACTACATTTTTCAGATTCACCAAGATTTCTTTCAGTTCCTCCGCATCATCACCCTTGAAAACCATTTTCGGTTCAGGTAGATCTCTTACATTTTCTTCCGTAAAGACCGAAGTAAAGAATTTATTCAGTCTCTGCTCTATGGCCTTATCCTCCCTGAGCCCCCCTTTTGCTCCTTGATCAAACAATGGTCCCACGGATTCCCTTACAGGTTTTCTGCTTCTGATGTACCTAAAAAAATTATTATGAGTCTTGCCTCTTTTGCAAGTTTCTCTTCATATTCTTTCTTAGCTTTCTTTTATTAATGCTTTGCATCTAACTTGCTAGTGCTTGTCTCTCTTCTTATCTTCTTCATTCGGGTGCTTTTCCTATTCTTTAAAATATTTTTTTTTTTTTTCTCTAATAGCCTCTTTCACTTTACCTTTTAACCATGCCAGCTCTCATTTCCTCTTCTTTATACCTTTGCTGATATGTGGAATACATCTGGTCACGCATGGTTTACAGTCCTAACCTTTGCAACTGATCCTTTTAGCTTCTTTTAGCCATGTTCCTCATTTTATCATAGTTGCCCTTTCGAAAATTAAATGTCTCTATAGTAGATTTCTTTTGAGTTGTCACTCCCAGTATCAACTCAAATTTGATCATGTTAGATTACTGTTTCCCAGCGGACCCAACATAGTTAACTCCTGTGCTGTGCCTTGCATTCCACTAAGGACCAAATCTAAAATATCTCCCCCTCTTGTCGGTTCTTGGACCAGTTGCTCCAAGAAGCTGTTATTTATTACATCTAGGAATTTTACCTTCCTGGTACTCAATTTATCCATTCATTTTTGGGTAATAGAAACTGAACAAAATAGAGGAAAATTGAATATAAAATTACTATCAATATAACAAAATATCCAAGCTGCATTATTTAATTTGCATAGCAGTGAGATCTGTTGCATGCTTTGCTTCTCATTGTTTTGCTTTTGTAGCAGTTAAATAACTAGGAGTGTTCCAAGCTGGATTGGGACCTGTGTGACATGCCCTCTAATGCCAGTGCCCCACCCACTGTGCTGGGGGGGAGACCATGAATGGGGAGGGATATTTTTGCTTCCTCTCACCCTTGTGCTCTGCATGCCCACACGGCCTGCAATGCCCACACGATGGCCCTGTAACTAACGTGTTAGAGGCAAATAATAAAACACTTGACATTCAGTGCATTTTATTTGGCTAAAAACTTGTCATGCTCTTAACTCAGATTCCTTGTCGTGTGTACCAGGAGACTACAGAATTGTGCTGTTCATTTAATAGAATACTGTGCAGTTCAGGCAATGTGGTATTTATCTCCAGTAGTTGGTAGATGGTCACTGTGCAGCTTCTGGTATTAATTTTACTTTTAACTTCTGATTTGGTTAATGATTAGCCCTTCAGACATTAAGGGGGTAGGACAAATGAAGGGCTGCTAATATTGCAGTATAATTTGGTCTTTTGGGGTCACTTTTCATCTTTTCTCCTTTGTCCTAGCTTTCGTCATAATAATAATTTATTTATATGCCGCCATACCAGGGATGCAAGACCGAAGTGGCTCACAGCATGAGAAAAAAAACCTTTGTTGTCTCCCCTCCCCCAAGGCTTGACACCTCCTAGCTGTTTCTGGTCCTCTCACCCCCCCCCCCCAATTCCCTTGCTATCTCTAAGCACCCCCCAGCAGAACCTCCGGCTTTCTCTGTTCCCCATTTCATGTTGCCCCTTCCCCTTTTTCTCTCTTTCTCCATCAAGACCCACCCTGTTTCATTTCTCTCTTAGCCACTATCCTGTATTTTGGCTTTGAGCTTACCATTAGCTCTGACAAGCAGTACCCATGGCTAAAGCCATCTTTCACTAAAATTTAGAGTTGTGACCCATCATGCACAACACTCATGGCTGTAGCCTCCAAAATAGCCTTGCGAAAGTCAGCTCCCATTGCTGTAGTTGCATAGCTCTTCATTTTAGGCCCATGTATGCTGGCATGTACAGCTGCCGTTCCATTTAGATTCACTGAATTCATTCTTGCAGCCAGAGCTGTCTCGGCTTGTACAGCTGCGACCACCTCATCTCAAAACCACAGTGAGCTGGCATTAATAGTTGTGGCCATCCACCTCTGGGCTGCCATCATCTTGATTCAGGCAGACCTAGTTAATGATTACTTTTTGCTCTTTGCACAGAATTTTGCAAGGAAAATGCAGTTATACCAGGACAAGCAGGCAGCATATTCTCACATGTGGGTGTGTCATCCACGGAGCCCCAATGCGGACAGCTTCAAAAGCACTGTTGCACTTTAAGAATTGTAAGAAAGTTTGCGACTGACCGCACCACGCATGTGTGAGTGCCTTCCCACCCGACGTAGGCGCACATCTCCTAGGTTCTCCGTGGAGCTATGAAGTCGTGTGTAAAACATTCTGTTTTATTTTTGCTTTCCCGCTCGCAAAATTACTGATTTTTTTTTCCTTCTTTTCTTGTTTCTTAATAAATCATAAAAAAAACCCAAAAATCTTACTTTCTTTTTCTTTTTATGTTTAGCCGTTTTTGACGGCGGGGCCTTTGCTTCAGCCCTCGGGTTTCAATTTGGCTGAGGCGGTTTTCTCTCCCTTGTTCTACCCATTAACCGGCTTTAAAAGTGCGGCAGGTGCCAGTGCACTATTTCCTTAACTGATCCCCACAAGTAGTGTATCCAGTGCCTGGGCCCAGACCATCGCATAGAGTCTTGTTCGCGCTGCTTGATGCTTCAGAAGCGTTGCATAAAAAGTCGCTTTCTCCAATAAAAACTACTTTTTGGCACCATGAATGCATCACAGGTAACTTCGACATGGTCCAAGCCCTCGATGTCAAAAGGCATCGCCATCTGAGGAACCTGCTTCCATGCCACAGACTATAGCTCCATCAGGTAAGCCAGCTAAAAAGTCACCAGCTTCCCAGATTTCAAGGAGGCTTATACTCACATTCCCATTCACCCTGCCTTTGCAAGTTTCTCAGATTTTGGGTGGGAAATCATCATTACCAATACAAGGTTCTTCCCTTCGGTCTTGCCTCCAGTGACCACAACATGGTATGGTTCAATCTCAGGAAAGGTTTCACTAAATCTACCACACTGACCAAGGTCCTCAAATTCAAGGACACAAACTTCAAAGAAATGGGAGGCTTCGTTCACCAGGCGCTACAAAGCCAAGCAGAAACCGATAACGTGGAAGAAATGTGGTCGACTTTGAAAGCCACCATACAAGAAGCAACAAACCGCTATGTTAAATCAGTAAGTAAACGGTGAAGGAACAATAAGCCACAGTGGTTCTCTGCGGAGATTTCGGACCTCATCAAGGAGAAGAAAAAAGCATTCATCTCTTACAAACAATCAAGGAAACAGGACTCTAGGGAAGTCTATCTGGCCAAGTCAAAAGCCATCAAAACAGCAGTTAGGGAGGCCAAATTCCGCATGGAGGAGTCTCTCTAGCAAAGAACATCCAGAAAGGAGATAAATCCTTCTTCAGGTATATCAGTGACAGAAATAAGAACTCAGGCGGGATAGTACGTCTTAAGAAACCAGACGGAGGCTATGTAGAAGCGGACTCAGAAAAAGCCCAACTGTTAAATGAATACTTCTGCTCAGTCTTCACCCACAAGGCACCAGGACTCGGCCCTCAGCTACAGACAAGGGTTGACGCAGATGACCCGTTTAGTAATTTCGAGTTTACACCCAGCGGTGTCTAGTGCGAGCTGTCAAAGCTTAAGGTTAACAAGGCAATGGGGCCTGACAACCTACACCCCAGGGTGCTCAGGGAGTTGTGTGATGTCTTGGCGGAACCGCTATCTGCGCTCTTCAATCTCTCCCTTAGTACGGGTAACGTCCCTTTGGACTGGAAGACGGCTAACGTCATTCCGCTCCACAAGAAAGGCTCCAAGATGGAGACAGCAAACTACAGACCGGTGAGTCTCACATCAATAGTGTGCAAACTAATGGAAACTCTAATCAAACGCCAATTGGATAAGATCCTGAACGAGGAGAATCTACGGGATCCCCGTCAACATGGATTTACTAAAGGGAGATCCTGCCAATCCAACCTGATCAGCTTATTTGACTGGGTGACGAGGAAGCTGGATGTTAGGGAGTCCCTGGACATCGTATACCTGGACTTCAGTAAAGCATTCGATAGCGTACCACACCGCAGGTTGCTGAGCAAGATGAGTTCTATAGGATTGGGCAACACATTGACGAAATGGGTTGGGAACTGGCTTGGAGGTAGGCTTCAGAGGGTAGTGGTGAATGGCACCCCCTCCGAAATGACAGAGGTAATCAGTGGAGTGTCGCAGGGCTCGGTCCTGTGCCCGATCCTATTCAACATCTTTATAAGAGACTTGGCAGAAGGGCTGCGAGGTAAAATAACATTATTCGTTGATGACGCCAAACTAAGCAATGTAGGGGGCAAAAGCACAACAGACATAAATTCAATGTCCGACAACATGATGCTCGACCTACTCCTACTGGAGCGCTGGTCTAGGTCCTGGCAACTCAGCTTCAATGCCAAAAAATGCAAAGTCATGCACCTGGGCAGCCGAAATCCATGCAAGACTTACACCCTTAATGGCGAGATCCTAACAAGAGCTGAAGCAGAACGAGACTTAGGGGTGATCGTCAGTGAGAACATGAAGACTGCCAATCAAGTGGAGCAAGCTTCATCCAAGGCAAGGCAAATCATAGGTTGCATACGCAGGAGTTTTGTCAGCCGTAAGCCTGAAGTCATTATGCCATTGTATAGATCCATGGTGAGGCCCCACCTGGAATACTGTGTGCAATTCTGGAGGCCGCATTACCGTAAGGATGTGCTAAGACTGGAGTCGGTCCAGAGAATGGCCACCCGGATGGTCTCGGGACTCAAGGATCTCCCGTACGAGGAACGGCTGGATAAGTTGCAGCTGTATTCACTCGAGGAACGCAGACAGAGGGGTGACATGATCGAGACATTCAAGTATCTCACGGGCCGCATCAAGGTGGAAGAAGATATCTTCTTTTTCAAGGGTCCTGCAGCAACAAGGGGGCATCCGTGGAAAATCAGGGGCGGGAAACTGCACGGGGACACCAGGAAATTATTTTTCACTGAAAGGGTGGTTGATCGCTGGAATAGTCTTCCACTTCAGGTTATTGAGGCCAGCAGCGTGCCTGATTTTAAGGCCAAATGGGATAGACACGTGGGATCTATTCACAGAGAAAGGTAGAGGAGGGTCATTGGGGTGGGCAGACTAGATGGGCTGTGGCCCTTATCTGCCGTCTATTTCTATGTTTCTATGCATCATCTCCCAGAGTCTTTACTAAGTGCTTGGTGGTGGTGGTAGCGGCTTTACGAAATCATGGTTTCCAAGTTTTTCCATATCTGGACGATTGGCTCATCAAAGACCTTTCATCTCGATCTTATTGCTGACTTACAAGTGTGTTCATTCTGTTGCCCCTCAATATCTCTCCTCGCTTCTCTCTCATTATACACCTCCCAGAGAACTCCATTCCTCAGATAAGCCACTCTTAACGTTACCCTTCTCCTCCACTGCCAATTCCAGACTTCATTCCTTTAATTTAGCTGCCCCCTATGCCTAGAATAAATTACCTGAGTTTGTCCATCAAGCCCCTTCCCTTCCCTTGTTTAAAAGCAGATTGAAAACTCACCTTTTTTTATATAGCTTTCAATCCTTAACCCTACTCCTCTGCCCTTCAACCCAGCCATCTTGTTTGCCTGTCTTGCCTGTTTAGATTGCAAGCTCTTTTGAGCAGGGACTGTTTTCTTATTTTTTGTGACTCTCTGTATAGCACTGCATGCATCTGATAGCGCTATAGAAATAATTAATAATAGTAGTAGTCTCAGTGTGTTACTGTAGCGACACAACAGACTATACTATTACTACAAAATTTGGGATTCGAAATCAACTTTCCCAAATCTCAACTGCAGCCTTCTCGGACTCTTCAATTTATTGGAGCTCTTCTAGATACTGTGCAGCTCAGAGCATTCCTTCCCCAGCAACGTCAGGATGCTCTCATACACCTTGGCCATCGAGTGTTCCTCCTTCCTTTACCCTCGGCGAGGCACATGATGGTTCTTCTAGATCACATGGCCTCTACAGATCACGTGACTCCTTTTGCCAGACTTCACCTAAGGATTCCTCAGTGGATGCTGGCTTCTCAGTGGTCACAGGCTCTTGACCCGCTTTCCCAGCACATTACAGTAACATCTTTTCTTCGGCGATCTCTTCAGTGGTGGATGCTCTCTTCCAATCTATCCAGAAGTTTGCTGTTCCAAACACCACTTCATGAGAAGGTTCTCGCAACAAATTTATCAACTTACACTTGGGGAGCTCATCTAGATGGTCTCTGTACTCAAGGACACTGGTCCACCACAGATCGTCGCCATCAAATAAATCTGTTGAAACTTGGAGTGATTTTCAGTACTCTCAAGACTTTGCAACATCTTCTCCAAGATCAAGTCATCCTCATTCATACAGACAATCAGGTGGCCATGTACTATGTGAACAAACAGGGGGGAATAGGTTCTCTTCTCCTTTACCAGGAAGCTCAAAAGATTTGGCATTGGGAAATCCCTCAACATTTTTCTCAAAGCTGTCTATATCCAAGGAGAGAAAAATGCACTAGCAGACAAATTACACAGCATTCTGCAACCTCATGAATGGACATCAATTCTCCAACTCTACATCAAATTTTCACTCAATGGGGAACTCCTCAAATAAACCTTTTTGCGTCTCCCCAAAGGCCTTTTTGAAGTGGCATTTCTCAAGACCAAACACTGCTAAGCTAAGTTAATTTAAATGACAATTAAGTCACTTTTTTCAGGCAAATAAGAGTTGTGCACATAAAAGTGTGCTAGTGTGAAGTTATTTAATGAGCACAGAATGTGATAATAAGAAGAAAAAGTTTTAAAAAATATATACATTTTTAGAAGTTAAGATTTTATGGCACAATAATATTTAAGTATTAAAAATTTATTTAATGTAAACGGGTTTTTGGTGGCCAATGATTGGAGCTAGGAGCGTGGCAACTACGCTGATCAATCCAGTCGATGACTGTGCGTAGGCTCCATCTCTGAGGCCTTTTCCCGTATAGTAAAAGATTATTAAGGAAATGCACCTCGAATTAAGTGGGTTTTTCTATTATATTATTGGACTATTCCTACCACTTGGGTTAGTTTATTTAGGTTATAGTCTGCTTATATAGAGTCACGGTTCTCTTCTTCATCCCAACCTGCAGTCTCTACATCTGACAGCCTGGTACCTCTTGGCATAGCTTCACACTTTTAGTTTTCTCAATCTGTCGGAGACATTTTGAATACTTCCAGAAAACCAGCCACAAGACAATGTTGCACTTAAAAATGGACTAGGTTTTCTGCTTTGTGCAATCTTCATCACCAGGAGCCTCAGTCTACCTACTTGTCTTCAGTTCTGGATTATCTATTTCATTTATCTCATTCTGGCCTCAAATCCACCTCCATTAGAGTCCATCTCAGTGGAATTGCTGCTTTTCATCAACCATTAGATGGAAAACCTCTCTTCTCATTCTGTGGTTTTCAGATTTATAAAAAGACTTTTCAGTGTCAAAACCGCCTCTCAAACCACCTCCAGTGGTTTAGAATCTCAATGTTGTGCTTGCTCATCTAATGAAGCCTCCATTTGAACCAATGTCTATGGCTCATCTTGAATATCTCACTTGGAAAGTAGTCTTCCTCATTTCTTTTATGTCTGCTCGCAGAGTTAGTGAACTACGAGCTTTGGTAGCGGACCCACCATTTACAGTATTCATCATGATAAGGTGGTACTCCGCACCGATCCAAAATTCTTACCCAAAGTTGTTACAGAATTTCATCTCAACTAATTGATTGTTCTCCCAGTGTTCTTTCCCAAGTCTCATTCTCATCATGGAGAAATAGCTCTTCATACTCTGGACTGCAAACGAGCATTGGCCTACTATTTGCAAAGGACTAATTCACATAGATCTTCTACACAACTTTTTGTCTCCTTTGATCCAACCAAGTTGGGGCATCTGGTTTTCAAAAGGACAATTTCCAACTGGTTGGCTATTTTCAGCTCATGCTGTGCTGCAACTGGAATGTAGCGTTACAGCCCATAAAGTTGGAGCTATGGCAGCTTTAGTAGCTTTCCTCTACTCTGCTCCTATTGATGAAATATGCAAAGCTGCTACTTGGTCCTCTGTTCATACTTTCACTTCTCATTATTGTCTGGAATCCTATTCCAGATGGGATGGCCACGTCGGCCAAGCAGTATTACAAAATTATTTTCCTAAAGGCCAACACTTCCACCATCCCATTCTGGTTAGCTTGGAGGTCACCCACATGTGAGAATATGCTGCCTGCTTGTCCTGGGATAACTTTCAATATTTATAGTATATATAAAGAGAATCTCACTCTTTTTACACCAAAACAGTTCACTCCAACTTAGATAGTATAGTAGCACTAGATAATATATCAATGTTTTATAAATTCTTTCTTAGTCCAGTTTCTTTACAACAGTACATCTTAGGAATTCAGATATCCACCCTTATCAATAGATACAGGTGGTGGTATTCTTCATGATTCCAAGTACTATTTCCCAACTATTTACTTATTTCAATTATTTTATATAAATATAATAAATAATAGACTTAGCTTATTCAAAGTCCATTCCCCTTCCCGACATGTTTTGCCAAACTTTCTCAAGGTCGAGGGAACTGGACATTACAGCATAGCTTCTCCTAGTATAACCAGCCATTCAAAGATAAAGCATAGTTACTTACCGTAACGGGTGTTATCTAGGGACAGCAGGCAGATAGCCTCACAACCCCATCCACCTTCCCTGGTTCTCTTCTTAGCTGGCTATCTGAATTGAGGAGAAGCGCGCCTACGTCGGGCGAGAAGGCACTTGCACATGTGTGGTGCAGTCAGTCATGAACTTTCTTAAGTTCTTAAATGGCAACAGCGGTTTTGCAGCTGTCCACATCGGGGCTCTGTGGTTGATGTAACACACATGTGAGAATATCTGCCTGTTGTCCCTGGATAACACCTGTTATCCCAGGACAAGCAGGAAGCATATTCTCACTGATGGGCGATGTTACCACGGAGCCCCGGTACGGACACTTCAAGAGCTTGAAAAAAGCTCTTGACACCCGCACCGCGCATGCGCAAGTACCTTCCTGCCCGATGGAGGCGCACGGTCTCTCAGTTCTTTAGTTTCTGCGGAGCTAAGAACGGCTGTTGAAAAATTTTTCCTTTCGCTTCCTTCCCGCTCTCGCGGTTTCCTGACTTTTTGTCAGTTTCTTCTTTTGTTTTTCTAAGTTCATCTACTTAAAAAAAAACCCCAAAACTTTCATTTTATTTTTTCTTTTCATTATGGGTTAGGCCTTATGGATCGCCATTTTCTTTTCTCCCCTCTACATGGTTCTTGTCCCGGGCTGGTTTTTCCTGCCCATTCTTCATCCACATGGTTGTTTTGTGGGGGAACTTGTCTTCACCGACATCCTCCTGTTATTTTAGAAAATTCAGGGCCTTGACCTTGTCATTTTTTTCTTCCTTTGCTTTCTCCAGAAGCTGTTTCTAGTTGACGACGCCATCCATCCGGCACCGGTCAACGCCGGTGATCTGGTACCCAGCGTCCTTCCGACACCGATTTTCCAGCTGCACTGTCGGTGATGTTTCTTCTTTTGATAAGTTGGTTTTCTCATTTGAGTTTCAGTTTATTGTAATAGCTTGGTTTACCAGTGAGTCAAGTCCTACTGACCTTTTTTCAGTCCTCTCTAGCTCCGCTTCGATGTCGATGACTGTCTTGATATAGGCATGTTCATCTTGGAAGTGTGGAGCGACACCGATGGTGCTGATCATGAGACAAGGGTACCGGTGTTCTTTTCTTCTATTCTGCAGCCACACCTATGGTACCAGTCCTCGACCATGGGTACCGGTGTCCTTTTATCCTGCAATCCCACCTATAGTACCGGTCATTGACCACTGGTACCGGTGTTCTTTTCTTCTATTCTAAATAAATACGACCATATCACAGAGGCGTACCATGACTTATCTTATTTTATCTTTTATCTTATTTTAACTTGTAAACCGGCTAGATACTTGCTGATAGTCGGTATAGTAAAATTTAATAAACTTGAACTTGAACTCACACTGGCTCCCAATACAAGCCAGAGTGCAATTCAAATTCCACTGCTTACTATTCAAAGCTATAAACGGAGACAGCCCTACCTACTGGAACAATAGACTAACTCATTCCACCTCAACCAGACACAGGAGAACCCACACAATATTCACACACCCACCAACCAAAAATGTCAAACGAAAAATAATGTATGACAACCTACTGGCCACCAGAGCAGCGAAACTAGACCGACAACTGACTTCGACCACAGACTATAAAACCTTCAAAAAAGAAACAAAAACCCTACTCTTCAAAAAATACATAAAACCAATATAACTCAACCAAACAAGCCCCGAACTCCTCCTGCTATACCATGTACTCATCAACAAACCTGCAATACCATCTACCCATCAACAAACCAGGAAATGTTAAAACTATTCCCTAATATCTCTTATTATCTTAGTAATATGTATTTCTTAATATTTTAATCAACACTTATGTAATCTGCCTTGAACCGCAAGGTAAAGATGGAATAGAAATCACTAATGTAATGTAATGTATTCTAGAGTCACACCTATGGTACCGGTCATCGACCAAGGGTACTGGTGTTCTTTTCTTCCTGCTCTGGAATGACACCAATGATACCGGTTGGGGACCAGGGGTACCGGTGTTCTTTCTTTCTCCTCCGGGAGCGGCACCGATGGTACCGGTCATGGGCCCTGGGTGCCGGTGCTTTATTCTTTCTACTCTGGACTGACACCATGGGTACCGGTCATGGACTAATGGTACTGGTGTCCTTTTTTTTCTCTCTGCTTAGCAATGACACCATCGGTACCGGTCAGGGACCAACAGTACCAGTGTCCTTTTCCATCTGCTCCGGGTGCTGTGTGCCTTGATATCTAGGGAGTGTTGCACCTTGGTACCAGCGTTGTATCCCTTTGTACCGGTTCTTCCTTTTTCACATTGTTTTCTTTCATGCCATGATTTCGGTCGCCCTCGGCATGTTTTCACTGTTCCTGTCGGTGATGTCGACTTCTATATCGACGTCATGTTAATGTCGTCATTTCTGATCGATGTCGCAGTCCATATTGACATGCAAGTTGATGTCGGACTTTCTTGTCGACATGTTCCACTGTGATTCCAGTTATTTGGATTGTCAGCCTTGTTGACACCATCTCTTCTAGTGCTGCCCTGCCCGGTTGAGTTTTTTGTTTCCGGGGACATTTTCACTTGAGTCTTCTCTGCTTTTGACTCCTATCCCGTGACACCAGTTGTCATTGCAGTTTCCGGTGTCGATGTTGTTTCCAATATGGGAAGACTTTGCAGTCATCAAGCTGTATTTGGCCTTCAACATCGACTCCTTGCTGGTCTTGGTTTTGACTGGTTGAGAGACTTGGGGTGTTTTTGGAACTACGCCCCATCTCTCTTTGAAGTGGTGGGTGATTCTTCATTGTATATGCTTTTTTCCCTTGAGTGGGCTTCACAAAGCCTTCATAATTGTATGCCATTTTGTTTTTTCCAGATCTGTTAGGGAATTTTCTGTAAATGCATTCCTTTGGGAATTGACTTTTTACAGTCATTTCTTTCCCTATGGAATTTCTTCCTTGTATTTATCTCCTCATGGGTGGTTTGCTTCCCTTCCTTGATCTCTATGGGGACTTTTTTGACACGGCCTATGAAGCAGTTAACGGGTGTCTTTGTTTCCTTCCTGGTGGAGTTCCTCCTCACGGCTAGTGTGTAGCCTCTGTATTTCTGGGCAGAGAGAACAGGGCTAGGGACTGGTTAGCCAACTGGGCTTACTAGATTCCTCTACTGCCTGCAAGGATTTTCCTTGGCATACTTTTGTGTACACATGCTATGTAGCCGCTTTTCAATTTCAGTACTTGTTTTTGCAGATCTGTTTTTTATGGATCTGGTCTACATCTGAGTGTCTGTTTTTATCATTATTCAACAGCACAGGTTCTTGATTAAGTTTGCTTTGGGGAGGTGTTCCTGGGGCTGTGCTGGAACATGTTCTCTCTCCATTATGGACCTAGTGAGTTTCTCTGGCCGTATCTGTGTAGCAGTTTTCACTTTAATGGCGGCTGTCATCAGTTTTCATGTACTCCTATGAGTCTAGCTTCCCTGAGTTCTCTTCGTGTGGAGGC
Organism: Geotrypetes seraphini; assembly: GCF_902459505.1. Taxonomy (NCBI): domain Eukaryota; kingdom Metazoa; phylum Chordata; class Amphibia; order Gymnophiona; family Dermophiidae; genus Geotrypetes; species Geotrypetes seraphini. The sequence goes on from NC_047085.1 coordinate 90,112,394, forward strand.
TTTATTCACTTAATTGTTTTCACTATTCTCAGACTCTGGTTTCTTTTGAGAGTCTACGTGGGATCTTAGGCTGTCATGTTTTTCTCCTGCTAATCCTCCTTGCAGGGTTCTCTTCATTTACCGGTCTTTATCTTAATTGTCAAGACCTCTGGATGTTGGTGTTTTTTCTGGATCTCAGACCTCATGGCTCTGCTTCCTGATTTTATGGGCAGCTGCTACAGGCTCCAATTCTTACGGCTTTTGAGCTGTATTCTTCATCCGTTCTCCTTCCCAGTTTTGGGTTGTTTCATTCCAGATTCAGGAGGTGTCTACTTGTGCTGGCCACATCTATTTGATTACAGGGTGTTCTTGTTTTTCCATTTCTGAACATCATAGCTTTTACCCGGTTGTTTTTTCCTTGAGAGATGGTTCAGCTGTTTTTCTCACCCATCTCATTTTCTTTACCGTTTCATTTTTTGTACCCGTTTTCTTTGGGGTACTTTTTCACTCCACTCTTCTGAGAGTGTTTCTTTTTCATATTGTTTCAATCTTCCTCATGCTGTTTCTTTTGAACAAAAGGCATTCTCCTGTTTCAGTTATGCCACGGATCGGACTACATTCTTGTACTCCTCAGTGGTCTTTTGTTTTCCAGTGGTACCAGGCAAGGGCTTGTCTCTCCACGCATGTATATCTTTGATCTCCTCTAGTCTCTACGGAAGTCCCCTTTTTTACTTGTTACCTCTTTGCATAGTCTTCCTGCTTGCTGCATCTTTTTTTTTATGCCTGGGGGGGTTTCTATAACCATTCTTCAGCCTCTGGGTCTTTTGCCTGCCAGGCATCAGATCTTTCCTCATTATTGTAATGATATTTTAGAACCTCACGATTTTCATCATCTACTCTGTCCTCAAGTCCTCCTTCCTTGCACAGTCCATTCAGGGGTTTTATACTACATATAATTGAGCAAGGAGTCTAGGGTTCTCTCCTGTTATCTGAGGAGGCCCTGTTTTTGTGACCTTGGAGGCGATTGGTCATCTGCTCTTGCTGATGAGAAGCTAAATTTCGTAGCAGCCAATTTCAGCAGGATTCTTTAATCCTTTTACCCCCAGAAATTTTCTTCGTCTGACAAGTTAATTTTCTCCTGGATTAGGCGAGCATATTTTTCTATGCATTCCCCTCGCTTCTTCTCCTGTTGACTTTTTTTTTCATCAAGCTCACGAGCACTGTTGCTGCATGATGCCCAGTCAACATGGGTTCTCCCTTCTTCGTCCACTCAAATTTTTTGGAACCCTCTGTTCTTCTCATTTTCCTGCTCGGTTCACTCTGACTCAGGAATCTTTGTTCTCTTCTTTGGTTTTTTTATTTGGGCTGTGTCTGTTTTATTTACATCTTTCTCAGCCTTTCTGTTGCCCTCTGCCAGGACACTAGCCACTTGCCTTTGTTGATATCAAATGTGGTTTCATTTTTTTTTCCTGGTGTCTTTATCTGCCTGTTTCCACCTTCCTAAAAGTGGTATTTTTTCTTTGTTGCGTCAGTCTTGAGTCTATAGCTTTCAGACTTCTTTTTCATGCTATTGCATTTTTTCCCTTGATCTCTCAAAGAGTACCTTCTTTTTAATTACTCCTCTGGTTCCCAGGATCATGACAGACGTTTTTCATGTCTGTAACCACATCTCATTCCTCTTCTATCCGCTGGACTATTCATGTGGTTCTTTACTGGTCGTCGATGCTCTCATTTGTAATATTGGGCGTCAGCTCCACTTGAGTTTCTTTCCTGGGAAATGTTTTTCCTTATGTCTCTCCCCTCTTCCAGGGGTAACGGTTAGTTTCATGCACTACTTACAGCTTCACCCTTATCAGTCTTTCAAGTCAGGGTGATTCTGTGTTCAGGTCTACAGTGTTTTCTACTGTTTTCATTTTGCTCAGTCAGTTCTTCTGTCTGTGTTGTTTCCCGCATCTCGTTTTTCCTACGAGGAGCCAGGTTTTCTTTTGTTTTTGTCCTTTACGTGCTTTTTTTCTCCTCCTTGTTACTCAGGTCGGAGCCGTAGTGAGTTTATCCAAACTTTTTCTTTTTGATTCACCTCTGTTCGGATATCCTATATTCACGAGAACGATCTTTTGGCTGATTGCTTTTCTCTCATTCTCTTTTACTCCGACTGGCTGGGCACGGGGATATCGTCTCCCAGTCCTTCAGTTCAAGTTCTGGCAGCCTTTCTTGTTTTCCTTTCAGTTACATTACTGAGGAACTCTGTACAGCTGCCTCCTGGTCCTCAGTTCATTTCTTCACATCTCCCTATTGTCTGGTTTTTTCTCCAGACGAGATGGGCACTTTGGCCATTATGTTTTCAATTGTATTTTCTTTGGCCAACTCTCCCACCATCCTATCTCTGTTAGCTTGGAGGTCACCATCAGTGAGAATATGCTGCCTGCTTGTCCTCGGATAAAGCACAGTTGCTTACCATAACAGGTATTATCCAGGGACAGCAGGCAGATATTCTCACAACCCTCCCACCTCCCTGGGTTGGCTTCTTAGCTGGCTTATCTTAACTGAGGGACCGCGCGCCTCCGGGTGGGAAGGCACTCGCGCATGTGCGGTGCGGATATCAAGAGCTTTTTTCAAGCTCTTGAACTGTCCGTACTGGGGCTCCATGGTGACGTCACCCATCAGTGAGAATAACTGCCTGCTGTCCCTGGATAACACCTGTTACGGTAAGTAACTGTGGTAGGGGAATTCTGTACAAATTCTGAATGACTTAATTGTGCATAATCCCCTCAAGAATATTTAATGATGGGTCCAATTTTACCAAATTGGCATGTGTGAGTTTGAGCTATATCTCTTAGGTTATGCATTATCTTGGAATACCACTGGGGACAGAATGGTGTTGGTGTACCACACTAAGATCTGAGCTATGAAGAGGGTCCCTTTCTCTGCCATATTTACAGTTAGTTATCTGAGTAGTCTCAAAAGCTAGTTAATTTTTAAAAGTTGTAGTATTTTGACCTTTTTTGTTAATGGGAATGAGATTTCAAATGATATCCTCCTTTAGGTATAACATTTTGTCTTGTAAAAATTAGTTTCTTTTTTCGGTTTCTCCTTAAACCTAGGTAGAAGAGGAAATCCAGACGCTTTCTCAAGTGCTAGCTGCCAAGGAGAAGCATCTAGTGGAAATCAAACGAAAATTAGGGATCACTTCACTAGCAGAGCTGAAGCAGAATATTACCAAAGGATTTCAAGATATGACTTCAACCACAGTGTATGTCATCATAAATTGTTTTATACTGACTTATATATTACTTCACCACAAAATATTCAGAAAAACCCACTATACCAGAGATTATCTAGATAAGTTCCTATCAACAAAGGAGAAAAGACCTCAATTCTTTCCAGGGATATTTGTCATCTGGAAAATTCTATGTTAGCTATAAAACTACCATAGGAAAAAAAATCCCTGGTCTGCAAAAACTCCGTATAATAATTATCAGTTCATTGCTTTAACAACACTGTTGTAGAAAAACTTCATATCAAAAATAGGAAACCAACACTTTTTTTTATTTTTTTTAAATTAATCTTTATTCATTTTTAAAGCTCACAATAAGTGTAACAAATAATACAATCATTAATACTTTAACATCACTTAATAAATCTTCAAATTCTAACTCGCATCAAATAACCCCCCTCCCTTATACCCAACAGTTATTCATAAGCAAAAGAAATCATAACATATTCCCACTCCCCACTCCACCCCGGACGTGTATGAACAAAAGGGAAAAAATTAATATTTATTCTATGCAGTAATTTCAATCTTTACAGTATCTTGTTAATGGCTCCCAAATAACCTGAAATTTCTTAAAATTTCCCTGCTGCATGGCAATTATCCTTTCCATTTTGAATATGTGACATAAGAGTTCCACCAAAAGCTATAATTCAGTCTCTCCCAATTTTTCCAGTTATTCGTAATCTGCTGTATGGCAACCCCTGTCATAATGAGTAGAAGCTTATTGTTATTAGAGGATATTTGGCTTTTAGCCCTCATTGACATACCAAACAATACGGCAGTAAATGAGAAACAGGGCCTGTCAGGAATTCTATAGTTTTCTCTCCCATGCGTTACAGTTACAGCAGCACTGGGAGAGTAGGATTATGAACTACTAAGCTTTTTACCACATCCAGAGGACAGAATACATTTAAAAGATAAGTGTTGTTTTCCTATTTTTGATATGAAGTTTTTCTACAACAGTGTTGTTAAAGCAATGAATGATAATTATTATACAGAGTTTTTGCAGACCAAGGATGTTTTTTCCTATGGTAGCTTTATAGCTAACATAGAGTTTTTCAGGTAACAAGTATCCCTGGAAAAAACTGAGGTCTTTTCTCCGTTGTTGATAGGAACCTATCTAGATAATCTCTGGTATAGTGGGTTTTCTGAATATTTTGTGGTGGAGTGATTTTATAGATATTCAGCTTGTATTTATTTATTTTTGTTATATATTACTTCATTAACTAACTGGTATGTCACTTCTTGCCCCCATTATTTATTAAACCTAAGCCAAAGATTTCTATGGGCCTTTCTGATAGTGGAATAGTATTGCTGAGGAAGTTATTGACTTTCATGTCAGAGCCTGAGGATGGGCCCAAAGAACAACACACTTGGCATGAAGCCTGTCAAAAACTTCTAGCATTAATGAGTTGCCTTTTTTTTCTCTCCTCTAATGGTTCATGTCCGTCATATTCAGTCATAAGAACATAAGAACTGCCATCTCCGGATCAGACCCATGGTCCATCGAGTCTGGCGATCCGCACACGCGGAGGCCCAGTCAGGTATACACCTGATGTAGTTTTAGTCACCCATATCCCTCTATGCCTCTCGTAAGGAGATGTGCATCTAATTTGCCTTTGAATCCCAGCACAGTGGATTCCTTAATAACCTCCTTTGGGAGAGCATTCCAGGCGTCTACCACTCGCTGCGTAAAACAGAACTTCCTGACATTTGTCCTGGACTTGTCCCCCCTTAGCTTCAAACCATGTCCTCTTGTCCGTGTCGCGTTGGACAATGTAAATAATTTATTTTCCTGCTCTATTTTATCGATGCCTTTCAGCATTTTGAACGTCTCGATCATGTCCCCTCACAGCCTCCTCTTCTCAAGGGAGAACAGTCCCAGTTTCTTGAGTCGTTCCTCATATTCCAAGTTCTCCATACCTCTTATTAACTTCGTTGCTCGTCTCTGCACCCTCTCCAACAGTTTTATATCCTCCTTTAGGTTGGGAGACCAATGTTGGACACAGTATTCCAAGTGTGGTCTGACCATTGCTCTATAAAGCGGCATTATGACTTTCTCCGATCTACTCGTGATTCCTTTCTTTATCATGCCTAACATTCTGTTTGCTTTCTTTGCCGCTGCCGCGCATTGTGCCGACGGCTTCAGGGTCCTATCTATCAGTACACCCAGTCATATAGGTGGTTCACGGCATCGACCCAGAATACATTTTCTAAAATTTTTCAGTGAAGACTTCAAATAAATATCTGGCCTTTGGGCATGTTGCAAACACTTGACTTTTTTTTCTGAGTGCAGCATGGATGATATCACCAACAGAGCCCGTGCACAGGAAGTACTCCAACCTAGTGATACTAAAAATCTTTTGAGCCCCCTTGCTGTGCATGCATAGTATTTCCTATCTGCCAAGTTCATACAGGAGCACATCAGTTTTTATCTTTCTGCAGATCTGGTTGGTCATGTGTTGACTAGAGCTCATATCTAGTCATGTATTTTCATTTTAAAAGTCACATTTTGTAATGTTTTTTTTCTTGTCCCTGTTGCCAACATGTGGTAACTCTTTCTATTTAGGTTTAGGATTGTTTTTTTACATTTTTTTTTATTTTTCATACTCTGTCCACTATAAGCCTCTGATTGAGAATCTCCGGCTCCCTGTCGGGATTTTGTTTAAAACTGAGTAATCAGATGTCACTTTTTTCTGGATGACATATCTGAGAAAAAGTTTCCCATTGGCTTTGACATGCACCCAGTACAATAGGACCATATCCATTAGGGATACTCACAACTGATGCCAGCAATTCTTGGGGCTTGACCATGAATCTTCTTTATAACATAATGTTCAGAGGTGTCTTTGTGGTTACAAGAAGCGGTGTAAATGAATTTTTGGCTGCCAACAAGTATGTTTCATCTACTTTGACGTTTTCTGGAAGCATTAACTGCATCAGATGTTGGGGATGCATTGGCATCAATACACTATTGATCACCCTTGACATTAAGCATCAATGGAGGCCTTTGGAACAGTTCATTCTCAGTCCTCCCTGGAGAAGCGGAAGGCTTTGTTTTCAGCCTTATTGGTGCCAAGGGCTTGTGATACCAAAAGTCAGGCAGAGACTAACCCATGTCGATGTTGCACCTTATTGGAGCATTATTCTGAGAACACTAAGGACACCATGTTCTTGAAGCTCAATTACAGGGCCCTTAGCAGCTTCCAAGGACTCCAATATTCCTCTATTTCGCAAACCTTTGTCAATAGCAGTATTTGTTGAGCCACTTTTGAAGATTTGATGAGTGGATGAAGCACTTCTTTGGTTGACATGATGCTGTAGCTTTAAAATCCATCTGGTCTTCGAGTGCTCTCTGCAGAAGCAGCATTGACGTAGAGAGCTCAGCCTTAGGGTCAATGTCGGCCACACTGTTAAGTATGTTGGGGAAGAAGCTTCACCAAAGTATTAGAGATTCTGTGCGTCTCAACTCCCTTGCCAGTCAGGTCAGTGGACCCACTATTTTCAAAGACAAACTGCAGACCTCACAGCATATCCTGAAGAAAGTCACAGTATGATGGCTGAAACATCTCTTCCTGAGAAGACTCAGCGAGACTCGGAAACCTGAAACAAGACCTTTGCCGAAAGCATGACGATGTCCTTGGATCAAAATAGGCAGAGGCTCAGACTTAACCATTGGAGTACTTTTTAGGGCCCAATTGAATGCTCTTTGGATTCTAAATATTAGCCAATGGTATTCTCTAAACTAGGTTCAAGTGGCTTACTATTGGACCCTTGTGAGAGAAGGAAGTCCCCATTTGAGGAACTTATTGATGCTATTCAGTTTAAGATGGAGAAGAGAAGAAACACAGGACAGAAGCATTCAACATACTTCAGTTCTCCCTTAAACTACCTTCAAGCAGGGAATACCCCCCACCCATACAGGCATGAGAGAGCAGGAAGTAAAAACAAAACAAAACCCTACCTGGCAGAACAGGATGGAGGGGGTGGTGTCCTGAGCAAGGATCCTCCCAGAGAGTGTTGGCTTGGCTTGAGTACTTAAGGGGGAATTCCAAAGAAAAAGAATGGCCCTAACTCAGATGCTTGCACACTGTTGTAGGAAGCCTCAAGTCTATGTCTCTAGGAATTGTGTGAGACGTACCTGAAGATTGTCAAGGTAGGTCAGTTATCCCTTGGCTATTGTTACTGTGAATATTCTAGAACAGTGGTTCCCAACCCTGTCATGGAGGAACACCAGGCCAATTGGGTTTTCAGGCTAGCCCTAATGAATATGCATGAAGCAAATTTGCATGCCTATCACTTCCATCATATGCAAATCTCTCTCATGCATGTTCATTAGGGCTAGCCTGAAAACCCGATTGGCCTGGTGTTCCTCCAGGACAGGGTTGGGAATCACTGTTCTAGAAAATTGCATATTGAAATGTTTAGCCACATCATGGTCAGGCTACTGAAACTTGGTCTATGCTTGAAAAGACATAGAAGTACCAAGTTTGTGAAGAAACACACTTTCCTTGTGCTTTGATTTTACCTGCAACCTGTGTGTGCCTCATTATATGAGGTCCTGCAGTTAGCCACTAGCCACGCTGCTACACCTCCACACCTTCTAGGATCGCTTACACTATCAAATAGTTCTCATCTATACCAACAATCAGGTTGCCATGTTCTACTTGAACAAACAAGGGGGCACAGGGTCTTGCCTTCTCTGCCAAGAAACAATAGAAATATGGATTTGGGCAATTGCTCACAACTTACTGCCCAGAGTGGTTTATCTAGCAGGGAAGTGGAACATTTTAGCAGACAAACTGAGCAGACTCCTTCAACCTCATGAGCGACTTCTCAATGCATCTACCTTATAACAGATCTTCTCAGATTAGGAGACCCCTAAAATAGATCTCTTGCTCTGCCCCCCCCCCCTTTTACAACAGACTTCCACTCTACACTCCTAGTCATATGAAGTCGAATGCCTTTCTCCTGAACTGGTGGTAGAAGTTATTCTAGGCATTCCCTCCCATGTGTCTTGTCAGTAAAACTGTACTCAAACTTCACCAAGATCAGGACATCATGATTCTTATTGCACCTCACTAGCCATGTCGGCCTTGGTTCCCTCTCCTCTTACAACTCACTATTTGGGAAACCATCACAGTTCATTTGTTCCCAACATTACTCCCACAGAACAAAGGCTGTCTTCTCCATCCCAATCTATGCCTGCTAGTGATCACCTTTCCAATTCTGGCCTGAAAACTACTTCAGTATGAGTTCATCTTGGTTCTTTCAGTGTTTTTCATTCCCCATTGGAAAATAAACCATTGTCTATGCATCCCTTTGGTATCCAGATTCATGAAAGGACTTTACCATACCAAGCTTCCTGCCTTTATATCTATAATGATCTCCTTTTGAATCATTCTCGACTTGTTCCATCAAACATCTTACTTGGAAAGTGGCATTCCTCAAAGCCCTTATGTCTGCACACCGGGTAAGTAAACTTCAGGTACTAGTATTGGATCCACTCTATACAAGATTCTACTATGATAGGGTTGTTCTCCGAACACATCCAAAGTTGCTACCAAAAGTTGTCTTAAGAGTTTCACCTCATCCAGTGTATAGTTCCACCATTCTTCTTTCCAAGGCCTCATTCTCACCGTGGTGAAGCAGCACTACATTCCTTGGACTGTAAACATGTTCTTGCATACTATTTGGATCTCATCAAGCCTCATAAAAATACCACTCAACTCTGTGTCGTTCGATCCTAACAGACATGGAGCTCCTGCCACCAAAAGGACTGTCTCCACTTGGCTGGCAGACTGTATCTCCTTTGTATATACTCAGGCTGGACTTATGCTTGAAGGCCATGTCATTGTTCAGAAAGGTCGAGCTATGGTGACATCAGGAGCCCATATTCACTGCATTGTTTTTGCATCTGTATTTACTGAAGAGGATATATCCAATATACTGGAAGCTGACAGGCTATATACAGGAAATGAAGACGGGAAACTGACAGGGACAATGGTCAGTCTAGAGGAGGTATGCAGACAGATTGATAGGCTTAAAAATGATAAATCCCAGGGACCGGACGGCATCCACCTTAGGGTAATCAAGGAACTGAAAGGGGTTATAGCTGTACTGCTCTAACTAATAGCAAATCTGTTGATCAAATTAAGAAAGATTGGAAAGTGGCGAATGTTACGCCGATCTTCAAGAAAGATTTGAAGGGAGATCTGAGAAACTAAAGACTGGTGAGTCTGACTTTGATACCAGGAAAGATGGTAGAGGCGCTGATAAAGGACCACATCTTCGATCACCTTGACGGACACAAACTGATGAGGACCAGCAAGCATGGCTTCAGCAAAGGAGATCTTGCTTGACAAACTTACTGCACTTCTTCGAAGGAGTAAATGGGTAGATAGACAAGGGTGACCTGGTCAACATCATCTTGCAAGATCAGGGATCTCAAAATCCCTCCTTGAGGGCCGCAATCCAGTCAGGTTTTCCCCAATGAATATGCATGAGATCTATGTGCATACACTGCTTTCAATGCATATTCATTGGGGAAATCCTGAAAACCCAATTGGATTGCGGCCCTCAAGGAGAGACTTTGAGACCCCTGAAATAGATTTTCAGAAGGCATTTGACAAGGTTCCACATGAATGTCTACTTCGAAGAATTGCGAGCCATGTAATTGAGGGTGATATACTCGCATGAATTAAAAATTGGTTGGCAGATAGGAAACGGAGAGTGAGGGGTGAATGGTAATACTCGGACTGGAAAAGCGTCACGAATGGAGTGCCGCAGGGTTCGGTGCTCGGGCCTGTGCTCTTCAATATATTTATAAACAACCTAGAAATGGGCACGATGAGTGAGGTAATTAAATTTGCGGATGATACAAAAGTTATTCAGAGTAGTGAGGACACAGAAGGATTGTGAAGACCTACAAAGAGACATAAATACGCTTGAGGAATGGGCTGCGAAATGGCAAATGAGGTTCAGTGTGGATAAGTGCAAGGTGATGCATGTTGGTAACAAAAATCATGCCGAATACAGGATGTCTGGTGCTATACTCGGAGAGAGCCCCCAGGAAAGAGACTTGGGAGTACTTGTAGACGAGTCACTAAAATCGTCCATGCAATGTGTGGTGGTGGCAAAAAGGGCAAATAGAATGCTCAGAATGATTAAGAAGGGGATCACAAACAGATCTGAAAAGGATATCATGCCATTATACCGGGCCATGGTATGCCCCCACCTAGAATACTGCGTCCAACACTGGTCGCCGTACATGAAAAAGGACATAGTACTACTCAAAAGGGTCCAGAGAAGAGTGACGAAAATGGTTAAGGGAGTTGCCATACAACGAGAGGCTAGAGAAACTGGGCCTCTTTTTCCTTGAAAAGAGAAGACTGAGAGGGGACATGATCGAAACATTCGAGATAATGAAGGGAATTGACTTAGTAGAAAAAGAGAAATTGTTCACCCTCTCTAAGGTGAAGAGAATGAGAGGGAACTTGCTAAAGTTAGACGGGAAAAGATTCCGTACAAACGTAAGAAAGTTGTTCTTCACTCAGAGTGGTAGAAACCTGGAACGCTCTTCTGGAGGGTGATATAGGGGAAAGCACCCTTCAGGGATTCAAGACAAGGTTGGATAAGTCCTACTGGAACAGAACATACACAAGTAAAGCTAGACTCAAATAGGGCACTGGGCTTTGACCTAAGGGCCGCCGCGTGGGCAGACTGCTGGGAACGATGTCCCACTACTGTTTGGAGAACCATTCCAGATAGGACAGTAATTTTGTTATACACAGCAAAATCTGCTCCCATACAAATGGGGGCAGAACAAATAGGGAGTCTCGTGTGTTACTGTAAGGAACTGCTTGCCCTTAAAGAAAATAAAGTTGCTTACATGTGACAGGTTTCTCTGAAGACAGTAGTTCACAAATCCTCCTTGGTCCCCTTCTGGAGTTTATCATAAGTTCATTAGCCTAATTACAGAACTGAAGCACAATGTGAATATACTGGGATTGCTGTACATACTTTAGAGAATGACCAAAGAATCTCTGGAAACACATGCTGTGTCTCTGCATTAGGATAGTGTCATCCATGTATGTGGTTGGTGAACTGTTACACAAATTAAGTATCTGTAGCTATATCTCTTGAATATGCATTGTCTACCAAAATAATATGTTCGGAACTTATCATAAACTTTAAATAGCTAATCTTCTATGAATATCTATACCAAAAAACTAGATACATTAAACCATACATTCAGTGAAGGGAGAGATCGTGGTTTGGACTTCCCAACCATTTGAGCTGCAGTATATGAATAAGTATGATAAAGCTACAAGTATGAGAATTGGAAGTGGAGCTGTGACCACAAGCTTCTGAAGACCTCTGATGGCAAAACACAGACACGTGTAGAGCTGGATGAAATTTCAATTTGGATGTGAAGGGGATGTTTACCATTATGAGATCAATTGCACGTATGTGAGCCATGGAATCGAGTGTGATATACTCACGTGGATTAAAAACTGGCTGTCGGATAGGAAACGGAGAGTGAGGGTAAATGGACACTGCTCAGACTGGAAAAGTGCCACGAATAGAGTGCTGCAGAGTTCAGTACTTGGACCCATGCTCTTCAACATATTTATAAATGACATGGAAAATGGTACGATGAGTGAGGTGATTAAATTTGCAGACGATACAAAGTTATTCAGAGTAGTGAAGACAAAGGAGGATTGCAAGACCTGCAACGTGACATAAACACGCTCGAGAAATAGGCCGCGTCGTGGCAAATGAGGTTTAAAGTGGATTAAGTGTAAGGTGATGCATGTCGGTAACAAAAATCTTATACACAAATACAGGATGTCCGGTGCAGTACTCGGAGAGACCCCCCAGGAAAGAGACTTGGGAGTACTGGTCGACAAGTCAATGAAGCCATCTGTGCAATGTGCGGCGGCGGTGAAAAGGGCGAACAGAATGCTAGGAATGATTAAGGGGATCACAAACAGATCTGAAAAGGTTATCATGCCATTTTACCGGGCCATGGTATGCTCCCACCTGGAATACTGCGTCCTTCACTGGTCGCCGTACATGAAAAAGGACATAGTACTACTCAAAAGGGTCCAGAGAAGAGCAACAAAAATGGTTAAGGGTCTGGGGGAGTTACCGAACAACGAGAGGCTAGAGAAACTGGGCCTCTTTTTCCTTGAAAAGGGAAGACTGAGAGGGGACATGATCGAAACATTCAAGATAATGAAGGGAATTGACTTAGTAGGAAAAGAGATTGTTCACCCTCTCCAAGGTGAAGAGAACGAGAGGGCATTCGCTAAAGTTAGAAAGGGGATAGATTCCGTACAAACATAAGGAAGTTCTTAATTTGCCCGGAGAGTGGTAGAAAACTGGAACGCTCTGCCGGACCCAGCCAGCTGAGAGGGTCCTTTTGAGGATCTTTAATTGCCGGTCCAGCCGTGAGGGAGCTTGCCGCCAGTGCTGTTTAGCACTTTCTACATCGGGACAGGCAGTCCCGCTGCTGCCTGACCCAGCCGGCTGAGAGGGTCCTTGTGAGGATCTTTAATTGCCGGTCCAGCTGCAGTATGCAGCCCGTGATCGCGAGCCGAAGGGGCGTGGCTAAAGGGGCTTGCCCCTTTTGAGCCCCTTCGGAGCCCAAGAGGAGCAGGGAGCAGGGTTCAATATGGGCAAGAGGAAGGCCAAAGCAATACAATCTGCTGCAACAACGGGCTCAAAGGATCGCCATCTTATGGTTCCCGTTTTGCCACATGTTGAAGAGCAGGCAACTCTAGATATTCAAGCTGTCTCTTTATCCTCTGGGGAACCAACACCACCTCCTCAACCATCATATTCTTTAGGGTCAGAAGAATCCCCCCCTTTTAAGGAGGGAGTAACTTCTTCCCCACAATTATCTTTATCATCTGGACTGGAGGTTTCAGGACAATCCTTGGGGCAAGCTAAAGAACTAATTCCAGTACAGATGATTACTGGGCAAGGCTCGGATGTTCTCCCTAAGGATAAAGTGATCACTCTAAATGATGTTTGGCTAAGCATTAATAGAATAGTTATCACTACAAAAAAACGTTTTGAATTTGTCAATTCTCATCTGATATAACAGTGGAAATTAAAGAGCAAGATGTTAAATTTGGAGAAACAGCTGTGAAGTTTGAAAAATTGGATCAGGCAGTAAGTACTTTACAAGCTAGTGCTGTTTCTAATATTAAGGATAGTATGATGATACATGCTAAATTAGAAAAAATGGAAAATTCTATCAGGGTTAAAAATCTTCGTTTATTAAATTTTCCAATTACACACTATCTGTCCCCGATGGAGCTCTTGAGAATATATTTGAAGGAGATATTACATTATACTAAAGTGGAGGCTTTTGAGGTTGATAATCTTTATTACATCTCAAGAGATTCTAAGGGAAGGGCAGATGAAGGTGAAATGGATAAAATGGTGTCACCTGATAGTTTGAATGTATCACAGTTTTTAGAATCATCCAATGACATAATAGATAAGCGAGCAACTCTTCTCATGACCTTCAAGACAGAGTTGGTAAAACAAGCTATTTTAAAATTATACTTTTTGAAAAAATAAGAGATGTTTTGTGGTCAACGGGTGATAATTTTCCCGGATGTCTGTAGACAAACCCAGTTTAAAAGGAAGCAGTTCCTTCAGCTAAAGCCGAAGGTTTTGACAGTTGGAGCTACTTTCTTTTTGAAATTTCCATGCAAATGCCTTATATCGTATGGAAGTGATAAATAAATATGTGTTTTATGATCCAGTCCAGTTAGAAGATTTTATTAAAGAGAAACCTTTGTAATTTCTATTATTGTTTTTTATTTTTGGAGGATGATGTATAATATATAAATGCCATTTGCCTGTCCTTAGATGGTAGACAGATAGATTTGATTTTTCTTTTTAAAATACTGGCGACCATGATAATATGGACTAGAACACGGTTAATTAATTGCCTTATACATGCTTTAATGTTCTCTATAGGGAGTTTTTTTGTGGTCATTCATGAATATTTGTTATCAATGTATTGTAACGAATAATCAAATAAAGAAATAAAAAAAAAAAAAAAAAAAGAACATAAGAACTGCCATCTCCGGATCAGACCTTCGGTCCATCAAGTCCGGCGATCCGCACACGCGGAGGCCCAGCCAGGTGTACACCTGGCGTAATTTTAGTCACCTATATCTCTCTATGCCTCTCGTAAGGAGATGTGCATCTAGTTTGCTTTTAAATCCTAGAACGGTGGATCCGCAATAACCTCCTCTGGGAGACCATTCCAGGTGTCCACCACTCGTTGGGTGAAGCAGAACTTCCTGATATTTGTCCCCCCTTAGCTTCAGTCCATGTTCTCTTGTCCGTGTCGCATTGGACATTGTAAATAATTTTTTTTTTCCTGCTCTATTTTGTCGATTCCTTTCAGTATTTTGAAAGTCTCGATCATATCCCCTCGCAGTCTCCTTTTCTCAAGGGAGAACAATCCCAGTCTCTTAAGTCGTTCCTCGTATTCCAAGTTCTCCAAACCTTTTATTATGTGTGTAACGATATATAAACCGTTTAGGTTTAGTAAAATAAAAATAAGTAGTAGTCTACTTTTTAATCAGTCCTCATATTTTCTTTATTTTAGTTATAATGAATATATGACACGTTTTCTCCATTTTAATCTATTTTTGAGCTATCTTTATTTATCTTTTTGTTCTCTTAGATACCGGAAGACATCTGAAACACTCACTCAAGCTGGACAGAAGGCGTCTGCTGCCTTTTCATCAGTGGGCTCTGTGATTACCAAAAAACTGGAGGATGTGAAGTATGTTTTCCCCTGTAGTACATTCAGGATCCAGTGCATGCCATTTTGCTTTTTGGTCATCTATAATCATGGCGGTCAGGGTAGATAAGAAAGATCCACCAAGCCATGGGGCGCATCATGCTGCCCTTTTAAGTAAGTCTCAGCATAGAGACCAAAAAAGAAAGGATAGATTCTGAAAATAATCTTTACCCTATGTGCAATTTTATACAGTGACTGCCTAGTCTATATGTTTGCTCTCATTAGATCTCTTCTGCTTTAGGAGAGTATAGGAAGTAATTACAACTATTACCACTATCATTTCTAGGGCACTATCAGATGTACGCAGTGCAGTACAAATCACAAAGGAGACAGTCCCTGCTTGAATGATCTCACAATCTAATCAATCAAGACAGATGAACAGGATACCAAGGATAAGGGTTACAGTTAGTGGGGATGGTTAAACTGCTGGCTAGGGAGGTGAGCAGAGGGCAGTGGAGTTGAAAGCGCTCTTGAAAAGGTGGATTTTCAGCCTACTTTTGAACAAGGGAAGGGGCCTAATGCAAGGACTCAGGTAGTCAATTTTAGACATATGGGGCAGCAAGGTATGAAATCTGAAATTGGCAGTGGAGGAGAAGGGTACAGAAAAATGCTGCTTATCTGAGGAACGGAGTTATCGGGGAGGCATGTCAGGAGAGAGGAGAGATACTGAGGGGCTGCAGAATGAACACACTTGTAGTTTAATAATAGGAGTTTGAACTGTATTTGAGAGCAAATATGAATCGTAACAGTGAAGTGGAGAGGCGGGAGCGGCTAGCGTAACCGTACCTCTGCATGCTGACAAAAAGGGCAGCTAGCCCATTGGGGTTGCCATCTCTATTTTTGGGGCCTGGAAATAGTGACCGTTCTGCACATAAGGACGTAAATGTCCCGCAGCCCAAGAAACACAATGCAAAGTCATCTCAGGGTGATTCAATTCAGTGCTCCCTAGTTAAGATGTCTGCTCTGACTTTCTGAAATTTTTGTGGAAAGCCTTTCTTGAAAGCTGGGCTTCTCCTGCGTAGTTCCTCTGTGCCTCAGTTTTGTTCCCATGTGGCAGTGTCTCCCAAGACATGTCTTCTACGCAGTCTGTCACAGTTCAGGACGTGGGAGACCTCTGCCCAGAGATACTGATGATGATGATCATTTTGCTGATTCTTTATATTCGGGGGATGCTCCTCATGTGGCAGGGGTCCCAGGACTGTATTCAAGCTCTTTAGATCATGCTTTGGCTCTTGAATCAGGGGACAATACCACGGTTTTGAATTTAAGTATGCAGCCTTGCTGGATCTTATTTCAGCTAGCTTCTTCTACTTTCTCCTCCCTTATGTGTGGAGTGAGAGTGCAGTCTTCAGCATTTCCTTGGCATCCTGATATTAACCTCTTCATCTTGGTGCAGTGAGACTTTCCGGAAGGAACTCCCAGGGTTGTAAGATCTATGTCCTGGCTGTATCCTATGGCACAGGGGTGTCAGCAGCTTTTTAGTCAGCATAAAGTGGATTTCCTGGTTGCACAGGTCACTAGGCACATCTCCCTTCTCGGCGAAGGAGGAGTGGTGCCTAAGGACATGCAGGACTGCTGAATGGATGTAGTTCTCTGGAGGCTTTTTGGGAGCAAATCTTCCTCGGCGGCATCCTTTGTCACACGCGCTTGTCTGTCCAGACTGCGCACTTAGAGGAGAGTGAGGGTGATGAACTCCTCCTCAACTTCTTTTATCTGGGGTAGATTATGTAGTTGACACCCTATATGACATTTATGTCTTGGGTAAAGCGTCAGCTTATTTGATTTTTGTGCACAGAATGCTCTGGATAAGACAATGGGCTGATTCCACCTCTAAAGCCACTCTTGCTAGACTCCCTTTTAAGGGGCAATTATTTGGTAAAGGCCTAGCTGATCTCATGAATTCTGTGGTGAACTGTCGCCCCAAGTCCCTGCCTGTTAGTAGATTCAGAACCTCTAGTAGCATTGGCTTAGCTACCTTACCTGAGGAAGACAGTGAGGATAACCCCTCCTCAGGAGAAGATTTATTTAGGTGATTTCCCCGAAGACTAAGACTTCCCAAATGAGGAAGGTTTGATTAAGGGCGAAGTGAAAATCGAGATGCCCGTAGAAGACTTCACTGGGTTCGGAGTGGAGGTCGAGGCTGGAATCAAGGTATCCATGCCACCAAAAAGCTTGTGTACCTGAAGTCTACAATGTTTCAGGGCTCGAGGCTGAAGCGAAGCACAGCGGGCACAAGACACGGTCAGGTCCTAAACACTGTACACACCATTTGTATGGGTCAATAAAGGAGATCGCACGCTGGCACTGGCTATACTTCTTGAAGCCTGTAACTGGTCATAGCAGGCTGAAGCTGCGGGGTAGGCCCCGCCGTGACACGAACAAAAAGGAAACTTAAATTTTTTTTTTTTTTTGAAATGAAACGTGCAAATAAACACAGCGACCTTGTAAAGAAATACATGAGCTGTGGTGAGAGAAGGCCCGAGTAGAACTAAGTCTGGCGCAGAGAGTCGAAACGAGTGGCTTCTCAGCTCCGCGGAGAACTGAGGAGATGCGCGCCCTATGTCGAGTGGGAAAGCACTCGCGCATGTGTGGTGCAGCAGTCGTGAATTTTCTAAAGTTTTACAAACAAGTCTGCTTGCGAGGCTGTCTGCATCGGGGCTCCGTGGATGATGACCCCCACATGTGAGAATATGCTGCCTGCTTCTCCTGGGATAATGGGAAATTTACTTAAACAAATCAACTGTTCTGTCAAACAGAACAACATTTGAACACTGAACCAACAAGTATCAGCCAACAGAAGCATCAAAGGAGCTCTGGTAGCACCTCTGTAGACAACAAAACATATTATACAGTATTCTTCAGGGCCCAAAGGGCTGACTGGCATCCAACAAACTTCTTGGAGAAGCATAAACAGAATGAGACAGTAGGCAGGCAAAGGAAGGACAGGGCGGGAGTCTAGAATGACACACCTATCTAGTGGAAAAGTTGGTATCAAGGTAAGGACAATCTCTTTTTCCAGTGCAATAAGTGTGTCATTCTAGACAAGCGGGACATACCAAAGCAGTCCCAGGAATTTAGGGCAGGCTGACTGTGCCAGCCCACAACATAGAGGAACCAAATGCAGAGTTCTCCCTTGCCGCAATGTCCACTCTGTAAAACTTTGCAAATGTGTGGAGAGTGGACCAAGTTGCAGCTCTACAAATCTCCTCTGGAGAGGCTGCCCTAGCTTCCACCCACAACAAAGCTACACTTCTAAGTCAAATACGCCTTCACAGAAACAGGAGACTGCTTCCCACAGACAATGTAGGCTGACGAAATGACCATGTTTAATTGAATGAGTCAGCACAAAAAGATGGTCAGAGAGCCTCTAGATAGTGAAGAAGCACTCTTCTCATGTCTAAATTCTTCAAAATGCGGTCCTATTTACTAGAACCTATAGGTTGGAAGACAGGCAAACAGACCTCCTGTTAACATGAAATACTGAAACCAGAAAAGAAGGAACAGTGTGTGTGTGTAAGGATATTCCAATCTCTAAAATTCTAAGGAAAGGCTCTCTACAAGAAAAAGTTCAGAGCTCCGCCGCTCTGAGGTCACAGCTACCAGAAAAAAGCATCTTTAGCGTAAAGTCCAGAAGGGACGCTTCTTCCATAGGCTCAAATGGAGCTTTGGTGAGGCCTTTGAGAACCACATTAAGGTCACATAAAGGGAATGGTGGCTTAATCTGTAGTCTAATGCAGAGAGCACCTTTAAGAAATCTGGTGATGTCTGGATGAGACTCTAGCATAGGTCTACCATCCTGAGCTCTGAAACAAGCGAGCCCAGAGACTTGGATCCGAAGCAAAGCCACGGTGAAGCCCTTGTCAAGGCCCACTTGGAGAAAAGCCAACACTACTAAACTGGAGCTGAAAAAGGCTCCACACGTTCTTGGGTGCACCAGTACTGGAAAGTCCTCCATGCCTTAGCATAGGCAGAAACTGTAGTAAACTTCTTAGACTTGAGAAGGGTGGCAATGACTACATCTGAATACTCTTTGAGTTCTATTGTCTCACGTTCAATAGCCATACCATAAGAGCAAAGTGATCTGGATCCTCCATGCAAACCGGACCCTGTGAAAGAAGGTCTGGATACATCTGCAACCAGAGGCCATGGCCTGTTTGAAGACGCATCAGGATCTGTGTACCAAGGTCTGCGAGGCCAATCTGGAGCCAACAGAATGACTGTGCTGTGATCTTGGGTATAGAAATGTGAATCTGAGAATCATCAGCATATAGG
Organism: Geotrypetes seraphini; assembly: GCF_902459505.1. Lineage (NCBI taxonomy): Eukaryota > Metazoa > Chordata > Amphibia > Gymnophiona > Dermophiidae > Geotrypetes > Geotrypetes seraphini. The sequence continues at coordinate 90,131,755 of NC_047085.1, forward strand.
TGATACTTGAAGCCATGTGAGGAGATCAGGTCACCAAGGGAAGAGGTGTAGAGAGAGAAGAGGTCCTAAGACAGAACCGTGGGATACACTAACTGTTAGTGGGATAGCAGCAGAGGATGACCCACCAGCGCATACACTAAAGGTGCAATGGGAGAGATAGAAGGTAAACTAGGATAGGACAGATTCATGGAATCCAAGTGAGGACAGTGTATCGAGGAGTAAGCAGTGATTAACAGTATCGGAAGCAGCAGACAGGTCAAGAAGGATGAGGATTGAGTAAAGGCCCTTGGATCTGGACAGGAACAGATCACTGCAGACTTTAGTAAGGGCAGTCTTGGTGGAGTGTAGAGGGCAAAAGCCAGATTGTAGAGGATTGCATCGGTTGAGATGAAAGGAAGTCAATCAATGATGGAAGACGGCACGCTTGAGTAGCTTGGATAGGAACAGAAGGGAGACACGTATAGTTGGAGCAACAGGTGGGGTTCAGCAAGGGTTTTTTTCCAAATATGGCTTAGACACCACATGTTTGAAGGCATTGGGAACAGTTGCAGTGGAAATGGATAGGTTGAGGATATGACAGCAGAGTTAACAGTATTTGAGATGGGGTCAAGTAGAAGCGTGGAAATGAGTCAGAGGGTTTAAACAATACACTGCCAGTTTCACTTTATGCTTTGTACCATTAGGATCTGCAAGATTTTTTTTTCAATTAGTTTACTGGTATGCTTTTTTGCTAATACATTTGTATTACTGTTTTTGTAGCTGTAAGTACAACTGCAATATGAAATTTTGTCATGTTAACATTTAATTGCCATTCTAACCAGTGAGACATTTTCATCACCTATGAGTAATTTGTAATTGTGTACTTTTTTAATGTTTGCATTTGATGCTTTATGGAGACATATTTTTGTTTTTGGTGGGGTGTTTTTGTTTTGTTGGTTTATTTATTTTTTTTTTTTTTTTGCATTCTCATGCAAAGGGCCTGATTTTATTATTATGTTCAGCTATAACTGGCATTTAACTATTAAAAATAATAATAATAAAAAAAGCAAACCACTAAACACCTCTTAAGAAGCAAAGTGACTGATACCTTTAAAATATGTCCTGTTTTGAGTTTAGAATGGGATTAGTCTATTTCTAAAACTGCTCAAATTATTCACAAAGTAAAGACAGCCCTTACTTTCCTATACATAATCTGGTCCTGGTAAAGCAGCTTCTTTTACACCTGAAATGACAGCTTTGTTCATATATATTTTGTGCTATAATTAGAGCATAATAACCTCTTAGGTTATATCAAAAGATATAATGCATTTGCATTAGCTATCAGTGATAATGAAGTCAGTCCAGCTTTTTTTTGTCTTAAGTGCAGCCTTTCATTTCTATATTTTTATTTTTAAGGTTGCTTATTAGATGTAGCTTTTTGCTTCATTTGTATCATTTTTCATTTTTGGATTATTGAATTGTTAAATTTATTGGAACTTCCTTTTTTTTAAAACTGCTTACTCTGGCTTCCTGTAGATTGCAGGCCATTTCACACTCTGTTAGGTAAGGTAGTATCCAAAAAACGTTTTGTGAAACCATTTTCACTAACCATTTTCACAAACCATTTTCACTTATATATTACCATTCTTCTGGAGGTCAAATAAATCCTTCTTACTATGAGGAGCATTTTTTTCATTATGCATTTGCTTCAAATCTGTATCCAAGTCCTTGGGTAGATGTCTCCATGGTTTTTAGCTCTGATTTATATAATAAAATTGGGAATTGATTTAGGACTTTTAAACAGGAAGCCAACATTTTAAAATCACAGACCAGCATGTAAACACATTGGCCCGGATTCTGTAAACTGTGTCCCAATTGTAGGCAGCTGTAGGCGTCCGACAGCTGTCTAATCAGCCAATCGGGACGCACGTTCAAAAAAAAAAAAAATGCTCCCCAGGCAGGCCGTCTATGTTGAAGGCGCCACTGGGACCCTAGGAAGGCCCGCCAGCCAGCCAAGTCTAGGTGGTAGTCTTAGGCGGCCCTATGTGTATCCCTAGTAGAGCAGGAGACACTTACAATGTAGGCAAGCAAAATGCTGGCCGACATTGTAAGTAGATGCGGCCGCTATACTTAATTGCGGCAAAGGATCTCCCTGCCGCAATTAGTATAGTGGCCGCCAGTCTCCCCCCATCCCCCTAAATGAACGAGGCAGGAGGGATGCCCAATCCCTCCTGCCGAAAGACCCCCCTACCCACCCCTGTGATCGCTGGCAGGAGGGTGCCCAAACCCCTCCTGCCGATAGGCCCCCCACCCTTTCCCAAAAATCACCGGCAGGAGGGTGCCCAGTAACGTACATGGTTATACTCGGTTTGTAAAATCGTGTATAATGCGCGCGTTATATGCGTGAAAATACGGTAACCCTCCTGAATTTGCCTGCACAAAAATAAGCCTAGCTGCAGTATTCCGTAAAAGTTGGAGTTTTCTTTGCAGTTTCAAAGGTGCTGTATTGTGGAACAAATATTGATTGGGCTATAACCCCAAAACTTTCCTTACTCAGAGATGACTTAGTACTTCTTAACTGATGTAATTTGAATAAGAAATGTTTAATTAAGAGGTTTATCTGGAATTCATTAATTTAGAGTCCAGAATATCCACGATGACTATGCATGAAAGATTGTCATACATTATCACTCTATGCAGTGTTCTCCCCAGAAATTTTTTCCAGCCGGGTGGCACAAAAAAGTAGCTGGGTGGGGCGGGATGGGGAAATTTGGTAGTGCAAATTTGGTGCTATGCAAATTACCCCTCCCTGCTTATGGTGAAGGAGTAGGAGCGGGGAAAAGGGTTGGCGCACAGCCTGGAACGCTATGAAAATTACCCCTCCCTGCTCACGGTGAAGGAGTAGGGCAGGGTTGTCCAACCTTTTGGCTTCCCTGGGCTGCATTAGACAAAAAAAATTTTCTGGGGCCACACAAACTCTAACACTAGCTGATGAGAAAAAAAAAAGGATGAGCAGGTCTCATATTTGCAATCACTAATATAGAAGATGTACGTATCTACTATAATAAAATCCTAAGCGCACATGCGCACTTCAAACTTTGTGATCCCTGTGTCCGTGATCCGTAGATCCATGCCAGTAGAACGAGCCTGTGGTGGCGGAGTTTGTGACCACGGATGCAAGGAGGCGGAGAACATGCCGGTGACTCCCCCCTCCTGCCCTCACTCACTCTAACATGGTAGTAAATCTATTCATTCGCGTCTGCCCTCCTCTTCAAAGCAGCCTGCTGAGGATCACCAGCTGGCTGTAGTGAACCTCGGTAGCACGTTCCCTCTGATGCGATCCCGTCCCTCCTCTGACGTAAGGGATCGTGTCAGAGGGAACATGCTACCGAGGTGGAGAGCAGCCTGTGAGGTTCGCTACAGCCGGCCGACGATCCTCTGCAGGCTGCTTTGAAGAGGGCAGACGCGAATTAGACTACTGTCTTAGAGACTAGTCTAATAATAAACCTTCATTAAAGGGACACTGTGGAGAGGAACGAAAAAAGCAGTAATGCTTACCGTGACTGAGTGATCCTCCACGTGCACCACTGACAGTGGAAGCAGCCACTGGCTTCTGCATCCCCATTCTGATGAGCAGGGATGCGCACTCCTGGTTTTCCCATTCACATCTATTACAGCTATGGTGAGCCTCTTCAGAGGTGAGCCTCTTCAGAGGTGAGCCTCATCAGAGTGGGGATGCTACATCAGCTGTCATCGACGCACGTGGAGGATCATTCAGTCAGGGTAAATATTACTGCTTTTTTAGGCCTCCCACTTTGAGCTTAGGCTCCCTCAAAATGAACATATCCCCTGCTGTAGTTAGTAGGGATCCCCAAGCTTCACCAACTGACGGCCACCTCTTCCCCTCCAACTTCCCAAGTTCTGGAGCTGGCAGCAATATTCCAAAGTTGCTGCCTTCCCTCCTCCCTGCCCCCCCCCCACCTTGGCTTTCATGCATGCATGAAAGCAGTGGCAGCTTGAGGATATTGCCATTGGCTGCAAAGCTTGGAGATTTTGGGTTGTCAGACTGGAGGAAGATGTTTTCAGGTGGCAGGGCTTGGGGATCCCCAATAGCTCTAGTATTTGTAAATTGCACCCAGGCGGAGAGAAACTTTGGTGCCCATCCACTAATTTTGGGCTCCAGTCCCTCTCCTAAAACAGCTGTATATGACTATGCCACTGAATACAAAAATAATTGTGATGCACATATCCCAGTTAATAAATTCAAAATAAAACAATTTTTTCAACCTTGTTGTCTGGATACGTTGTTTTTCCATCATCTTGGTCCCAGTTTCTCTTTCTGTTTTTGTCCATATTCAACTAATTCTTTTTCCAATGCCTGCTGTTCTTCATCTTCTCTCGGTCCCTAGCTCTCCCATTTCCCATCTTACTCCTTTCCCAACCTTCTGTTTCTTTCTATCTACTTCTCACTCATCTTGTCATCTCCGTTTTGACCTCATCCACATGGCTCACCACTTTTAGAATCCCCTCCCTCTTTCCACTGGTCAGGCTATAACTCCCTGTCCCTTTCTTTCCATCCCCTTTCTTATCCCAGATCTTATCCCTCCTGTCCTCCCGTAGGTCCATCTATCCCCATGGTCCAACATTTTGATCTCTCTCGTTTCTGTTTTTCTTCTTCCCTCCCCTTTTGATGCTGAACAATGAAATGGAGGAAAAAAAAGAGAATGCTGCATCTCTCTGCCTTCCATCCACAGGCCTAAAATTTCTCCCTACCTCCCTTTTATCTCCAGATCCAACTTCTCTCCCTTTCTCTTCCCAACTGCCCCCCACCCCATCTCTCCCCATGTCTGCCTGCCTCCAGCCCTCTGGTCCACCATTTCTCCCTCTCTCTTGCCAACAGTTCTCCCTTCAAGTATCTATTTCCCTTTTCCTCCACACCACCCCAGGTCCAACTTCTCTCCCTTCAGACCATTGCCCACCATCTCTCTCTGTCTTCCCGTTTCTGGCCCCATAAGCTCTCCCCCCACGCCCAATCTGGCACTTCTTTTAATACCCTCCCCCTTTGTACTTTTAAAAAAATAACCCTGTCCAGGAGGCTTCCTTGGCCCAGCATGTTCTCCCCCTCCTCTCCAAGACAATGCATCTCTACCTCACTCCTCTCCCACCACCATGTCCAATAATTCTCTCTCTCTCCCTCCTTTCTCTAGTTCTCCTCTTTCTTCGTCTCTCCGTGTGAACCATCTCTTTCCCTCTCTGACACCCAATTCTCCCTTACTGTTCCCTCCCTCCCTCCATTCTTCAATCCTATGGTACATGCGCACTCCCTCCTTCCTTCATCATTTGTCCAAAGTGCTCCCTCCCTCTCGAGTCCCAACACGACCTTCTCCCTCCCTCCCTTCTGTGCCTCCCTCCAGCAGTTATTTACCTTCTGGTCGGCTCCCATGCTACAATCGTTTTTCTGGTGAAAGCTGCGGGTGGTGATGGCTGGCTCCTCAAACGATCCATGGCTGTGCTGGAAGCATTTATTTTATGGCCGTCGGCGATCCGCGCCTGTGCTGGAAACATTCCCTCCCTTCTGTGCCACCCTCTGGCGGGTAGTTTTCTGGCCCGCTCCCTTGCTGCAGTCGTTTGCAGGTGTCGTTGGCTCCTCGCACACGATTCATGGCTGATTCGGAAGCCTTCTCTCTGACATCGTGATATCAGAGGGAACGCTTCTGACACAGCCGCAGATTACGCACGAGGAGCCGATGAGGCCTGCGGACATCTGCAGCAAGGGAGCTGGCCAGAAAACTACCCACGGGAGGGAGAAGCTGGGCCGCACAAAACTCCTTGTTCGGCCGCGGGTTGGACACCCCTGGAGTAGGGGCAGGGAAGAGGATTGATGTGCGGCTTAGATGCGGAGCTCCCGGCTAAAACACGCTAGGAAGAACACTGCAGTACTGTCATTCCAGGTTCAAGCATTAATTCTATGAATGGAGCTTCTCTGAAGAGCTCCTGCAACTCCTGATCACTCATGGCCTCCAGTGCATCCATACTGCTGTGGTAGAGTGCAGTTGGGCATTTTTTGGCATATGCCAGCCCCTCTTTGCCATGAACAAGCTTGGTTATATCTGCTGCAAGGTGTTTCTGAGGCCCTAGCTTCTCTGGCTTTTTCTTGTGTATGTCCATGATGTGCACAATCTCTGGAAAAGGCAAAAAAGTGAAAAGTTTCAAAAGTCTTTCTACACAGGAGTCCTGTTGTCGGACAAAGAACTGGCAGACATCTTGCCTTGTTACGCTCTGGATGAACTCATAGCTGTCATTATGTTGCCCAGCTGGTCGGAGCCACCAATCTGGATCCGGCAGTCATAGTGCTGGTGTAAGAAGTAGAAGTCATAGGCCTGGAACATCTGATAAGACAAATTCAACTAGGCTCATGCCCTCTGGGCTCTATAGGTGAGACTGCACACTATGCCAGCTCAGCAGCGTGCCCATGCGAAAATGGCGACCCATCGAGGCCAGAAACTCCAAGGCTCTACGTTCCTCATACCAGGCGGAGTTCAGGATACTCAGGCTGCCTCACACCTTTTCCCTCTGCCCTCCAACCCAGCTAGCAATAGTTCCCCTTAACAGTATCCACGATATCCTGTTTGTGTCTAGATTGTAAGCTCTTTGAGAAGGGACTGTCTTTCTGAGTCTCTACAGCGCTGCATATGTCTGATAGCGCTATAGACATAGTTAATCATTGTAGCAGTTTTTCAACGTAATTACATTTAGATTAGATCCTTTTTTTTAAATTGCAGCTGAAGTTCAGATTCGCAACGTGACTTTGTACATGGCTCGCTGCTCCTGTGCTCTTTTTGATCCCCCAACTCGCCCTTCTCGGACTCTCTTAGGCTGCTACCTGGCCGACGGTCTCCAACCCCCGCCGTGCCCTCCCTGCATTGAGCTGCACTCTGCCGCAGTGACTCCGGAGCCCAGCGGCTCACTGGCCCGGTGTGGCTCGCGGCCACCATGGCCACCAAGATGTCGGACTCCCGGCTGGAGACTGAGATTGAGCGCTGCCGCTGCGAGTGCCAGTGGGAGCGTATCCCCGAGCTCGTCAAGCAGCTTTCGGCCAAGCTCATCACTAACGGTACAGAGCGGGCCTGGGCCTAGTCAAGCCGCGAAGCCTCGGACTTTCTTGCCAGGCAGACCCGGGGAGGGAGTGTTAATGGAAGCACCCATTCACTTCTGAATATTTATGACAGGGGGGAAGGACAGACAGGGCTTCAGCAATGGGAACTTTACAAAGTAAATCTGCAGGGGGAGTTTGGGTCAGGGCAGATATGTCAGCAGAACATAACACAAAGAATAGCTTTCCTGTAGGGTTATGGCCACTACATGACTAGATTTCCCCGTTGACGCACACGTCACAAACTCTCACGCAGCCCACACATGTTCTGCACCAGTTGCTCAAGTGAAAATGGCTCACGTACACCTATCTGTCCACTGGGGTCTCCGATGTGTGCGGTGACCTGCGCGCTGAAACTACAGGAACGCCAGTATAGCTGGCAAGTGGCCCACGTGTAAGGAGTCGGCTGTGGGATCAAAACCACAGTCTGTGCGCCGCTCTGCAGTAGAAAAAAAATCAGGCTGAGGTGGGAGTCAAATGTTGAACTTCCAGCTCTTCAGACTGTGCCTGGGGAATCCCCAAGCCGGTGAGAGGGTGTTTAAAAAAAAAAAAAAATTGAGCAGCAGGATTTGCGGTCATCTAAATTAGTCAGGTGGAGCGCCCTGCTAAAAGGCTCTAGGGAGAACACTGCTATGCAAATATACCTCTCACTTAAATTAACCTTATTGTGGGGTCTTGAAGACTGAAGCTGGCTATTCCTATACTTTATAAGGTCAACTGAGAGTTTGGGAAAAGGCCATATACTGTAAGACACACTTTTTGGCTTGTGAGCTACTTGTAAAATGACCAAGTCAAAATTATTTACCAAAAGTAAAAATTTTAAAAACACAAAGCACACTGTATGCACAGAAAATGTTAATTATCATTTATATTTGGGGTTTTTTTTCAAAGAGATCAAGGCAGATGAATTTAAAATATGCAATTTTCACCTCAGTAACAACTATACAAAAATAGACAAATATACCCCCTCCTTTTTTACTAAACCACGATAGCAGTTTTTAGCACAGGGAGCTGCGCTGAATGCCTCATGCTGCTCTCGACGCTTATAGGCTCCCTGCGCTAAAATCCACTACTGCGGTTTAGTAAAAGGGGGCCATAGTGCAAAATATAGACAGCAGATATAAATTCTCAAAATGGACACATTTTGATCACTAAATTAAAAATAAAATAATTTTTCCTACCTTTGTTGTCTGGTGATTTCATGAATCTCTGGTTGCACTTTCTTCTTCTGACTGTGCATGCAATATTTCTTCCCTCCTTTCTGCCTCCTGCATGCTTCGTCTCCTCCAGACCTCATTCCATTCCCCAACCAACATCTTTGTCCTTCCATGAGTCCAACTTTTTCTTCTCTCCCTGCCTGCCCCCTGCCACACTCCATTCCCTCCCCCTTTTCCTTCTTTTCTCCCTGCCCCCCTTTTCTTACTTTCTTTCTCTCCATCTTTCTTTCTGTTTCCATACCCCCCTTTCATTCTTTCTGTCTCCCTGTTCTTCCTCCCTATCTTTCTGTCTCCCCGTTCTGCCTCCCTTTCTTTGCCTTTTTTTTTCCTCCCCAAGTCATCACCCGGGCTGTGGTCTGGAAACAGGCCTCCAAGCCACTGCCAATATCTGGGAACAGGCCCCCAATCCACTGCTGACGTTGCCGCCGAGTTCTCCCTGATTCCCGACGCCGCAATAGGCCAGCAGCCTTCCCCCGACGTCAATTCTGACGTCGGGGGGGGGGGGGGGGAAGGCTGGCTTGCCTGGCACTTCTGCAGTCACTGCTGGCCTGTTGTGGCGTTGGGGAACAGAGATAATGCAAAGTCAACACGTTGCCTTTGGGATCAACTGGTCGATCGCGATCGACCTTTTGGACACCCCTGCTGTAAGAGGTATAGAAAATAATTGAGAATGGAACCATAAAGTCTTAAGTTGATATGAGTAACTTCACTTGTTTGGATCTTGGATTTGATTGTAGGGTTTCTGTATCATAATTTAGGGTTAGGAATACCATACCATACCGATTCTTGTATCCCGTAAATGTCAACTAGGCATCATTGCGGCTTATATAATATTAGAAATGATACAGAGGTGTATACTACATGTACATAAATACGTTACAACAGAGTTGTGTGTGGAGTTTTGCATACACTAAAATTTTGAGCTTGTTTGCGTTTCATCTTGTGATGTTGCTTGATTTTCTTGTTGAGCTCAATAAAATATATTTGGACATAAATACGTTACAACAGATCAGTGTAGTGAAGAGAATAGATGTGTTTTCAGTGCCTTCCTGAATTGGAAGTGTGTAGTAAGTCATCATAGGCTGCTTGGGAGTTCATTCCAGACTTTGGGTCCTTGGAATTCAAAGGTGGGGAGGGTAGTGGTAGCTTCCAGCTTTGAGTTGTCCTCGACTCATTAAAGGACTGTAAGACTGGGATGGCAGAAGTGAGACCAGCTGAGTTTTTTCCATATATAGCTTTATGGACCATACATGCAATTCTAAACTGAACCATGCTTTTAACCGGTAGCCAGTGCAATTCCTTAAGCAGTGGACTTGCTCTCTCATATTTGGTTTTGCGAAGGATGAGCCTTGCTGCTGTATTTTGGAGTACCGGCAGTTTCTTAAGGTCTTTTTCTGCAATGCGGCAGTAGAGGGAGTTATAGTAGTCCAAGTAGGGGAGGAGGACTGCTTGGGCCACTGTCCTAAAGTTTTTTGGGCTTAGGGCTGACCTGATTGTTCTCAGTGTCTTAATCGAAAGAAGACCACCTTGACTGGTGAGCTCACTTGATCTCTCATTGTCAGTTCTGAGTTGAGTATTACCCCGAGCACCCTTGATGTTCTGCTTATAGGTATCTGCTTGCCCGTGTTCAAGGTGGTGTGCTTTGGCTGCCAAATCAGAGCACCTTTGTTTTCTGTTTGTTCAATTTGAGGAAGCACTAGTGAGAACATGAGTTTGTCTTCTATTAGTGTAGTAATGTACTGAATTGTGTCTGGTACAGAGTTTTTAGCCACACAGAAGGTAGAGGTCGTCTGCATAGAAGACGGTGTAAACATTGGGGTTGGCGGCATGTTGACTCAAGGCACTTACATAGATATTGAATAGGGATGGTGAGAGAAGGGAGCCTTGAGGGACACCACAGGATGCCTTCCATGGTTGCGATTTCTTTTGGCCTTTCCTAACTTTGTAGGTTCTTTTGGAATGCTACAAGGAGATAGGAGTTTGTCCTCAATAGGGTGGATTTAATTTAAATCAAATTGATTTAAATCACTAGTCAGAAAGACTTGATTTAAATCATGCCTATGATGTTATGAATGGATTAATGGAATTCATTTACCCCCAAATTTAAACACTGCCTGAATAAACAGCCTCATGCTGTATAATTATAATGAATAACTTTTGAACTATAATATATCAAATAGAAAACTATCTTTATTTAGATAAGAGTTTACCTAAAAAGAGCATTTTATTAAAAAATTGTGATTTAAATTAAAAAAAGAAAAAAGATTTGTTTTAAATCATTGATTTTTATCCACCCTGGTCCTCAGACTTACGGCCTCATTTACAAAGCTGCGCGGAAACAGCCCCAAAGCCCTATAATTCTCTATGGTCTTCGGGGCTGTTTGCGCAGAGCATCCGCTAACGCGGCTTTGTAAAAGAGGCCATTTATGTCCTCATAAGTTGTGTTCTGAGGGGGAGCTATTGTTTTTGAGGTACTTGGCCAAGGTTACTGGCTGTGATTGGGCTAATTTGCGAGTATTATGCCCAGAGTAGAGGCAAGTGAGGGCTTATGATTTGTAGCCCAATGGCAGAGATACTAAGGGCTCCTTTTACTAAGCCGCGTTAGGGCTTTAACGCATGGAATAGTGTGTGCTAAATTGCCGCATGCTATACCTTAGCATTGAGCTGGCGTTAGTTCTAGCCGCATAGTGGGTTTAGCGCGTGCTAAAATGCTGCGTTTGCTAAAAACGCTAACACAGCTTAGTAAAAGGAGCCCTAAGGGAGAATCATCCCAAAGAGTGAGATTTACCACAACAGAGAGTGAGACTGGAGGCCAAAGAGTAATATTTTTCAGATGATGTATCCAGGGTATAGAGAATTGCTTATGAACAAACTTATGCAGACTAATTTTTATTATCGGACCTCAAACACCCAAGACACTACTTTTTTATATTTTTGTGTCCTTACTGGGGTGATGTGTTCATCATCGGTCTGATTTTGTAGTGCAGGCAAGACCCAAATTCATTAATATAATGCTATAATTAAACCATTTAGAAGTGCACTTAGCTTGTGGTCCGACGAAATAAGAGAGGAGCGGGGAGAACAGTAATCGGACCCATAAGTTATACAAGATACCAATGAATTTATGAAGAGTATCAGTCCCTGATGAAACTTTGCCAGTGAAACGGCTGGGTAGCTGTTGTGCCACAAGCTAAGTGCTCTTCTAAATGGTTTAATTATAGTATTATATTAATGCATTTGGGTCTTGCCTGCACTACAAACTCAGACCGATGATGAACACATCACCCCAGTAAGGACACAAAAATATAAAAAAGTAGTGTCTTGGGTGTTTGAGGTCTGATAATAAAAATTAGTCTGCATAAGTTTGTTCATAAACAATTGTCTGTTTGAATTAAGTTGAACAAACTGTTTTTCCATTGTTCATTTGGAATATCCAAGGTATATACATCAGTGGTTCCCAAACATTTTCTGTTCATGGCTCCTTAATGTTTCAAAATTTTTCCACTGCTCCCCAAGCCAAATGATAGTTCTGTAATCTAATACATACCTGATAGTTGTTAGCTTGAGACCACTATTAATTAAAAAAATTAAAATAACGTAATATAAAGATTATCACAATAATCTTGAATTTATTTTAAAAAATTCAACAACGAATATAAAAAAAATAATCACAAAAAAATTAATAGAACGATTCATTTTTTTTTTTGGGGGGGGGAGTTGGCAAGATGGCATTCTAAGCAGTAGCAGTGTTGAGAGCTCCCGTTCTAACAGCAACTGTTTTTTGAATACCACTCTGGCAAATAATTATTTCGATGCCTAAAAGAAGGGGAAAAAGAGGGGTTTTCGGACGGCAAGTTCTCGCTGAGCCCACAAGGATCGCACATGCCCCCAAAGCCCAGGAAAACATTGGCAGAGCAAACGATGCAGGAGGGCTTGCCGAATACATTGAGCACGGCACGTACTGAAACGGACCCAGAAGTGATTTCATCGATGCCGACTCTGGGATAGGAGCCGTTGCACTTTGGGAGCTTTGAACCTGTGGGAACCAGTGGTGGGGAGGGCGAGGGAGCCCAGAGTAGAGAGCTGCACGGGGATCCCGTGGGGACGCCCCCTAGGGTCGCGGGGATCCCGTGGGGACGCCTCCGAGGGTCGCGGGGATCCCGTGGGGACGCCTCCGAGGGTCGCGGGGTTCCTGCGGGGTTGGATCGCAGCGGGGTTGGTCGAGCCGCGAGGGTAGTCTCCTTCTCCTTACCTGCCCTGTCGCAGCACACATCCGAACGGAAATCTTCCCGATGTCAGCGCTGACGTCGGAGGGAGGGCTTAAGCAAAGTGCCTCGAGATTACCAATGAATTTTGCGTATTGGATCACCTTTTTTATTCTGATCAGTCATGCCATGAACAGGAAGCTGGCATCTAAGCCTCAATTTCCAGATGGATAAAAATGCCATTTCTTCATGTGGGCAGAGACTCGGGTGGTTTCACCCAAGAAAATCTATAGAGCAGCTACTTGATCTACCCCTCATACCTTTACCAGGTTCTACAGTGTGGACTTAGCAACTAGGAAAGACGCAGCTTTCGGGTCCTCTGTTTGGAAGGCAGGCTCAGCCGGCCCGCCCTAGACTATGGGGACTGCTTTGGTACATCCCTAGCATTCAAGTCCACTAGACACAATGCACTAGAAAGAAAGATTAGGTTCTAACCTTGATAATCTTCTTTCTTGTAGATGTCTAGTGGTCCTGAAGCCCTACCCTGTCAGTGAGCTTTACCTACCTTCTGCTGTGTTTAAATTTGGAGAATTTTTTGTCTCTCAGATGGACTGAGAGGATAGATTTAAAAAGAAAAGGAAAAATGCTCAAGAAAGTAAAAGCCTGATTTAAGACTGCTTGATTGGACATGCTAGTAACTACAAGCTCTAAATAAGATGGCGTGCTAGTTGCACACAGTTTTTGTATCTATTTTGTTCAGTTACTTGCATGTTATAATGTTGTTTCCAACAGTGACCAGCCCAGGTCCCAAGTATCTAGATAGATCCCAAGTAGTAAGACAGATTTTATGCTGCTTATTCTAGGAATATGCAATGGATTTCTCCACTCATGATCTCCAGCTTCGCTTTGGACACCAGTTTTTTCACCGCTTCTACCAATATCTTACCAGCGCTTCACCAAGAGTGTCCATGCGTACTGTATCAGACATCCAAGACAGACGCTTGATAAAGGCACAGATGCTGAAACACTGCCAGTGTGGAGTCTATGAGCCCTTGTGGCGTATTTATCAATAAAGTGACTTTTGAACTATACACCCTTAGCTGATTACTTGACATCTTATTCTCACGACTCCTATTGCCGTGTGTGCTTCCTTTGTCGTTGAGGCCTCTTCTTGGCTTCTGATCCAGTTTCTCCAAGCTATCTCAAATTCATCAGCTGCTGAAGTACCATGTATACTCAAATATAAACAGATATTTTTAGGCCAAAAAAATGGCCCAAAAATGAGGGTCTCTTTATATTCAGGTCAGCGCTGACTCGTCTCCCTCCTGAACCTATTGCAGGCCTCTACTGGGCCTGCCGTAAGACCTGGGGTCTAGTGGTGGGCTGGGACAGAAGGGATCCCTCCCGCCTCTTGTCTTGGCCGACTCTAAGAACTTTTACCTCCGTCCTACCTCCCTTGCGTAACTTTTGAATCCCTGGGAAACTAATATGGTATTTTCTTATCAGCGTAATCTGAATTTGAAAGATCAACTGTGTCCAGCATCTGTTTGGACAAGAGAGGGTTCAGAGAGGGAGGAATCGGGAATGCATCGGAGTTGTGGACACTGTTCTGCTTATATGCTAATGTTGGAAACTTCTGAATTCATTGATGTATGGACAAGAAGAAAATTGAAATTGAACTATCAGACTTCTTATTTCTCTACCAATGTGATTTATGCTTTGATATGTCCCTGCAAGAAGTTATACATTGATCAGACTTCCAGGCAATTTAGAACTAGACTGGTTGAACACAGGCACTGTATCTGTGAGGAAGGCAATTGAACCTTTGGTGGACCATTGTGAAGAACAGGGGCATATTTTTGCAGATTTTAAATGTGTGGTTCTTGAACAGATCAATGCTATTTGAGCGCAAAGGAGATATTAGAAATAAATTGAGAAGGAAGGAACAACGTTGGATTTTTACCTTACACACCCCTATACCGATGGGTTTAAATTTTTCAATCGAGTGGAAGGCGTTCCTGTGAAAGGCTGTCTCTCTACTGTTTGCTGTAATTGGCTGAGAGGTGGGGCCAGGTACTGAAGTCATGCTGTTCTGAATGTGCAAAAAGGACGCTAAGGGTCAGCCCTCCGGTGTGGAGCAGAGGGGTGTGTTGTCTCTTTTGTTTCCCCTGACAACGTTTGTGTGCAAAATGGGGTACGCCCATCGGGATTTGAAAATTCAGTGTGGGTGAGTCTCTTGGTGCCACAACGAGAGAGAAGTGCTTCTGCCACTAGTGCTTGAGTGCAGGATTTAGTGGACATGTCTGCAGTGCTGGAGAGTAGAACGGATGCTGGGAACAGCATCTTTCAGTTAAGTTTTGTTTTTCAATCTGTTTGGTCTGGTTGTTTTTTTTGTGTGTTGTTTTTTTTAAATTGTTCTGTTTTTGTATATTTTTGCTTGTTTTTTGGATATTGACATTAGGGAAATTATAGATGGAACTGAAATATATTGAACTGCATAGTATCGAATGTATCCTATGTTCTGTGCCCCTATATGAAGATTTACACCAGTGGTGGGGATATCTGCTGTATGCAGTTTTTATGACCGATTCCCATGCTGATTGGACATGTTAGAAATTTGAATTTTGCACCAAAATATTATTTCCATTATAGTTTCCAGGAGTTTGTGGGGATGGACCGTTAATAAAATTGATGTGTGGAGTTTTTTTCTAGGATTAGTGTGTTCCCTCTTGATTATTGTGGCTTTGCCTCTTTAAGAGGTGCGCTGTGAGCACTGAGGTCTTTTTTTTTCTTTTTTTTTTCTCTACATTATTAAAATTGTTGGAGCAGATTATTTCCCACATCTCCTGAAGAGTAGTATGTTGTATTATGTATATTGAGTTAATTCCTACTCTTGCCCTGTTGTGATTGTTCTGGGGATACTTGAGCACCCATCTAAAAGTTGCTTCTAAGCAACATACAGACTGAAGTACTGTTATAGGAGTGGCTATTAAAGGAATACTTGCAAGCACTTACCAGAATTTTTAAAACTGAATTGAGGGGAGGGAGGCAGACAATTTCTCCAAGCTGCATTGATTTGATGCTGATATGTGATATCGCCCACTGCCTATGGACAACTTCTGTTATAGATAAGCTATTTTGCTGAATTTTCTAGTAGAATATAGTATGGCGACTTTAATAAATTGAATACTATTTTGCCGATCTGTGTTTAGTTGCTAAGCCCACCTTGCAGCAGTAAGCATTTTTTCTCACCTTTTTAAACAACTTCCTACCCTGTAGGTTTAGAATTATAGGTAGTGGAATGGTGATATGGTGCTACTTCTTTTGGGGTTTTTAATTCACAGTTGTGGTTTAACTGTTGGCTACAGTTAATCAAGTTTTACTATACAACAGCTTCTTCTCTTGTTTGGCTAATAACCTTTGTATAGCATGCTTTGATTGGATTCAGCTATGTGCACTGTTGATGTAGGTAACCATTATTTTGCTACCTAGAAAGTGTGATCTTCATTATTCTAACCTAGGCAGTGAGAATCCTCCTTGGTCCTTCAGGGCTGCAACCCAGTTGGGTTTTCAGAATTTCCCCAATCATATGCATGAGATCTGTTTGCATGCACTGCTTCCATTGTATGCAGAGAGATCTCATGCATATTCATTGGGGAAATCCTGAAAATCTAAATAGGTTATGGCCCTCAGGGACTGATGTTGCCCACTCTGGCTATAACCACTTCCCAAGAAAATATTTCATATGGTTAGAACTTGTCTTTAATATGACTAATCTGTTGCTGTCTCTTTTTTTAATGCTGACCTGTAGTATACGCTCCATACAGCATTCAATTAGCATGCCTGCTATGAGGTAATGTATTTTATTGTTAAATTTAGCCATTGCATTCATGGAAAAAGTTTTTGAATTTTTTTGCCCCAATAATGAGAAGTTTGTTTCTAAGTAGATATTTTTCAGCATTGTAAATGTAACCCAAAATAGTCTTATTTGAAAATATTTTGAGGTGTAACATAAAGTAAGTCAAATTGTTTGATAAATAGATTTAGCCATACACAGGCTTTCTTCTGATTAATCACTCTGAATTGGTGATACATATATATATATATATGCCTACAAGACCATGATGTATGCATTTCAGGTATGATTAGCCTGGAGCTTACTTTTATAAATGTTGCTAGTTGATAACATTTATTTGCATTATGTTATACCAGGCTTTTACATGATTTCTGAAGAAATATTGACAATCTTCTGTACCATAACATTGTCATCTTTTTGTGCCACTTACACTGGTACAAACTCAGTGTGGGATTGTCTTTCTTCTTTTGCCTATATCTGATTTAAGAAAACAGTTACATTATCCAGAAGCATTGGTATTAGAACTCTTTCTTTCCTGCGTAGCACAACTGTAAGTGGCACTATAAACCTTCCATATAACCCTATACTGATAAAGGACATTAAACTTTTGTTCAGCTGACTCAGCATTCTTTCTCCTTTCTTCTAGAAATTCTCCCACTTTCAAGTCATTTGAAGAAAAGGTTGAGACTTTAAAGGTGAGTCTCTTAATAGTGGAGTGACCTGGACTTTGTGGCTTCATTTTCCATTGCTTTTTATAAAAACTCCAGAAGATCTCATGCCCTCTTTATATTTCCATCTGTTAAAGTCTGTAAAAGTAAAAAGAATAGCATGATCACACTTTCTATGATAAGGATTTTCAACAACTTATATCTTCATCCCACTCTTATCCACATTTTAGAAAACAATTAAAAACATTTCTTTTTTTTTTTTTAGGTTTATAGCTAATTAATCCCTCCATATGATGATCTCTTAATTGTACTCTATTAATCTTTTTGTAAACCGCACTGAACTTCACGGCTAAGCGGTCTAGAAATTCGATGTTATGTTACCTTAATATTTTTCAACAAGCTTTCAAGGACAGAGCCACCTTCAGATCAAGTATGAGCAAAAGATGACAATATCAGAATATACAGTACATGAGAAACATGAAAAGCTTTTCAATTAGGGTCTTAAAGGTCAAGGGAAAGATCTTCAGAAATTCTGTATTAGATTTATCGTTCCCATTTTGTGTGCTGGAGGTTTTTATTTTTTTTTTTTTGGGGGGGGGGGTATTTTTGTAATAGAAAGGCAAATAGGAAAATGTACAAAGAGGAAAGATACTGTTTACGTTCCAAAACTGAAACACTGTTGGCATAGCAAAAGCTAATGAATGTTTTCAGAGGAGAAGCAGGTATAATATTCTCAAATGTGGATGACGTTATTCACGGAACCTGGTATGGACGCAAACCAAGTGCACTGTCGCTATAAATTTTAACCAAAAATTCCAAAAACCCTTTAAAAAAATCTATTGTAAAAAATAAATAACCTAAGATACTAGAGTGTATTAGCTACAAAAATAAACACAACCAAAAAAGATTTAAGATTTAAAAAATTACCAATACATGCAGCTAATTAAAAACTGCCTTTATAGGTAAATAGTTTTATCCCAGGACAAGCAGGCAGCATGTTCTCACATGTGGGTGACGTCATCCACGGAGCCCCAATGTGGACAACCTTGTAAGAAGACTTGCTTGTAAACTTCAGAAAGTTCATGACTGCCGCACTGCGCATGCGTGAGTGCCTTCTCGCCCAACCTAAAGCGCGTCTCCTCAGTGTCTTCTCAGTTTTCCGCGGAGCTGAGAGGTCTCTATTCGACGCTCTGCGCTAGACTTAGTCTTTTTGTGCCTTCTCTCACTGCGGCTTGTGTATTGTTTTTCTTGCTGTGTTTTCTTTTTTGTGTCTTTTTCTTTCGTGTCACGGCGGGGCCTTCCCCGTGGCCTCAGCCTGCGGGCTTCGACATGGCCACGGCTATTTTCCCTTCTATGTCCTGACCGCTCACAGGTTTTAATAAGTATAGCTGTTGCCAACGCGCAATATCCCTCACTGACCCACATAGGTGGTGTGTTCAGTGTTTAGGGCCTGACCATCGTCCGGAGTTGTGTACTCGCTGTGCTACTCTTCAACCTCGAGCCATTAAACGTTGTTGAGTTCAGGTAGAAAAGATTTTCGACGGTATGGATACTCCAATCCCGGCTTCGACTTCGACCTCAAATCTGGTAAAATCTTCTACGGGGCTCCCAAGATCTACCTCATCCTTGGCCTTAATTAAACCTTCCTCGTTTGGAAAGTCCTCATCTTCGAGCAAATCTTCTCCTGAAGAGCAGCTCTCCTCACTGTCTCCCTCAGGTAGTTCAGCAGCCTCCTTCGGACATGCCATTCCCTCTCATTCTCAAGACTCTGGTCAAATTGAAGAACGATCATGCCACCATGATTCTAATCGCTTCTCGGTGGCTGAGACAACCCTGGTACTCCCTTCTACTTCAACTCAGCAGCAGGGAGCCATACCTCCTACCAGTTTTTCCTTCTCTGCTTACACAGAGTCAAGGATCTCTGCTTCATCCCAACCTGCACTCTCTACACCTGACAGCCTGGTACCTCTCAAAGTAACCCCTCTTCAGTTTTTTCAATCTGTAAGAGATGTTTTAGAAGCTTCTAGAAAGCTTACAACTAGACAATGCTATCACCAAAAATGGACTAGATTTTCTACATGGTGTTTTTCTCATCATAAGGAGCCTCAGCATTCCTCCTTATCTTCTGTTTTGGACTTTCATTTGCACTTATCCAATTCTGGCCTCAAGTCTACATCTATATGAGTCCATCTCAGTGCAATTGCGGTTTTCCATCAGCCTATTGAAGGGAAATCCCTCTCTGCTCATCCGGTGGTTTCCAGATTCATGAAAGGACTTTTCAATGTCAAACCTCCTCTCAAACCACCTCTTGTGGTTTGGGATCTCAATGTTGTCCTTACTCAACTCATGAAGCCTCCATTTGAACCAATTGATAAGGCTCATCTGAAATATCTCATCTCCATGGCGGCTTGTATCTCTTTCTGCTATGCCCAGGCTGGATTACCCCTTCACAGTAAAGTCACAGCCCATAAAGTCAGAGCAATGGCAGCTTCAGCAGCTTTCCTCTTGAGGAAATTTGTAGAGCTGCTACTTGGTCATCGGTTCATACCTTCACTTCTCATTATTGTCTGGATACTTTCTCCAAACGTGATGGACAGTTTGGCCAAACAGTATTACAAAATTTATTCTCCTAAATTGCCAACACTCCCACCATCCCATTCTGGTTAGCTTGGAGGTCACCCATATGTGAGAATACCTGCCTGCTTGTCCTGGGATAAAGCACAGTTACTTACCGTAACAGGTGTTATCCAGGGACAGCAGGCAGCTAGTCTCACAACCCACCCACCTCCCCTGGTTGGCTTCTCTGCTAGCTATATGAACTGAGGAGACGTGCCCTGTGTTGGGCGGGAGGCACTTGTGCATGCGCGGTGTGGGTGACTCGAAACTTCGAGTTTCTTCAAGCAACCTGCTTGTGAGGCGTCCGGGCTCCGTCGATGATGTCACCCATATGTGAGAATAGCTGCCTGCTGTCCCTGGATAACACCTGTTACGGTAAGTAACTGTGCTTTCTGGTTCCACTCACCTTGCTAAGGGAAACGCCAAGGGCAGATAGACAGCTGAGTTCTTGTTTTCTTCTGCTCGTGGACTCTCATTAGGTTGTTTCTTTAGCATGGACTCCTCTAGGTCTTTTCCACTTCTTTAATCCAGCACTTAGCTGTAGTTAAATCTTGGGGTATAGCAGCCCCTTTAACTGGGAATCGTGAAGACTGCTTCCCAGACTGCACCTGAGTTCCCTTTGTACTTCTGTAACCTCCTCTTTTCCTTTGAACTGCTATGAAGGAGGATTTGGTGCTCCTAAATATGGAACCTTTTATTTTTCTCTTCAAAAGAAATGAAGATAGAACTAATCTACTGTTAATTACTGATCAGGACATATCTTCAATTACTTTACACTGCAAGAAGAGTCAGATTAGAAGGGACTTGGCTACACATACAATATTGCACTTTTTTAGAGGCAGACTTGAATCAGAATTGGTTATCTGTTTGGATGTAGGGAAGAGATGATCAGGGTGACATTGCAGATCTAATTCATAAAAGTCAAAATGATTTTCTGATTTTGAAGGCATGACCAGCATATTTTAAATCTGATCAATCTTCTTTTGAAATTAAAAATTGCACCCAAATTGAGGCTGTTGCAACCCATAGTTTTTGAAATTTTAATGATCTTTGTCCTTATTTCCATACTCTATGCATTTGTCCTATTCTACAGCTAGTCATATCCTGTATACCCCACATGATTCCTTTGGTATCACTTTATTAACTGATTGCAGAGTGCTTTCAGCAGTGTCATTGGTACCCATTTCGTGGCATTCTGTGAACATGACTCCAGGCTTCCTGCAGCTAACTGGGTAGATTCAGCAGCAAAGTTGCTGAAATTGTATGGTACATTTGCATAAATTTTATGATCTGAACTAATGTGGAAGAAAAGAGGAAAAGTTTTAGTTTCAGGAAGGGAAGAAACTGAATAAGAGAAGGGCTGTGGAGGAGGAATAATGATTGGAGATATGGAGAGGGGAAGTAAAGGGAGATAATCCACTTATATCTCACTTTGTTTCTACCAATTGGTTCTTATTTTCTCTCCACCTTGGAATCTGTCTTTTTTTTTCTCCTTCCCAGGTACCAATATGTACACATGTAACTATTGCTCATTAAGCTCTTTGTCATGTGCTACAACCATTTCCTGAGCCTATTTTTCATAACTCCCATCTATCAGCCGCTCTTTAACACATTCTTTTCTCTTTCACAAAATATCCCATATTCCTACATTAATTAAACAATTCGGAACCAGCACCATTTCAAGCCATGTCATATTCAGCAGCCCCAGGGCTCTAGGTGTTCATAGAACTAGTATTGTCGTTCTCCATTTTTTTCTTCCTATTTTATTTTTTCCTATTTATCTAAGCTTGTGTTTTATCATGATTTGTTTCAGTTCAAAGTTGGAGGAACCAAGCCTGCTGGTGGGGGAGATTTTGAAGAGGTCTTAAATTCAGCTGCCAATGCTAGTGCCACTGAACCTCTTTCAGAAAAGAAACAGGAAGCCCAATGAGATACCTCTGCTGCCTTGTTCTGCCACACACTGCCAGATGCTGCAAACAAAAGTCAAGCACAGTTGTCTTATTCTTTGCTGTTTCTACTGGATACATGTTTCTTTTTTATCACTTTGCTTTCTATCATTTATTTTGATCAGAGAGATTGTGACTTAGGAAATAGAGGAGTGCCAACTTTTACAGTGACGATTGTAATTAAAAAAACGTGGAACTTGATTTAGATATTTTTTGTTTGGGGAAGAGGAGAGGTGCATGTTGTATTTAATTATCTCAGATTTTTGTGTTCTGCAAAAACAAGAACCCATAATTTTTTGCAGAATACAAAAATCCAATTACTGTGCAGAACTTATGCCTTTTAAAGGCAGTGCTCTTAGAAATTGTTTTGATGGCGCTCTTTTTTTGTTTTGTTTTTGGAAATTGAGATTTCCATAATGCTACTAATGGCCCATTTTTACAGATGTTAAGATGTTTCATTGAAAGGGAATTATTCAAATATACTGAAATTCCTGATGTAAAGTTAATTGTTGGTCACGTTCCAAAAGTGACTTCAATTTGATCACATGTTAAGAGGAAAAATTATTGTGGGGCAACTTTTTTGATTCTATGGCTTATCACTTTCTTCTTCTCTTGTACTGTTAAGAAAAGGCAACTTCACTTTTATTTATTTTTATGCTGAACTAAAGAACATTTACTGAGACTGACTACTATCCACTATTTCATTCAGCATACTTGCGATTACCTCATGTTGTGACAGATTTGAAATCTGAATGTTTATCAGTAGAGCAGGCAGTTTACAGACCAAAGCAAATCCTGGTTTGCCACTATGCTTAATTTTAAAAACAAGGGAAACTAAAAGGAGAAACACATACACAAAGAGGACCATTGCAAATTGATTTATCCAGACATCTGTAACAGGTTCTAGTTCTTAACTTGTGACAGTAACTAAAATTGCTTTAGCTATCAAAATTTAATTTGCCTAAGTAATGTAGGGGATAAATGTGTTTTTGTGACTCACCTTCATAAATGTCTTCTATAGGCCAGTTTAAAATTTGCTAACTTTCCTTTTTATTGGTATAGCTTTGAAATGGTAGCACAGAATCATACATAAATACACTGGACTCATGGCAGTGGAGATAATTTTAGGAGTCATTTAGGTATCCTCTTTGTTAATTTTCTGAATTTCTTTAAAGGGCAAATAACTCCAAAAAATAGAAGATTGGGAAAATAACTGCATCAACAGAGTGTAAAATTCAGTCTTAAGAGGAACTTTGATATTAACCACATTTTAACCATAAGAGTTACAGAAACAGGAATTTATTAATCAACAGTTGGTTATTTGTTGGTGCCTGTTATAATCTTAAGCATCTTCCTATGAGACTGTGTAACAAAAAATGAGCATCTTGATAATCAGAGGTATTGCTATGAAGAAAATAAATTTTATTTGTATACAATCCACTTGTAGTTTAATGCAGAGAAACATCCATCTATATTTATTATGATTGTTGTGTAGTTGAACTCGGAAAATAGTAGCAGTTAGGGAACTGATGCTCAATTTCGTTTAAAATGTTTTCTTTTTAGTGACAGCTCACCCTTTTGCTTAGGCCCGCAGCAAACCTTGTACAAAGGGCTATGCTTGTTTGCATTTCTTGACGGTCAACCTTGAGAGCACACATAGGCTTTGGGAGTATATTATTACAGCACACAATGTGCTGTTTGTCTCTGGTTTCTAAGTACCTGTTAAGCATGTTTCTTTTGCCAAATGTTACCAAACTTGGAATAAGTAAGGCTTTTAAAAATTTCTTTTTCAGAAGTCAGGAAAGCATAATTTAATGTCTGTTTCTGTTAGGAAATCAAAACCAAATTCAAAACTTTGCTGCTCTTGGTGGTGGTTAAAATTTATACACTGTATTTGCCTCTAGATTTCTGTAAGCACAACAGATTGACTTTATATGCTCAAGTTACATGTGAAAAGCATAATAAAGCTTCTGTACTTCAACAGTACTTTCTGTGTTTGGACTTTAATGTATCCATTTTATAATGTTTAATTTAGTCACTGATATAATTTATTAAATAAAGATTTTTGGATGACATGATAAATGTCATGAGTAATATACAGAACACTTTTCTGATTTTGTGTATTTTTAATTGTATTTTAATTGATTTATTAGTTATATTTACATGCCAAAAACACAAGTATATCCAATTCAAACACAGCATATAAATGCTCATCAAATAAAATCAAAGGCAATAGTTTATCAATGATCAAGTCCACATTAAATGGCCGAGAATGCCAAAGCTTAAAAAAAGAGTAAAGTAACAAACTTTAACATCTTGGCAGGCTAAGAGATGTGGCACATTCTTTAAATCATCAGTTACACTCTCCAGAAAAACAAATAATAATTTAAGAAACTGTCTTCAAAGGTTTATTTCTAAGAAAATTTTCTAACTGGACTGGTACCAGAAACACATATTTGTCACTTGCAAATGAAATAAGGCATTTACAAGGGAATTTTAAAAAGAAGGTCGCGCCCACCTCTAAGGCTTTAGGCCTAAGCAGTAGAAACTGCTTCCTCTTTATCTGATTCTGCTTAGAAACATGAGGAAATATTAACACTTGTTGGCCACAAAACAGAGCTTGTTTCTTAGCAAAGTTCAGCTTCAAAATAACCTGTTTCTCTAGTTCTGTTTTGAAAGCTACCAAGAGTGTAGCACTTTTTGTGATTGAGTCCTTAGAGGACTCAAGAAAATGAGACAGAACAAGACTATCTGGCGATACTAATTTATCTATTTCTCCCTCATCTACCACCTCCCTAGAAGCCCTCGGAATGTAAAAGAGATTATCAGGCTCAAAGGTATCCACATTAGAGTATTGCAAAATCTCCCTCATATACATTCTTAATAGCTCCAATGGAGATAGGTAATGAGTGATGGGAAAATTTTTAAAATGAAGATTTTTAGCTCTCATATAATTCTCCATTTTTTCCATTTTGGCATGAACCGTTATAATATCTTTAATGTTAGTAGAAGCAGTACTTTGTAAATTATTCACTGATTTATCTAGTTTGTTTCCTAGCTCTGTTATTAGAGTTTCATGCTCATTTATTTTAACTACTGTATCAGAGGAGAGCTGGCACAATTTCAAAACTGTATTTTGCAAAGAAGACTCAGTTCTATTGACAGTTAACCATACATCATTTAAAGTGACTACTTTATCTTTAGGGAGAACATTCAGGCTTGGCTCTACAACCATTTGTACAGGAGTCAAACTTTTTGTTCCTACCATACCAGATTGATCTGAAACACTAAGTCCAGTTATATCAGACAGTTGTAATGAAGAGGTTTCATCCTCAGTCTTGGAGGGTGTCTCTACTCTTCCAACAAAGCTTAATGGCTGGGAAGGTGGTGATGGCTCCCCAGAGGAGAGAGAGGCAGACCGTATACCTAAAGTTACCTGCTTTTCTATCTGTGGCAATGAGGAAGCCATAAGGTTGCCGATCCATTGGGCCCACGGCTGAGGCTAATAGGTGGATTTTTGCCTTTCTTTTGCCCATGGTGGAAGGAATTGATAACAGACCGCTCCCAACTCCTCACGGGCTCTGAAGGGGCTCAAAAGGGGCAGGCTGTGCCCCTTTGGCCACGCGACTGCAAGGCTGCGTACCACGGCTTCCCTTGGTTTTTATAGAGCCTCAAAGGACTCTTTCGTCATGCTGGATGCCGGGATTGCTGCGGGGACTACCTACCTCCGATTGAATGAAGAGTGCTGGCGGCTCCCCTTGGTTTTTATAGAGCCTCAAAGGACCCCTCTGGATGCCAAGACTGCTGCGGGGACTGCCTGCCTCCGATGGAATGAAGAGTGGATGATCTGCTAAATGTCATGAGTAATATATAGAACACTTTTCTGATTTTGTGTTTAAATAAAAATAAATTTTTTTGTCGCATTCCTCTGCTAAAAAGGAAACAGAAAGATCTTAGTAATTATTAGTAGGGGCATTTAATAATTTGTCTCAAGGTTACGCATTCACAGTTGCAACTCAGTGTGAATCTAACATTCCAAGAGACAGGATGTTAGGAAAATCCTCATGCAAATCAAGTAAGAAACTGCTAGATTTGGAGCACCATTCAGTGATAAAATTTATCACAAAAGAAGGGAAAAATCCAAAGGAGATCCATGAACGCATGACTACAGTTTATGGTGAATTTGCCCCATCAATCCTACAAAATAAAATTTTGGAGCAAGCAGTTTAAGTAGGATTTCTCTCTGTGATGGGAGAAGGGTTCCTTGGTGGAGACGCTGAGGGAGTTGTCTCCATCTTATATGCTGATACTGGTTTTTCGCTATATTGTACAATCCCACGCTATTCCTGAACAGGTAAGTTATGTGTCCCTTCTTGTGAGATTTCTTGTGGGAAGTCTCATTTACATATTTTTAATCCTCCCCTCTTGCCTCAGGACTGCTCTTTGACTTCCAGTTGCTTTCTTACAAGCAAAAGAGTAGGAGCTAGTCTTTTCTGCTTGTTTATTTTTCATTATTTTCAGTATTTATGCGGCTTCTTGCTGCAGAAGTTCCCTGCGGGGATATCTCTGGATGTGGGAGATCGCAGATTTTGCAGATAGTCTGCTTCCAGGGGGTTGGCTGCTCTGCTGTGCTCCCACCTGGACAGCCTGCA
Source organism: Geotrypetes seraphini (assembly GCF_902459505.1). Lineage (NCBI taxonomy): Eukaryota > Metazoa > Chordata > Amphibia > Gymnophiona > Dermophiidae > Geotrypetes > Geotrypetes seraphini. The sequence continues at coordinate 90,158,047 of NC_047085.1, forward strand.
TTCATGGATTGGAGCTCACAGACTGTTCTTTTGAGAGCGCTGCTCATCCCAGGTTTGTCCGATAGTGGGTTTGAGCTTAAGCTGTGTGGCTCCATTGAGGTGTTTCTGGAATTGGGGCCAACTGCGTTCCTCTACCCATTTACGTGTGTGGCGTTTCCAGGTGCAGTGGAGGTCTCTGGGCAAAGCGTTGGGCCTGAGAGGCAGTCAAGTCCAAGTTTTATGAAAGAAGAGGATCTCCCTGTAAGCTGTTTCAGCTTCCATCTTGCAGCTCCCAGCACACACCGCATGACACAGTGAGTACAAGGTCGAGACAGAAATCCTGCCCGTCCCCACCAGTATCCCACCTGTTCTACCTGTCCCCATGAGGAATCTCTTCTATCCCTGTGAGGAATTTCTTCTGTCCTTGCCTGTCCACCCATTTAGCAATTACTTCTGACAGTTCTGATTTTTTAAAGTCTTAGTTTATTTAAACTAAAAATAAAATACAATATAAACAAACAGTGCACAGAAATAAGAAATGCATACATCACCGGAAAGAATTAAAATAAACATGAGTTCATGTGACTGTAGGGTCAACCATTTCTTGTTAAAAGAAATAAAAGTTGGATTTTTTTTGGCAATATAAAGCTCATAGCTGTAGTGAGCAAACAAATCTGATTTCACCATCTGGCATAGGTAACTTGTGAGAGGTCCTTTCAAGATCCACAAATGATTTTTAATGAAGCAATGAGTAAAGAATCAAACAACACAGCATCAAAATAATTAAAAGCAGAATTGAGAGGACAATGGTTGCATAAGAAAAATGTGCCAAAACTGAATTGGAAACCCCAAAACAAACTCAGCAAGTACTTAATTTTGTACTAAACACAATTGGTGGCATAACCATGAGAGGGGGCTGGGCCTTCTACTTTGAGCATCTCCCTTGCTGTATATTAGTTAAAAATATTTTCATTTTTGATGTTAGCGTGTTGTTTATTATTTTGATTTGATTATTTCACACTTCCTCACTAGGAGTGTGTGTGTGTGTGTGTATGTATGTATGTATGTATATATATATATATATATATAAAATAATAAAATGCTAGCCCACGCATGCGCACTCGCGACGCTTGTTCCCTGATCCCTTTTCTGTCGGGATGTGGCCGCACGAGTGCGCATGCGTGCTTACTAGGTCACTGGCAGAAGACGAACCGTCACAGAGGGAGTGAACGCGGAGTCCTGCCGTCCCTCAAACGTAAAAGTCTCCTCCTTTGCCCGACTCCGGCCTCTGCTCCTCACCAGTCCTGCCTTCGGTCCTGTCCCTGTTAAACCGGCTGCCAATAACAAAGCCAGATGCCATGGGTTCTTCCCTTTTGCCAAATTGCTAAAGGCTCTGCTGGTTTCGATCCTGCCCATCTCTGAAGTTACTTCCTGATTTTGAGGGGCGGGATCGAGACCGGCAGAGCCTATAGCGATTTAGCAAGAGGGAAAGCCCCCGTGATGTCTGGCAGAGTTTGCCGTCGTCCCTCCCCGGCGCATCCAAACCCCTATTGACTTTCACATCCAACCCTCCCACCGCTGAGTCTGGCAATGAGAGGTTTCCTCAACAAGAAGCGTCGGGTCAAATTCAAATGCTCCCGGCAGGTCGGGAGAGGGCAGAGCAGGCTCGCACACCCAGCGGGGACAGGGCAGGAATGAGGCTCCCTGCAGGAGCAGGCCCGATGGCTGGAGTTCTCCGCTGAGTCCGGTAAGGAGTGGTTCCCTCAACAGGAAGCGCCGGGTCGAATTCAAATATTCCTGGCAGGTCGGGAGGGGGCAGAGCAGGCTTGCACGCCCAGCGGGGACAGGGCAGGAATGAGACTCCCTGAAGGAGCCGGCCCGATGGCTGGAGATCGCCGGACTGGACGGGGGAGCAGGTAAGGGGTGCTGGGAGGGGGAGCAGGGAAGAGGTTGTGCTGGACAGGGGTGAGGTAACAGGAAGGAAGGCCTACTGCTGGACAGGGGGAGCATGGAAGAGGTGCTGTTAGACGGGGGGGGGGAGGAGATAACAGGAAGGGAGGCCTACTGCTGGATAGGGGAAGCAGGGAAGAGGTGCTGCTAGACGGGGGAGAGGTAAAAGGAAAGGAGAAGACCTACTGCTTGGCAGGGGGAGAATGAATGGGTGCTGCTGGACGGGGGAGACTTAAAAAGAAGGAAGAAGGGCTCCTGCTGCACAGGGGGAGCATGGAAGGGGTGCTGCAGGACAGGGGGAGCAGGCAAGGGGTGGTAGTGGACAGCCGAGGAAAGAGAGAGAAAGAAAGTGGCTAGGGAGAGAAAAAGAAAGACAGACACACATATTCTAGCACCCGTTAATGTAACGGGCTTAAAGACTAGTATATATATATATATATATATATATATATATATATATATATATATATATATATATATATATACATACTAGTTTTTTAGCCTGTTACATTAACGGGTGCTAGAATAGAAGTGTAGACTTAGGCATTTCTTTCTTTCTCTTTCTTTCCCTGGCCCCATCTGTCTGTCTCTCTTCCTTTCTGTCTCTCCCCCATGTCCAGCGGCACCCCTTCCCTGCTCTCCCTTCCTTCTACCACCAATCACCCCCCTCCCCCCCCCCCCCCAAGGAAAGCAAGATTGTTCTCTGGGCCCCTTCCCCAGCACCCCGCCCCCACTCTGTCCTTTACCTAAATCAATGCACAATAGTTAACAACTTCCCCAGCACACACCCTTCACCCAAAACAAAATGCAAGTATTTTTTTCCTGTCCAGCAAACTGCTTTTATTAAAAAAAACAACAAACAACCTTGCCTTTGGCAGCAACCGTTGAATGCGCATGCTATTACCACAGAGGTGTTCCAGCTGTAAAGGTATTTTGCTCGTTAGAGTACTGCAATATCTTTGAATTAAGTGAGGGCGGGTATGTGGTGCAAAAGCGGTATTTCCCTCCACGTCGTCCCTTACCGGATTTTTTTTTTTTGTGTGTAAAAGTGCCCAGCGGCTTTTCTCAGGATCCCTGCCTGCCTCCCTTAGTCCCTTGCCACCCCCTTCCCGCGGTCCCGACAAATATCCTTACTCCAGCAGGGGCCGCAGCACTCTAAACACGCTGCTTCGTGGCCTTCTACTGGCCTGATTTGCTCTGCCGTGTCGGGCAGAGCAAATCAGGGCAGTAGCAGGCCGCGAAGCAGCATGTTTAGAGTACTGCAGCCCCTGCTGGAGTAAGGACGTTTGTCGGGACCGCGGGGCGGGAAGAGAAGAGGAGCGGTGGCAAGGGACTAAGGGAGCCGAAGGTAGGGTCGGAGGAGAGGCTGAACGGGGGTTTGGGTGTGCCAGGGATAGGAGCGAAGATGCCGACGCCGACCGGCCAGAGAGAGAGATTCGCGCGCATGCGCACTCCTACCTGAGGTACCCTACAGCTCACGGAAAACCGGCGCACGCAGGTGGGAGTGCGCATGCGCAGCTAGAGCTTTATTATAATTATAATTTCCTCCATTTTTGTTTTTGACTTGGGGCCTGTTTTACAAAGCGCACGGTAACGGCCCCGCAGCCCATAGAGATTTAAAGGGCTACTTTTATGCGCTCTCTTGTGCACCAGTAATAAGTGCCTAAACTATGCATTTACCAGAGGCTTCAGCGTTGGCGTCTAGTATGACTAAGATGATCATATGTCCTGTTTTCAATGGGACTGTCCCGTTGTCCTGAACCACTGCTTCGGGATGCTGAAATGTCCTGTTTTCAGGGACAGCGTCTCGAAGCTGTCCGTAGGGACAACGGGACAGGCAATTGCTTCCCCTCCCTCCAGTGCCGATTCAAACCCCCTGCCTGCCGCCGCTGCACCTTCTTGCCGCCCAGAAGCCTTCTTCTCGAGGTCAAATCTGACGTCGGAGAGGAATTTCTTGGCCAGCCAGGCAGCGATTGGCTGGCCCGGAACTTCCTCTCCGACGTCAGAATTGATGCTGAGATGAAGGCTTCTGGACAGCAAGAAGAAGGTGCAGCAGCGATGGGCGATCGGGGGTTTGAATTGGCGCTGGAGGGAGGCAGGCTTTGGCACGGGAGGCAGGTAGGCATTGGCATGGCAGGGAGGGAGGCAGGCTGACTGGCTTCGGGGGAGGGGGTGGGACAAAGGCTGGAAGGCAGTGAGGGGGACATAGGTGGAGGCACTGAGGGAACTAAGGACACAGGAAGGGGCACTAAGGACATGGGAAGCAGGCACTGGGGGCACTAAGAATACAGGAAAGGGAACCAAGGACATAGGAAGGAGGCACTGAGGGAACTAAGGACATAGGAAGGAGGCACTGAGAGCACTAAGAACACAGGAAGGGGCACCAAGGACATAGGAAGGAGGCACTCAGGGAACTAAGGACACATGAGGGGGCACTAAGGACATGGGCAGGGGCACCAAAGACATAGGAAGGAAGCACTGGGGGCACTAAGGACATAGGAAGGAAGGAGGGAGGGAATAGAAAGGCACAATTGTTGGACCTGAGTGCAGAAAGAAAGAAATGAAAGAAAGGATGCACAGTCAGAAGGAAACTCAACCAGAGACTCATGAAATCACCAGAAAGCAAAGGTAGGAAAAATTATTTTATTTTCAATTTAGTGATCAAAATGTGTCAGTTTTGAGAATTTATATATATATTTTGCACTATATTTGTCTATTTTTCTGTAGTTACTGAGGTGATATTGCATATTTTAAAGTCATCTGCCTTGACATCTTTGAAACCCCTCCAAATATAAATAATAGTAACATAATAGATGACAGCAGATAAAGACCCGAATGGTCCATCCAGTCTGCCCAACCTGATTCAATTTAAATTTTTTATTTTTTCTTCTTAGCTATTTCTAGGCAAGAATCCAAAGCTTTACCCTGTACTGTGCTTGGGTTCCAACTGCCGAAATCTCTGTTAAGACTTACTCTAGCCCATCTACACCCTCCCAGCCATTGAAGCCCTCCCCAGCCCATCCTCCACCAAACGGCCATATACAGACACAGACCGTGCAAGTCTGCCCAGTACTGGCCTTAGTTCAATTTTTAATATTATTTTCTGATTCTAGATCCTCTGTGTTCATCCCACGCTTCTTTGAACTCAGTCACAGTTTTACTTTCCACCACCTCTCTCGGGAGCACATTCCAGGCATCCACCACCCTCTCCGTAAAGTAGAATTTCCTAACATTGCCTTTGAATCTACCACCCCTCAACCTCAAATTATGTCCTCTGGTTTTACCATTTTCCTTTCTCTGAAAAAGATTTTGTTCTATGTTAATACCCTTCAAGTATTTGAACGTCTGAATCATATCTCCCCTGTCTCTCCTTTTCTCTAGGGTATACATATTCAGGGCTTCCAGTCTCTCCTCATACGTCTTCTGGGGCAAGCCTCCTATCATTTTCGTCGCCCTCCTCTGGACTGCCTCAAGTCTTCTTACGTCCTTCGCCAGATACGGTCTCCAAAATTGAACACAATACTCCAAGTGGGGCCTTACCAATGACCTGTACAGGGGCATCAACACCTTCTTCCTTCTACTGACTACGCCTCTCTTTATACAGCCCAACATCCTTCTGGCAGCAGCCACTGCCTTGTCACACTGTTTTTTCACCTTTAGATCTTCGGACACTATCACCCCAAGGTCCCTCTTCCCGTCCGTGCATATCAGCTTCTCTCCTCCCAGCATATACGGTTCCTTCCTATTATTAATCCCCAAATGCATTACTCTGCATTTCTTTGCATTGAATTTTAGTTGGCAGGCATTAGACCATTCCTCTAACTTTTGCAGATCCTTTTTCATATTTTCCACTCCCTCTTCGGTGTCTACTCTGTTACAAATCTTGGTATCATCTGCAAAAAGGCACACTTTTCCTTCTATCCCTTCAGCAATGTCACTCACAAACATATTGAACAGGATTGGCCCCAGCACTGATCCCCGAGGGACTCCACTACTCACTTTTCCTTCCTTCGAGCGACTTCCATTAACCACCACCCTCTGGCATCTGTCCGACAGCCAGTTTCTGGGTATAGTGTTCTTTGTGGGGTTGGGTTTAAAAAAAAAAAAAAAATTTATGGTTACCATTAGGAATTAATAAGATATTATGTGTACATGAAAAATGAATGGAAGAAATTGGGGGTGGGATTGAGGGCAGGACTGACAATTAATAGATGTCCTGTTTTGATGAAAAAATAAATGGTCACGTTAAGTATGACCAATAATTAAAAAAATGTGCGTTAAGCCTTCATTAGAAGCTATGCCTTAAATATTTTAAAATGAATAGTAAGGCATAATGGGAGTCGACCAATATTTTAAAATGACTGGAGAGGTATGATTAAGGTGACCATACGTTCCATTTTGAACGGGACCGTCCCGTTTTCAGACCCCCTGTCCCGTTGTCCCTACACACAGCTTCGGGACGTTGAAATGTCCCGTTTTCAGGGACAGGGTCCTGAAGCTGTGCGCGGGGACAACAGGACAGGTGATCGCTTCCTGTCCCTGACCCTGCCACGCAAAAAAACCCAAACAAAAAAGCCTCTTTTTCTGGCCTCTTGTAGCGCTGGAGGGAGAGAAGGGCAGAGATGAGGGCTAAGTGACGCACGGTCTTCAATCCCTTTCAGTGCTGATTGGTCAGAACAGTTCCTGGGGCAGGGAGAGTCATAGAAGGGTCCGCCCTCTAGCTCTGATTGGGGGAGAAGAGAAAAGAAGGCGTCACTCTCAGCTCCTTCTGCTACTCATAGCTAGGGCGGGAGGAAAAACCAGGGCTGGACATGCACCTGGGAAGATGGGTGCCCGATTTAACCCCTCCCCCATTGGCCGCCACCGCTTGTTCTCCTTCTTACCTCCCTGCTGATGCTAGTAATCGTCCCTCAGAAGCCTTCTTCCAGACGTCAGTTCTGACGTCGGAGAGGACGTTCCGGGCCAGCCAAGCAGTGATTGGCTGGCCCAGAACGTCCTCTCCGACGTCAGAATTGACATCGGGAAGAAGGCTTCTGGGCAGCGATTGCCAGCAGCAGCAGGGAGGTAAGAAGGAGAGTAGCAGCGGCGGGGGGGGGGAGGGGGTCACTTGGGCGCTGGAGGGAGGCTTTTTTTTTTTTTTTGCAGTGGCAGGAAGGGAAGGAGGTAGGTAGGCATGCAGGCAGGTTAGCTTCGGTGGTGGGGGTGGGACAAAGTCTGGAAGGCAGTGTGGGGGGGGGGAATCATGGGAAGGAGGCACTGGGAGCATAAGGACATGGGAAGGAAGCACTGGAGGCACTAAGGACACAGGACAGGTACTGGGGGGCACTAAGGACATGGGAAGGAGGCACTGGGGGGGCATTAAGGACATGGGAAGGAGGCACTGGTGGCACTAAGGACATGGAAAAGAGGCACTGGGGGGCACTAAGGACATAGGAAGGAAGGAGGGAGGGAATAGAAAGGAACAATTGTTGGGCCTGAGTGCAGAAAGAAAGGATACACAGAGAGCAGGAAACACAAGGAGAGACTCATGAGCAAAGGTAGGAAAAATGATTTTATTTTCATTTTAATGATCAAAATGTGTCAGTTTTGAGAATTTATATCTGCTCTCTATATTTTGCACTATATTTGTCTATTTTTCTATAGTTATTGAGGTGACATTGCATATTTTAAAGTCATCTGCCTTGACATCTTTGAAACATTTTCTATGTGTATAGTATGCTTTGTAGTTTTTAAAAATTTTTATGGTTACTATTATGAATTAATAAGATATGTGTGCATGAAAAATAAATGGAAGAAATTGGGGGTGAGGCTAGAGTGGGATTGGGGCGGGACTAGGGTGGGATGGGGCGGGGCTAGGGCGGGATTAGGGGCGGGACTGACAATTAATAGATGTCCCCTTTTGATGAAAAAAATAAATGGTCACCTTAGGCATGATAGGTGTCAGCTCTGTGGGAGCTTGAGAACCCCCAATATTGAACAAACATTGCCTGGGGAGAGAGAATATATGTTGGATTTAGCACCCCCAATCATTTTGAAATGTTGGCTCTTCTGCCTGGATGAACACAGTGAAGGAGCTTGCTCAATAGTGGGACTACTCAGCATTCACTGCAACTAGCTCCTATGCCTGAGACTCTAATCCTAGTTTTCTTCGCTTCGCTTCTTGAAAACAAATTGTCAGAGTAAACAAGCAGCAGCGCTCACCCTAACTGTCCTGCCACCTCCGTCTTCTCCTCCTCCTCAATCCTCCGGTTTATCTCCAGCCGGCAGAGGGCGCAGCTCTCGTTTAGGCTTGCTTTCTTTTTCTCCTCAGGTTGCCGCTCTTCCCCATTTTCACCTCGGGGATTCGGGATTTATCATGGCTGCGCAGTGCTGGAGAGTCGCTAGGAGCCGGCTGCTGCTGCTGTCACTATCAATGCGGTGCCCAGACCGCCTTTGCAGCAGCGGGTTTGAGATTGGAGGCTCCAGCAAACCTGCTTCATCCAGGCCAGGGGGCTTAGCGGTGGTGCTGGAACCAGAAAGTTCCTCGGCTGCTTCAGCTGAGAGCGGTAGGAAGGTGAGTTGAGCAGACCAAATAGAATGAATGAGTTCAGAGTTGATCATTTACCGAATCTTATCCCTGCATCTCAGCACAACATTCTTAAACTGAAACCAGCATTATTACTGTGTTATGTATGGCCTACCAAAAATTCAATTCGGTGAACATTCAGAGCTTTACAGTTTTCTAGAAAAGTGAAGTAATATATAAAGTCAGTATGGTACCGTTCAACAGTACGTTTAAATCATACACCAGTAGACATCTAACTTTGTGGAGGAGTAGCCTAATGGTTAGTGCAGTAGCCTGAGAAGCAGGGTTCAATTCCTGCTGCAGCTTTTTGTGATTCTGGGCAAAGTCAGTCAGTTAACTCTCCATTGCCCCAGGTACAAAATAAGTATCAGTATATAATATGATTTTATTGTGTGGTGTAATCAGATTTTCTTCCTTGCTTAAGAAGAAATGGAGACTTCTTTCTGACTGGTACCGTTTGAGTAAATGAACTACAACACTAACAGCAAATGCTACTTTTTGAAAAAGAAAATCTTAACATAAGTATTCAATTTACCAATTCAACCACCAAAAGGCTGAGGGGTAGTTTATTCCACACTCTTTTTACAAAACTGTAGCGTGGTTTTTAGCACCGGCCATGGCAGTAACAGCTCTGATACTCATAGAATTTGTGTTACCGCTGTGGCTTGTGCTAAAAAAAAGTGCTATGGTTTAGTAAAAAAAAAAAAAAAAAAGGGTGGGGGGGAGTTATTTATTTATTTATGTACTTCATTTATAACCCGCTTACAACTAAGCGACTTATATCAAATTTTCACATACACAATTGCATTAAAATAAAAAGGAGAAGCGTCATATTTATGAAAGAATGAACCTGAACAGAACAGGGAATCAACATATATAATAAAATAAATAGCCAAATTTTAAGCTACTTTCCAAATTGTTGGTTAAATATACGTAGTTCATGGGTTTGCTTCTTTGTGGATGATGTACAAGAAAAAAAGAAAGGGGGGAAAAGGCTTGCAGCACACACATAACTATCTAGAAAGACTTTGTTGATAATAGACAGAGGACCTTAAAAAAAAATACAGTGAAGGAGGAGGGGTAAACCATCAGTAATCAATTGAAACAGGTCAAAAGATCAATAAGTTGTTCCAGATCCTGTTTCCATCACTTGTCTAAATCCACTTTTCTCTTAAAAAAAAAAAGTTCTGTAGTCACTATTAAAACATACATTTATTCAAATATATTCAGTAAATCTAATATATACTTGTACAGTGGTGCCTCACACAACGGACGCCTCGCACAGCGCACGCTGCGCACAACGAACTTTATGTCTTGATTCGTACAACGAACTTCGTTTCACACAACGAAGTCGCCCGAGCTGCATCCTTCCGCGCAGGCACTGCGCTTAACTGCCCTCTCTCCGCCTGGCTCCCTCTTGCCCCCCCGACTCCCCGACACGATCGGGGCAAAAAGGAGCCCAAGCCCTCTTGCCCCGCCGATTCCCCAACTCCCCGACAATATCGGGCCAGGAGGGAGCCCAAGTCCTCCTGGCCACGGCGACCCCCTAACCCCACCCTGCACTACATTACGGGCAGGAGGGATCCCAGGCCCTCCTGCCCTCGACGCAAACCCCCCCTCCCCCCAACGACCGCCCCCCCCAAGAACCTCCGACCGCCCCCCCAGCCGACCCGCGACCCCCCTGGCCGACCCCCACGACACCCCCAACCCCCTTCCCCGTACCTTTCTGTAGTTGGCCGGACAGACGGGAGCCAAACCCGCCTGTCCGGCAGGCAGCCAACGACGGAATGAGGCCGGATTGGCCCATCCGTCCCAAAGCTCCGCCTACTGGTGGGGCCTAAGGCGCCTGGGCCAATCAGAATAGGCCCGGGAGCCTTAGGTCCCTCCTGGGGGCGGGGCCTGAGGCACATGGGCCCAACCCGACCATGTGCCTCAGGCCCTGCCCCCAGGAGGGACCTAAGGCTCCCGGGCCTATTCTGATTGGCCCAGGCGCCTTAGGCCCCACCAGTAGGCGGAGCTTTGGGACGGATGGGCCAATCCGGCCTCATTCCGTCGTTGGCTGCCTGCCGGACAGGCGGGTTTGGCTCCCGTCTGTCCGGCCAACTACAGAAAGGTACGGGGAAGGGGGTTGGGGGTGTCGTGGGGGTCGGCCAGGGGGGTCGCGGGTCGGCTGGGGGGGCGGTCGGAGGTTCTTGGGGGGGGCGGTCGTTGGGGGGAGGGGGGGTTTGCGTCGAGGGCAGGAGGGCCTGGGATCCCTCCTGCCCGTAATGTAGTGCAGGGTGGGGTTAGGGGGTCGCCGTGGCCAGGAGGACTTGGGCTCCCTCCTGGCCCGACATTGTCGGGGAGTTGGGGAATCGGCGGGGCAAGAGGGCTTGGGCTCCCTTTTGCCCCGATCGTGTCGGGGAGTCGGGGGGGCAAGAGGGCTTGAGCTCCCTTTTGCCCCGATCGTGTCGGGGAGTCGGGGGGGCAAGAGGGCTTGAGCTCCCTCTTGCCCCGATCGTGTCGGGGAGTCGGGGGGGCAAGAGGGCTTGAGCTCCCTCTTGCTCCGATCGTGTCGGGGGTGCCAGGGACCACACGGAGTCACCCACCGTACCACCCGATTCGGGTAAGCGCAGGTATCGGTGGGTGGCTTATTTGCGGGGGGGTGCCTTATTTTACATTTTTTTCTAAAAAGGGGGGGCTGTCTTATTTGATGGCCCTGCCTTATCATCGGGGAAACACGGTAGAAAAAAAAAAAAAAATGAACAGTTAAGTCCCAGTTTTTGCCGCTGAGACTCTGCCCTCTCTCACTGTAAAATTAGACTCTACTTAGTCTGTCTTTAAATTTAAAAAAATGTGTGTTGTTTTAAAAAACAATTATGTTTTTAGATGTATCTAAATAAAAATAATAACCAAAAATTTATCTTTTTTTATGTCATCTTAGCATATTTTATGCTACAGAACGAATTATTTTTTTTAACATGTATTGTTATGGGAAAACGCGTTTCACATAACTAACTTTTCGCATAACAAACTTGCTCCTGGAACGAATTAAGTTAGTTGTGTGAGGCACCACTGTATGTGAAAAAAGGGCCACTTATCTGTCAACCATAAAGCAGCACTGGCATTTGAATCAAATATCCATTGCTCTTCTGGGTTAGTTACACAGGTCCACAAGCAAAAGTATTTGAAATAGCATGATACCACTTCTAAAACTCGCGGCACCTTTTATGCACCTTGTGTCCTTGAAGACCATACCTTCTGTTAATACTATAGGCTATGATAGTTAAGTTTCTATCTGGCAGAAAGTTCAACTTTAAAACTTTAGAAAAAGCTATGGAAACTGGTTAATAAAGATTTTGGCTTATTTTAAAATTGAAACTTGTCTTTAGCAATAAACCTACAGAGGATGTGGTAAGATCGGTTAATGTAGCTGGTTTAAAAAAAGGTTTGCAGAAGTTCCTGGAGGAAAAGTTTATAATCTGCTGTTGAGACAGACATGGGGGAAGCCACACCTTGCCCTAGTTCGGTAGCATGGAATGCTGCTACTATTTTTGGATTTTGCCAGGTACTTGTGACTTGGATTGGCCTCTGTGAAGACAGGATCCTGGGCTAGATGGACTGTTGGTCTGACCCAGTAATGCTATTCTTATGTTCTTATCCCCAATCTTGAAATCACCAAAGCACAGAGCAAAATTCTCACTCGGAGAAATGTCCTCTTACGCTTTCTTGAATTCAGTTACTGTTTTGCTCCAACAATTCCTCTGAGAGGCCATTGAATGCATCTACCTCCCTTCTTAGCTCTTTCAAGGTTTAAAGTAATGAAATTGGTTCTTGTTTATCATGCAAGATAGAACATAAAAATGCTTGCATCCTCTACTTCATCACTGGATAGTTGTTAATATCTTCAGCTGCAGCAAAAACTATTCAACCCAGTGATTTTCAGTCATTATTTAGGTTAAGGAACCTCTAGAAGCAGGATGAGGTTCCCTTTTAATTTCTGGGAGGGACCTTCAGAAATAAAAATTTGGCCGAGGGGAAAAAAAGAATAATTTTTTTTGTATACTAGTAGCACTTTGTGACTCATTGAGTTCTAGTGGTATGAAAGGACACAGTTGTTTAGAGGGCTTGGGGGCATGTTCCCCGATGGTGGTGGCAGCAACCTAGTGGCTTGGGGGAGGGCAGGGAGAAAGAAAGCAAGAAAGGGGGAAGGGAGACAAAGAAATAAGGGAAACAGAAAGATAGGGGGCATGGAGAGAGAGAAAGGCAGGGAGACAGAAAGAAAGAAGGGGGCAGGGAGAAAGAAAGAAAAAGTTGGGGTAGAGAATGAGGTCTGGAGGAGAGGAAGCATACAGGAGGAAGAAATATTAGATGCACAGTCAGAAGAAGAAAGTGCAACCACAGACTCATGAAATCACCAGACAAAGGTAGGAAAAATGATTTTATTTTCAATTTAGTGATCAAAATGTGTCCGTTTTGAGAATTTATATCTGCTGTCTATATTTTACTAAACCACAATAGCGGTTTTTAGCACAGGGAGCCTATGAGTGTCGAGAGCAGCGCGGGGCATTTAGCGCAGCTCCCTGCGCTAAAAACTGTTATTGCGGTTTAGTAAAAAGAGAGGAGGTATATTTGTCTATTTTTGTATGGTTGTTACTGAGGTGACATTGCATAGAGTCATCTGCCTTGACCTCTTTGAAAAAACCCCGGAATATGAATGATGGTTAACATTTTCTCTGCCTTTCATGTGCTTTGTGTTTTAAAAATTTTTTTATTGTTGGTAGATCATTTTGACTTGGTCATTTTAAAAGTAGTTTGCAAGCCCAAAAAGTGTGGGCACCCCTGACGTAGGTATTTAAACATCTCAATTGTATCTCCCCTCTCCCGCCTTTCCTCCAAAGTATACAGATTGAGATCTTTAAGTCTGTCCCCATATGCCTTATGATGAAGACCACATACTGTTTTAGTAGCCTTCCTCTGGACCGACTCCATCCTTTTTATATCTTTTTGAAGGTGCAGCCTCGTGAATTGTTTACAATATTCTAAATGAGGTCTCACCAAAGTCTTATACAGGGGCATCAATACCTCCTTTTCCCTACTAGCTATACCTCTCCCTATGCAACCTAGCAGCCTTCTAGTTTTCGCCGTCACCTTTTCAACCTGTTTGGCCACCTTAAGATCATCACATACAATCACACCCAAGTCCTGCCCTTCTGTCGTGCACATAACCTTTTTACTCCCTAATCTGTACTATTTCCTTGGGTTTTTGCAGCCCAAATGCATGACCTTGCATTTCTTAGCATTAAATTTTAGCTGCCAAATTTCAGACCATTCTTCAAGCTTTGCCAGGTCTTTCTTCATGTTATTCACACCATCCAGCGTGTCTACTCTATTGCAGATTTTCGTATCATCCGCAGAGGCAAATCTTACCCAACAACCCTTCAGCAATATTGTTTATTAAAATGTTAAGAACAGGCCCCAGAACAGAACCTTGAGGCACAGCACTGGTAACATCCCTTTCCTCAGGGCGATCTCCATTGATCATTACCCTCTGTTGCCTTCCACTCAACCAGTTCTTGACCCAGCCCGTCACTTTGGGACCCATCCTGAGGGCACTCAGTTTATTTATTAGATGTCTGTGTGGAACACTGTCAAAGGCTTCTAAAATCTAAATACACCACATCTAGCTCACATCCTCTATCCAAATCTCCGGATATTTGCAATTCTGATAAGCACACACTCGGCTTATGTGCACAGATGTCATAGGTCCAACCTCTATTCTTTCATGTTATGTTCACTCCGGTTAAATGCAATCACGTTCTGACGTGAATGAACCACATGTTTTGGAACTGCCAGGCCTGGCCAGGTGTTCAAACTTTTGGAACTGCATCATGGCGTTGCGTGAGCAAAAATCATTGTATTTTGCTGAACGTGTCCACCATGCTGGACAAAAATCATTGTCTTTGGCTGAACCTGTCGATGTGTTAAAGAGACTTGACCAAAGATAGAGTTGGGTCTCTATTTGCAAAACATTACAGCATTCATCCTAGCCAGATTTCTCAGATTTATAAAAAAAGCAAGTGATATTCTACCAGAAAACAGAAGAGAATTGGGAAGGCTGGAGACGTTGAACAGGCGTTGCTGCGATGGTTTGCTGAACCTAGCTAGAAGTCGACAACTGCCAATCAGTGGACCTCTATATTTTGCACTATGGCCCCCTTTTTACTAAACGGCCAACCTCATGCTTCTGGAATGAATTATGCTCGTAAACCAAAGTTCCACTGTATTACAACCACTTAACCAGTTCTTATACAAGAAACTGAGCAAATGCCCACATAACATGGGGCAGAACAGTCAAGCATCCGCTTACCTGGATGGTATCATGGGACCCCCCCTAGAATTTTTAATGCTCCTGTAATTAATGTTCCTTATAGTAAAATTCTCAAGTGATGCTAGAAATGGTATTTTTAGATTTTCGCATCCCATTAAAACAGTAAACATTGTAGTTTGAAATATGAGGGGCATTCAATAATTTATCTACCTGAGTATGAAAGAAAGTAGCAAGCATGTTGCAACAAGTCTGTGCATGTTATGACATGTTTCAAGGTTGCTCATGCACAGTTGTGGCTTTGTACAAGTCTAACATTCCAAGAGACAGGATGTCAGGAGATTCCTCATGTGAATCAAGTAAGAAACTGCTAGATTTGGAGCACCATTCAGTAATACAATTTCTCACAAAAGAAGGGAAAAAGACACAGGAGATCCATGAATGCATGACTGCAGTTTATGGTGAGTCTTCCCATCATCCTACAAAGTAAAATTTAGCGCGAGCAGTTTAAGTGAGGTAGAGAGTCCATTGACAATGACCGTCACACTGGACGGCCTGTGGAAGCAACTTCCACAGAAATGTGCAAGAAAGTCAAGGATTTAATTTTTTCAGACAAACGAATTAAGGTTTTCCGAATAGCTGAAGAAATGGGCATCTCAGCAGGTACAGTTTGGAAAATAATTCATGAAAAGTTGGGCATATTCAAAATTAGTGCAAGATGGGTTCCAAGAATGCTGATGCCATGTCAGAAGTCCACCAGTGCTGTCGGAAGTTCTTGGAAATGTTTCGTGAAGCCCAAGTGGATTTTTTCATCATTTGGTGACTAGATCACAGAGATCCTAAGTCCAAAATGGAGTCAATGCAGTGGAAGCACAAATCCATACCCCACCCCAAAAATGTCCAAGACAGAAAATTCTGCAGGTAAAGTCATGGCAGCTGTCTTCTGGGATGATGCAGGATTTTTACTTCTGGAGTTCATTTCACACAAAACAACCATAACCAGGGAGAGTTACACCAACACAATAATTTCTTTGCAGGAGTCAATGAAGGAGAAAATATGAGGAAAAATCATAGCAGGTGCTGCTTTTTCACGACAATGTGCCAGTGCACATGTCATGATAATCCCAGGCTGCCATCCGAGAATGTGGGTTTCAGCAGCTGAACCATCCATCCTCCAGTCCGTACTTGGCTCCCTTGGATTATTTTCTGTTCTGAATTTTGAAGAAATCTCTCTATGGGACAGTAGTTTTCAAGTGATGAAGATGTCAAGGAAGCTGTGATATCCTGGTTTGAAGGTCAAACAGAAGAAATCTTTTCAAAAGGGTTAAAGTTATTTCAAACGTGGGTGAAGTGTATTGAGCTATCAGGGGACTATATAAAAGTTTTTTTGAAACTTTCCTCTTTCCTACTGAGGTAGATAAATTATTGAACGCTCCTCATAGGCCATTATTGAGATGGCTTGGGGAAATCTACTGCTTATTTCAAGGATAAGCATCATAAAGTCTTTTTTACTACTTGGGATCTAGCTAGATACTTGGGCCCTGAGTTGGCCAATGTTGGAGACTGGATGCAGGACTTGACGGATCTTCGATCTGTCCCAGTATGGCAATTCTTATGTTTTAATTTTTGGCTACTCATTCCATAATCACAATCATTTCTTAATGTATATACATATGTATTTCCATGTAGTTCAATGGATTTTGTATACAGTTCTGTGTAATTTGTATATAACTGTCAAACAGAAGTGTGCTTGTGGTTGTTATGAAATAGTCACAATAACCGAAAACTATTCCAATAACCACAAGGTGGAGATATTTGAGCAGAAAATGAATTCATTGCATCCTTAGCAGAATTTCAGATTAGGACAGCAGAGGGCATCTGGAAGTTACACTAGTATGAATAGTTTATTGCAAGGATTACATATAGGTTATGATTCTTGTCTGCTTCTGTAAACTTCAGCATCAAGGAAAACACCACCCTTGGTTCAATCTAATATCATATTTCTTGCAGATTTTGTTGTTTGCCTTCACCATTTTTGTTTGTGAATGTTGACATTATTTCGCAAGACTTAAAGTATTCATCTCATTCAAGAAGAATTTCTGGATTTTTTTTTTTTTCAATCCTTTTGGGTTTTTTTTTTCTATGTTTTAGGTATTTTTGTCCAAGTGAGTACATTTAGTATGTTACATTTAGTATGTCATATTTAGTAATGTTTACAAAAACATTCACTAACAAGAAAGGATGTCCAAATACTATATATCCAAAAACAACATCCAATGTTATTCAGCACAACCTCTACAGTACCTAAAGAAAAAGGAGAAAAGATCTCAGTGTCTAATAGGGGTTCCACAAAATTTTCCACATAGACAAGCCAATCTCAAAATCACCACTTTGAGACCAGCAGACACATCCTCGGTCAAAAACTCCAAGATAAGTGGAATTATATTATAAAATAACACAGTCTTTCAATATCATCACTTATCTGAAAAAGTAGTGTTCCAAATGTTCTTTAACGTAGTGCTGAGATGTGGAAGCAGGTAAAACCCACATAGTGGAGCATAAGCATACAACACAACAGCTAAACAGTCATCACCGCTGGCATAATGTTTCCACAACATTCAACAGGGCTCCCTGTTTCGCAATCAAGCTTCTTCAGGGATTTGCTATAAACAAAAAACGGTTTCTATACAAAAATAACCAAATTAAACACCAAAACAAATCACAGCCCAGCTCACAGCGTCAGTTAACCCGCTTCGTCTCCTGTTATAAAATGGCCACCCGGCGTTCTGTCTGACTTAAAGCTCCTAACGTCACCACGTGCATGTGATGATGTCACATCATTTCAAATAAAGTGAAATAAATCCTCAAAAAACTAAAATCAAAAACAAGCTCTCCATTCCACACAGCTATTCAATCCAATGGGTACACAGGTTTGCAGAAAAAAGATCCAACACTGTTCTCTCCGCAGCAGCAGCAGTTTAAAATCACCACCTCGAACAGAAGGAAACACTCGCTCCAGAACCCAGCATCGCAGATCTTCAAAATTATGGGCTGATCCATGCAATGCTGCATCATCGGGGCTTCCACGCTTTCTTAAAATACTTGATCAATGTTCTATAAGTCTGGTCTTGAAAGCCCTAGAAGTCTGTCTCACATAAAGTTTTTGACAGGGACATCTGATGATGTATACTATCCCACTGCTCTCACAGTCTGTAACTTGACATAAACTGTAGCATTTCTGATCAGCTAGGTTCACAAAGGATGAACACTCCTCCATAACATTGCACACAGAGCAGTGCCCGCATTTAGTATGACCCACCCTCCCACTCTTATCTTCCCGCATAGTAGAAGATTCAATTGCTACTTTACTTGCTGGACAAAGCAAATCTTGAAGTTTTGTTACGAGAAAATGCAAACATCACAGTGCATTCTCGAAAACAGGAACGCACTGACAAACAATTCCAAAACTTCTTTAAACTGTGACCATAGATACTCGCTTGTTGAGAATATGGGAGTATGCATGTAATTCTATGGTCATCGCATTTAGAATTGGAGTAATCCAGAAGATGATCTCTAGGATTGTAAAGCGCCCTAGTATATGCCCACTTCACACATTGTTCTATTTAACCTCTATTGCACAATTTATGTTTCAAAGTTGTTGCTTGAAATTTAAACTCATCTTTAGTGGAACAGATTCTTCGGTATCTCAAAAATTGAGAATTAGGTAAACTTTCCATTTGGATGAGAACTTTGATAGTGCAAAAATGTATTACGATCTTTATTTTTGCAATATACAGTAGGAAAAAAAGTTAAATTTCTAATCTTAATCAAAACATCCAAGAATGCTATCTTCTTCAAATCAAGTGTGCAGGTAAATTTGATGGTCTGGGTACATCGATTCAACTCATCCATTAAACATAAAAGATCTTCAGATAGACCTTCCCATAGCACAAAGATGTCATCTATATAATGGCACCATAGCTTAATCTGTGAGAACCATCTGGATGGATAAACATATGTGTTTTCAAAAATGTGCCATGAACAAATTGGCTAGAGAGGGAGCACATGATGCCCCCATTGCTGTTCCACTACAATGCTGATAAAATACATTCTGGAACACAAAAAAATTCTGTTTCAAAGAAATGGATAAAAGTTGAATGATAAAATTTGAAGGTACCAGATGTGGATGAGGACGGGATTCCAACATCAAACCAAGAACTACGAGAGTTTCTTCTTGAGGTATATTCGTATAAAGTGACTGCACATCTAGAGTTACAAAAACTGTAGTATTAGTAGGATGATGTTGTTGTAAAATTTTCAAAAAATGAGTAGTATCCCGTACAAAAGATTTAATCAAAGGAACTAAAGGATTCAAAAATAGGTCCATATATGTTCTTATGTTCATATATTGATTTAACACGTTCCAGCAGGGACCCTTTAGCTGATACAATGGGTCTCCCTGGCGGACAAGAAATATTTTTATGAATCTTCGGAAGAGTATATAAAAAAGGAATCCGAGAACATTTAGGTGTGAAAAACATGAACTCATGTTGCGTAAGGAAACCTTGTTATAACACTTTCCCTACAATTTCTAAAATCTGCTCTCTAATAATGGTGGTAGGATCTTCTTGCAATGGACTATACATAGTTGTATCTTGAAGCTGATGTGCAATCTCACCAATGTATTGCACCTTATTCTGCACCACAACTGCTCCACCTTTGTCCGCCCGGCGGATCACTAGTTGTTCATTATTTTGCAATCTCTTTACAGCCTCTTTCTCTTCCTTTAGACAAATTCCAGATAGGAAAAAAATTCTGTTTCTGTTTACGTTCAATATCTTGCAAGACCAAGTTCTTATATGTCTGCAACGCTGGATCCAAAGGTCCTGGTGGAGTCCAAGTGGATTTCTCCCTCACTACTGACCTATCTTGCCCTATATTTTCCTCTTTGTCTGCAAAAAATAATCGCAATTGAAGTTTTCTAAAAAAAATCTTTCTAAATTTACTCTAAATTCAAACGGGTCTATTTTCTTCTCGGGCACAAACGTCAGACCCTTAGCTAATACATCCATCTCTTCTTTAGACAATTGCACCTTGGAAATATTCACTACTACATTGTGGCCTGCTGTTGAGTTCTTGTCACAGGTCGATTGTTGTTCAAAAATCTCCCTCTGTTTCTTCTTTGGCCTCTTCTTCACTGGCCACCTCTCCCTAAGAAATATCTAGATTGTCCGTCACTAGAATCGGAAGACAGATGAAATCGCACTGGCTGTTTACTATTTTCTTGATCATTTGAACTAACCGGTTTCATCCATGTATATACATAGCCTTCTGAATAATCTTTTTCATCTCTTGAAGTTTTGATTCAGTTCGAAATTTCTCTGTCTTAGATTCTAATAAATTTAGTTGAACTTCATAATCAGCATTTGATTGTAAACTTTGTATTTGTGATATTAAATTAGCAGTGTCAGAACTAATCTTAGATTGGGCAGTGCAAATTAATAGGATCATTAACAGCGGTTTAATATTTTGTTCCATTGAGAAATAAAATCGCTGTCATCAATATACATTCTTGGAGCTTTTTGTATTCGCAGACCCCTTGGTATAATTTCTTGTTTGCAATAGTCTACCAAAGAAGCACTATGCAATTCTTGTTTAATTAAATTCTTCTTCAACAACCAA
This sequence comes from Geotrypetes seraphini, assembly GCF_902459505.1. Classification (NCBI taxonomy): domain Eukaryota; kingdom Metazoa; phylum Chordata; class Amphibia; order Gymnophiona; family Dermophiidae; genus Geotrypetes; species Geotrypetes seraphini. The sequence continues at coordinate 90,178,530 of NC_047085.1, forward strand.
ATATCATCCCATTGAGTGGATGCTAAATTACTGGAATCTCCAGTAAATAATGCTGGAGCTTGTAATGTAGATCTTCAACCGCCGGTCCGTGGACCGGTGTCGGTCCGCAAAAAAATCTTGCCGGTCTGCGAAGGATTCGGGTCCCCGCCGCAACGAAAGGTGCTGGCGTCAGCTGACTTGCAACTTCTTGTTGCCGTCGCTGTGCCGGGACTCCTGCCTTTGCTGGGACTCCTGCTGCGTATGCTTCCTGCCTTGTCTCCGCACCTTCAGACCAGCAGCGGCATCTCTGTGTGCTTTTAACTTCGGCACAGAGCTGCCCCTAAGCAGTAGTTTAGCGCGGTTTCATGAGGCAGCCTCGGGGCCTTTGCTAGGCCGGCCCGCTTTGATGATGCGATGTGGGCCGGCCTAGCAAAGGCCCTGAGGCTGCCTCATGAAACCGCGCTAAACTATTGCTTAGGGGCAGCTCTGGGCTGAAGTTAAAAGCACCCAGAGCTGCCGCTTGCCTAAAGACTCTTGGGCCGCTGAAGGAGGGCAAAGAGCAGCTGTCCTGGAGGTTTCCCTTCCTCTCACCTTTGCAGGTCCCTTTTTTCCACCTTTTTTTTTTCTTCAAACGGCAACGGGCCCTAGCATCGACATCAAGTAAGTTCCACTGTTCCATGCAAGCGGTTCTGCTCGGCCAAAGCTTCCCCTCTGACATGAGCCACCCTCAGGGGAAAGAAAGTGACCCACAAAGGTGCGGGGAAGGGGGGCAGATGATGGAAGTTGGGGAGGGGGAGAGAGAGAAGGGGACAGATGATGGAAGTGAGAAGAAGGGAGAGAGCAGAAGGCAGATGGATGTCAGTTGAGAGGGGAGAGCAGATGCTGAATGGAAGTGGGGAAAGAACACATACTGGATGGAAGGAGGAGATAAATAAAGGGAGAACATAAGAACATAAGAAGTTGCCTCCGCTGAGGCAGACCATAGGTCCATCCTGCTCAGCGGTCCGCTCCCGCGGCGGCCCATCAGGTCCATTGCCTGAGCAATGGTCTATACCTATCTGTACCCCCCAATCCCTTTTTCTTCTAGGAATCTATCCAAACCTTCTTTGAATCCATTTAGTGTTTTCTTGTCCACAACAGCCTCTGGAAGCCCGTTCCATGTATCTACCACCCTCTGAGTGAAAAAGTACTTCCTAGCGTTTGTTCTAAACCTGTCCCCTTTCAATTTCCCCCAATGCCCCCTTGTACTTGTGGTGCCCCTTAATTTGAAAAATCTGTCTCTGTCTACTTTTTCTATGCCCTTCAGGATCTTGAAGGTTTCTATCATGTCTCCTCTAAGTCTTCGCTTCTCCAGGGAGAAAAGTCCCAACTGCTTCAATCTGTTGGTATATGGGAGATTTTCCATTCCCTTTATCAGTTTGGTTGCTCTTCTTTGTACTCCCTCAAGTACCGCCATGTCCTTCTTGAGGTACGGCGACCAGTACTGGACACAGTACTCCAGATGCGGCCGTACCATTGCACGATACAGCGGCATGATAACTTCCTTCGTCCTGGTCGTAATACCCCTCTTAATGATACCCAGCATTCTGTTTGCTTTCCTAGAGGCTGTGGCGCATTGCGCCGATGCCTTCAGTGTTGCATCTACCATCACTCCCAGGTCTCTCTCCAGGTTACTAACCCCTAGTGGTGTTCCCCCCATTTTGTATGTGAACATCTGGTTCTTTTTCCCCACGTGCATGACCTTGCATTTTCCCACGTTGAAGCTCATCTGCCATTTTTCGGCCCACTTTTCCAGCTGCGTTAGATCTTTTTGGAGCTCCTCGCAGTCTTCCTTGGTTTGAGCCCTGCTGTATAGTTTGGTGTCATCTGCAAATTTAATGACTTCACACTTTGTTCCCGCCTCTAGGTCATTTATGTAGATATTGAACAAGAGCGGTCCCAGCACCGACCCCTGCGGAACTCCGCTCGTGACCCCTTTCCAGTCTGAGTAGTGACCCTTTACGCCAACCCTCTGTTTCCTGTTTGCCAGCCAGTTTTTGATCCATCGGTGGACCTCCCCTTGTACCCCGTGGTTCCATATCTTTTTAAGCAGTCTCTCGTGTGGCACCTTGTCGAAGGCTTTTTGGAAGTCAAGGTAAATGATGTCTATAGATTCCCCTTTATCCACCTGGCTGTTCACTCCCTCAAAGAAGTACAATAAGTTTGTGAGGCATGACCTACCCTTACAGAAGCCATGTTGACTTGGTTTTAGCTGCCCATTTTTTTCGATGTGCTCACAGATGCCGTCTTTAATCAGTGCCTCCATCATCTTTCCCGGAACTGAAGTCAGGCTCACTGGCCTGTAGTTTCCCGGGTCCCCCCTTGCGCCCTTCTTGAAGATGGGCGTGACATTTGCTATTTTCCAATCCTCCGGGATCTCTCCGGTTTTTAATGATAGGTTGCATATTTGTCGAAGTGGCTCCGCTATTACGTCTTTTAGTTCCTTGAGTACCCTTGGGTGAATGCCATCCGGACCCGGCGATTTGTCGCTCTTTAGTCTGTCAATCTGCTTGAGTACATCCTCTTGGCTTACCTCTAAGTTGACCAGCTTATCGTCTTGGTCTCCTATTACGATCTCCTTGGGTTCCGGAATGTTGGTTATATTCTCCATCGTGAAGACTGACGTGAAGAACTCATTTAACTTGTCAGCTATCTCTTTCTCTTCTTTTACAACTCCCTTTCGGTCTCCATCGTCCAATGGTCCCACTTCTTCTCTCGCCGGTTTCTTCCCCTTGACGTATCTGAAGAACGACTTGAAGTTTGTTGCTTCCTTTGCTAGTCTCTCTTCGTATTCTCTTTTTGCTTTTCTAACCACTCGGTGACATTCTTTCTGGCGTTCTTTGTGCCCTTTTTGGTTCTCCTCTGTTTGGTCCTTTTTCCATTTTCTGAACGATGCTTTCTTGTCGCTTATCGCCTTCTTCACTGCACTTGTTATCCACACTGGGTTTTTTGTTCTATTTTTTTTGCACCCTTTTCTGAACTTGGGGATGCATATGCTTTGTGCTTCGTGCACAGTCTCCTTGAGTAAGGTCCAGGCTTTTTCTACGGATTCCGTTTTCCCTATGTTGCCTTTGAGCTTCTTTCCCACCATTTTTCTCATGGCATCATAATTTCCTTTTTTGAAGTTGAGTGCCGTCGTTGTGGTTCTTTTCCCCTTTGTTGATCCAATTTCAAGCTTGCACTGGATCATGTTGTGATCGCTGTTACCTAGTGGGGGTAATACCGCCACCTCCTTTGCTGGCCCCCCTAGTCCGTTGAAGATTAGGTCAAGAGTGGCATCGCCCCGTGTTGGTTCCGTGACCAGCTGCTCCATGAAACAGTCCCTCGTGACTTCTATGAATTTTGTTTCTCTTGCGCAGTTTGAGTGCCCAATACTCCAGTCTATCCCAGGATGGTTGAAGTCCCCCATGACCACCACATTTCCGCTTTTGCATACCTGTTTCAGTTCAGCCTCCATCTCCTGGTCGATTTCTTCCGGTTGTCCAGGTGGGCGGTAGTACAGACCCAGTTTAATGTCTGCTCCTGCTCCTCCCTGTAGCTTAACCCAAGAAAATAGTAAGATAATGGAGGGGTGAGGGAAAGGGGTGACAAGTTGTGGGTAGACACAGTGAAAAAAGGGAAACAGGACTAAATAGTAAGAAAGAATTTAATTTAAATGGAGGCAGAAAATAGAGAAGGAAGACCAGAGAAGGGAAGAGAGAGCAGAGAGCGATATCAGATCTGAGTGGAGGAAATGAGAAGAGAGAGATGCTAAAAACCACAGGGGGGAGGGAAGGACAGAGATGCCAAACCATGAGGGGAACAGAAGGAAGATGATGGATGCCAGACCAAATTGGGGGGGGGGGGGCAGGAGGAGAGATGGCAGGGAAAGACAGACAGTGAATGGAAGGGGCAGATGCTAGACTGAAGAGACAGAGAAGGTTATCATGCCGCTGTACCGGGCCATGGTATGCCCTCACCTGGAGTACTGCATCCAGCACTGGTCACCGTACATGAAGAAGGACATGGTACTACTCGAAAGGGTCCAGAGAAGAGCGACTAAGATGGTTAAGGGGTTGGAGGAGCTGCCGTACAGCGTAAGATTAGAGAAACTGGACCTCTTCTCCCTCGAACAGAGGAGATTAAGAAGGGGACATGATTGAAACATTCAAGATACTGAAGGGAATAGACTTAGTAGAGAAAGACACTATTCACCCTCTCCAAGGTAGGGAGAACGAGAGGGCACTCTCTAAAGTTGAAAGGGGATAGATTCCGTACAAATGTAAGGAAGTTCTTCACCCAGAGAGTGGTAGAAAGCTGGAACGCTCTTCCAGAGGCTGTTATAGGGGAAAACACCCTCCAAGGATTCAAGACAAAGTTAGACAAGTTCCTGCTGAACAAGAACGTGCGCTGGTAGGGCTAGTCTCAATTAGGGTGCTGGTCTTAGACCAGAGGGCCGCCGCGTGAGCGAACTGCTGGGCATGATGGACCACTGGTCTGAACCAGCAGTGGCAATTCTTATGTTCTTAGGGCAGACGCTGGATGGAAGAGAGTGAAAAGGCAATGAAAGCAGAACCAGAGACGACAAAAAGGTAGAAAAAAATTATTTTATTTCTATCTTGTGATTCAAATATATCAGATTTGAAATATGTATCTTGCTAGACATAACTGGGGAGTGCAAAGCCCAGGCAGTGATTCTTTAGCTTCCAGCTGGCTTAAGGCTCTCTCTGACCAGGGGGCAGTTGCCCTAGTTCCACTCCCCTAACACCATTCCTGTCATGTGTGACTGTGGTATTCTGTTACATGATATTTGTGTAGCATTCTGTAATAATTTGGCTTATTCAGTTTTCTTGATAGTAGAGGGGATATATGTGAAGGGGAGGGGAGACAGGGGTTTTGTTGATCTTTGCCCTGTAGTATATGTATTTATAAAATGACAATTATATAGAATACTAGCTGATGCCCCGGCGTTGCACGGGTATTTAATTATAGCAATAACACTGTAAATGGATTCAAATAAAGATACTTTATAGTGGTGAATGAAATTATTTTTTAACAGCTTTATAAAAAGTACAATATTCAAATTATAATGTGAAATATTTGACAAAATGAATACAATACAACTAACACAAAACTTGATTATAAACAACATTTTTAGTTTCACCTCCAGGAGCAAGAACATATAAATTCTTGGGTGAACCCACCCTTTAGCAAGCAACATAGAGTTGTCCATAGGAAAAACAGGGGGATCTTAAATCCACTCCACAGTATGTAATAGTCTGTCCCTGTGATTTGTTGATTGTGATAGAGAATGGAAGTCTCACTGGAATTTGCAATCTCTTAAACTGAAAAGGAAGATATGTTGGAATAAGTGGCATCCAAAAGTTTCAGTATTGATTTAAACAACTCAATATGTGGAAACTCAGGTTGAAAAGAAACTCCATGCAGTTTTTTTCCCGGTTCAGAATGGAACCTGTGTTCCTAGTTCAGCATATGTGAGTACTCATGTAATGTAATAACATTATGAACTGGGGTGCATGAAGGAAACAGTTACAAACACAGTTAGAACATACAAACTCTATATGTATGGTGTCCGTGGTAGAATAGAAACGATGTCCCTAGTGGTTATAGTGTCATAGAAAGTGTTTTATAGTTGGAATTACTGTGAGAATGGCAGCTTTTTACATTTTTTCCATTGACATGAATGGGTGAAATCTGATGTTCTGTTTGTAGCTCCGCCCACGTGTGCAGGTGGGCTGCGAGACCCCCAGAACATATCACCCAGGTAGTGAGGGATCTGCATACCAAGTTTCGTTCAATTCGGTCAAGCCGTATTTGAAGTACTGTGAGAATGGCAGCTTTTTACAATTTTACCATTGACATGAATGGGTGAAATCTGATGTTCTGTTTGTAGCTCCGCCCATGTGTGCAGGTGGGCCGCGAGACCCCCAGAACATATCACCCCAGGTAGTTGGAATTACTGTGAGAATGGCAGCTTTTTACATTTTTACCATTGACATGAATGGGTGAAATCTGATTTTATGTTTATAGCTCCGCCCACGGGTGCAGGTGGGCCGCGAGACCCCCAGAACATATCACCCCAGGTAGTGAGGGATCAGCATACCAAGTTTCGTTCAAATCGGTCAAGCCGTTTTTGAATTACTGTGAGAATGGCAGCTTTTTACATTTTTACCATTGACATGAATGGGTGAAATCTGATTTTATTTTTGTAGCTCCGCCCACGTGAGCAGGTGGGCCGCGAGACCCCCAGAACATATCACCCCAGGTAGGTGGAATTACTGTGAGAATGGCAGCTTTTTACATTTTTACCATTGACATGAATGGGTGAAATCTGATTTTATGTTTATAGCTCCGCCCACGGGTGCAGGTGGGCCGCGAGACCCCCAGAACATATCACCCAGGTAGTGAGGGATCTGCATACCAAGTTTCGTTCAAATCGGTCAAGCCGTTTTTGAATTACTGTGAGAATGGCAGCTTTTTACAGTTTTTCCATTGACATGAATGGGTGAAATCTGATTTTCTGTTTGTAGCTCCGCCCACGTGTGCAGGTGGGCCGCGAGACCCCCAGAACATATCACCCCAGGTAGTGAGGGATCGGCATACCAAGTTTCGTTCAAAGCGGTGAAGCCGGTTTTGAATTACTGTGAGAATGGCAGCTTTTTACATTTTTTCCATTGACATGAATGGGTGAAATCTGATGTTCTGTTTGTAGCTCCGCCCACGTGTGCAGGTGGGCCACGAGACCCCCAGAACATATCACCCCAGGTAGTGAGGGATCGGCATACCAAGTTTCGTTCAAAGCGGTCAAGCCGTTTTTGCGTGATCGCGGCACATACATACATATACACATACATACCTCCGATTTTATATATATATATATATATATATATATATATATATATATATATATATATTGTTTCTTTTTATACTTTAATAAAATATGTTCAATATAAAATTATAACAATTTGAGGCTTGTGCGGATGGGATCAGATGTTTTGTGGGACCGGGCTCAAGGGGACGGGGCGGCGATGGTTTTTTAAAAAAAATTTCAGTCTTAGTAGTTTGCCGGTCCACGAAATAATTATTTTATTTCCACCAGTCCATAGGTGTAAAAAGGTTGAAGAACACTGATGTAGATTGCCATTCGCTTTCAGAAAAACCTAAGCCAGATTGCCAAGTATTGGCCATTTTATTAAACTTCTTGAATAATTTTTACAAAAACATTCACTAACAAGAAAGGATGTCCAAATACTATATATCCAAAAACAACATCCAATGTTATTCAGCACGACCTACAGTACCTAAAGATGTTACATGCATAGTGCTTTCCTAGGAGTGTTACTTGATTATCACATTTAACTTCTTAATTTTCTTAAACATTGTTTCATTTTTATTCAGAACTTGGTCCTTTTTATCATTTATTTTGTTTTTTGTCCCATGCTCACCAAAGAGCTCAGAATTAACATACTTACACAATTTTTTTGATTATGCCCCTCTAAGTCCTTTTATGGCCTAAGGTGGTAGGCGCCCAAAATAGACAGCAGGGAAATTCATTCTTAAAAAAAAGTCCAAAATGTGGGGTTTTTTTCCCGAGAATGGGCCTACCTGTAAATTCAGGCGTTTAATTGCCCAGACCACCACTACATCTACCATTAAGCCCTATTCTCGAAAAAAAAATTTGTCCAAGTCCAAAATGCCCAAAACAAGACCTTATAGGCATGGGAGGGACAAGTCCATTGCCTAAATCCACAATTCTCTAACCGGCGTCTGTCATACGCACTGGTTAGAGAATTGTGGAACCTCTGCCTCTGAGTTTTCCCCATTGCTGCCTCCCTCCCCCAGTTATGGAACTTTATCAGGTCTTCTCTGTCCTCTCTTTTGAGCTTTGATCATACACTTACTGATAGTCTTTACTAGTGCTGCGTGATTTAGGGAAAATAAGGCGGTATATCAAATTTTTAAATAAACCTGATTTGATTCAGCCTATTGAATTGATTTTTCGATTCGATTTTCCTGCCCAATTGGGTGTTTTGTTTTTGTTTTGTTTTTTCAAATGTCCTGGTGGGTTTATTTTGTAGCCTCTTCACCCACCCCACCACCTTTGCCCGCTCCTACCCACGCTGGCACTGTGGTGTAAACAAGCAAAAAAGACTAGATCCTAGCTCAAGCTCACTGTCTAATATCAGCTCTGGCAGGATAAGCATTTAAAATCTGACATATTGTAATCAGAAAACAGAAAGTTATTTTTTCTACCTTTTGTTGTCTGGTCATTATTCAAATCATGTTGGTCTCGGGCTCTGGTTTCTGTTTATCTTCTGTTAACTCACTTGCCAGGGTTTCCTGCCCATTTTGAGATTTTCTTCTTTCTCCTTGCTCGCTATCCATCTTCCATCTCAGTCCTTCCCCTCTGTTTCCCTTCCGTCCCACATAGGACTGGAACATCTCTCTCTCTCTCTTTTTTTTTTTTTTGGCCCCATCCCTGCAGTCCAGCATTTCTCTGACCACTCCCCCCATCCAGTATTTCTATCCCCCTCCTTTTCTCCATGCCATCCCTTGGGTTCATCTTCTCTCCCTTTTTTTCCCCTCCCTCCTTCTATTGTCCACCATCTATCTCCCTCTCCTCTATTTTAAGACCCCTTATTTCTTCCCCTTCATCCCCACCCTCAGTTCGACATATGCCCCTCTCTTTGAACCCCCTCCCTCCATGTAATTCTAATAGCTACTTCAGGGGGCCTCCCGAAGGCCAGCATGTTTTCCCCTTCTCTCCACCGTCGTCCAGCTTCCCCCTGGCCTTCTGATCTCACTTTCAAAACGAATTATGGCCTGCAGAGGATCGCCGATGATGTAGCAGTTCTAACAGGCTGCACATTCCCTCTGCTGCGGTCCCGCCCCTCCTCCACCATGAGAGGCACGTCCTGTAAGCAGTCTAGCTGGTGCCTCTTGGCACATCTGGAATATGCTGCGGCACACAGTTTGCGATATACTTGATTAAGAGGAACAACTGCAAAAGTTAAGAGTTTAAATAATGTATAAATGTTGTCTAAAAATAACACATAAAAAAGGTGTAAGGAAGGCAAAATGATTGCTAGTATGGTTAAAAGTGAGGTGAGGGAGGGTATTCTAGTCAAAAGAACCTCTTTCAAAACTGGAAAAGAGATCCAAATGAAGAAAACAGGAATCAGAATATGCACTGGCTAGTTAGATGCTCAGCACTGATGGTGGGGCAGCAAAAAGAATTTGAAAAGAAACTCGCAATAAAACCATTTTCAGATGCATTTGAAGTAAAAAAACAAACTGAGGGAGTCATTTGGACCATTAGATTATTGAGCTGTAGAAGGAGTGCAAATGGCGCATACCGATAGGCAAATTACTGTAAAACACTTCAACACATTTTGTGGTAAGCTTCCCCCCCCCATATTAAGCACATGTTGGCATTTAACACGGTATATTAAAGGGAGCCCTTAAAGAGAGAAGCCTTCTATTTGTTAAACTCTAAAATGAAAAATTTTTATCCAGCCTAAACTGAAGTTGGAAAATTATACAATAGACTAGTGTTTAAGCCCGTTACATTAACAGATGCTAGAGTAGATGTCTGTCTGTCTTTTTTTTTTTTTCTCTGTCTCTCTCTCCTTGGATGCTGTCTGTCTGTCATTCTTTCTGTCTGTCTGTGTCTCTCCCTGGCCTCCTGTCTGTTGGTTTGTCTATCTTTCTTTCTTTCTGTCTCTCTGTCTCTCCTTGGCCGCTGTTCGTCTGGTTTTTTTTTTTTGGGGGGGGGGGTGTTTCTTTTTCTCTATCTCTCTCTCCTTGGACGCTGTCTGTCTGTCTCTCTGGCCCCCTGTCTGTCTGTCATTCTTTCTTTCTCTCTCTCTCCTTGGCCGCTGTCTGTCTTTCTTTCTTTCTGTCTGTCTCTCTCTCTCCCTGGCCCACTTTCTTTCTATATGTCTCTCTGTCTCTCTCTGGCCCCCTGCCTGCCTATATTTTTCTGTTGTGCCATCCCTGACTGTCTCTCCGTGCCCCCCAGCATACCCCTCCCCCCCAAGCAGCCCCCTTTCCCTCTCCCTGACTGGCTCTCCGTGGCCCCCTTCTGTCTCCTCCCCAGAGCAAAGCTGTCTGCCTCCCAGCACACCCCTCCCACCAAAGCAGCCCCCTTTCACCTGCAGTACCAGCACGACACCCTCTAGCCATTCCTAAACTGCCACTCAAATTCCTCCAGCGCCTATAGCCGTCCAAGCCGGTGCATGCGCCTCAAGCCGCCGCACGCTGCCACTGTTGTAAGCCGCCGAATATGGCCACGGAGGGACACAGCATGAATCAGGTAGGACAGCCTCCTAAGTGCGCATGCGCGCTTAAAGGATTATTATAGAGGATGTTCAGAATGTTTCTTTAGAAACAAAATAATTGTCTGAAAATTTAACAAAATAGGGTAATATGTAGCATGTGGGAAGAAACTGGTAAAAAAAAGGTTCAAGTTCAAAAATGGGCCAGTTCAGACTGGGGATTCTAGAGAAATAAGCTCTCCAAAAAGCAATAACCAAAAAGACCAGATTCTGCAAGAAGACCAAGAAGCAGAACCAGCCTAGAGAGGAAGCTATAGCAATTTATTAAAAATGACACAACACAGCTGTGTTTTGGCGAATTGTATATGTCAGGGGTCCAAAATCTAAGATACAAATATATATAAAGATATAAACCCACATGTAGATGGATTATGGGCTATATATAAAGAATTGTATATAATGAAAGCGTAAACATAATTATTCAAATATATTGTGGGTTGAACATAATAGAAGCCACATATAAATACCAGATTATAAAATAAATTGTGTTAAAATCAATTGCTTGGTAATTACAATTGAAAGAAAATATAGACAACATGGTAAAATGGGGGGACAAGACATTTTTTAGGTTAGAGGAAAAATTTACCTTTTTGCTGATGTTGCCAAGATTTGCAAGAGTGGACTCCCTGAAGGGAGTGAACAGCATGAGAATAGATCTACAAAAGAATGGTTGAATGTTTGGCAGTTAAAATTTAGGGCTCCTTTTATCAAGCCGCGCTAGTGGTTTAACACGCGTAATAGCATGCGTTAAATCACCGGCTGTGCTAGCCGCTACTGCCTCCTCTTGAGCAGGCGGTAGTTTTTAGCCAGTGTGGGGGTTAGCACGTGATGAAAAGTCACACGCGTTAACCCCGCTTGCGCGGCTTGATAAAAGGAGCCCTTAATGTGAAGTAATGCAAAGTGATGCACTTGGGGTGTAGAAATCCAAAAGAGGTGTGTGTGCCAAGGTTGAGAGACCGACATGCATGGATCAGAAGAGAGACCTTGGGATGATAGTGTCTGAGGATCTCAAGGTGGCAAAATAATGTGATAAGATGGTAGCTGCTGCCAGAAGAATTCCATGCTGCATAAAGAGAGGGGTAACCAGCAGAAGTGTTGATGCCCCTGTACAAGTTGGTGAGGCCCCACTTGGAGTACTGTATCCAGTTTTGGAGGCTGTAACTCCTTAACGGATAAAAAAAACTTGAGATCCTTCTGAAGAAGGTGACAGAAATGGTGCATGGTTTGTGCCGTAAGATGTATGAGAAGAAATTGGAGGACCTGAATAAGTATATGCTAGAGAAAAAGGGAGAGAGAAAGGAGTGATATGTTACAGACATTTAAGTACTTGAAAGGTATTAATATTCAAACAGACCTCTTCCAGAGACTTAGGGGCAATAGAGCTAGATGATATGAATGAAGGTTGCAGAGAGATAGAAGATGATACAGTGGTACCTCGGTTTACGAGTGCACCGGTTTGTGAGTGTTTTGCAAAACATTCGCAAAATTGGGGCCTCGGAAACCGAGCTTGCCTTGATGTACGAGCGCTTCCCCCCGCGATCTGGCACTCCCCCCCCCCCCCCGCCGCGATCCGGCATCCCCCACGCATCCATCCACCCACCCACCCAAACACATCGCTTACCCTCCATCTGGCACCCGGCACCGGCACCAACACACAGGATGTGCCGGTGCCCGAAGATCTGACGTCCTTTTTGCTGGGCCTTGAGCATCTGTGCATGCTCAAGGCCTTCGAGTTCCCAATTTGTGAGAATGAGATAAGTCAGACATTCTTAACCCAGGAACTGCTTGTATATACTGTTGTTTATTGTTTATCTCTTTGGTTCTTGGCCTTCTAAGGATAAATTCCTGAACTTGACTGATTTTACAGGACTTGAGGAAAGTATGTGATTAGTTAAGCTTAGGTTCACCATACTCTTCCACAGATGATGATGATCCATTTTTCGTTAATAAAGTTTTCCTGATGAATTTCTTAAGTTTGCTTGCGATAACTAGTTTTCATGTGATGATCTCTTTTGTATCCCTCTGTACCTCTTGCAGTCTTCCTCCCTTTCCTTCTGCCTTTACAGTTTTGTTTCAGAGGTCATGGCTTTTTTTTAATTTGATTTTTTTTATTTGTAACAGAACCCATGTTCTTTCTTCTGAGTTATCTGTTTACATGTCTGAAATGAAAAAGTCTTTTGTTCAAAATAAATATCTAAATGAAGTACAGAATCCTTCCTGTCTTTGTGGTTGGCCACTTAAGCTCATGAGTTTGGTCTGTTGGGGAAATACTATGAACTTTAATTGTCTGATTTTTGTAGGCCTCAAAACCAAAGACATCTAATGAAAGAGAGGCAAAGAATTATGTTACACTGGGGGAACAAGATTTCAAAATACAATGTGGACTAAAACAGTAGACAGAGTGGTAATTATATATGTAATAGACTGAAGTTGTCAGTGTATGTAAAAATTGTTAAATTTTATTTACCTACTGATAAAAGTCCTGCCATATGTTGTGAGCGTTTGAGCACTTAGATCTTTCCCTAACATTTAGGACTCCTATACCCTGACCCTCACAACTAGAGAATGACACGGTGGCTGTTACCGCCGAAACGGTGTGTGTGTGTGGGGGCGAAGTGGTCACTGTGGGCATGGGGACAAGGCCATCCACTGCCCCGTGGAGCGGTGAATGGCCTTGTCCCTGCAGTTAAGGGAGGGAATGCGTGCGGCCCCCTCCCTACCAACCGAATCTATCTCCCTCCCTCCCCCTTACCTTCGCAGCGCGTTAGTAAAGTAAGTTGCTCAAGCCGGCCGAGCCTGCCTGCCTGCAGTCGCATGTGTGTGGACCGGTTGCGTCAGAGGAGGAGCTTCTGCTTGCACATACATGGTTGCAGGCAGGCTCGGCCGGCTTGAACAACTTACTTTACTAACGCGCTGCGAGGGGGAAGGGGGATTCTCGGGCTGTGCGAGGGGGTGCTGAAGGGCGGTGAGGTGGCGAGAGGGAAGGGTGGTGGTGGGGAGAATGCGCTGGAAAGGAAATGGGGAAGACAAGAGTGGGCAGAAGACGCTGGAAGGGAAATGGGGAAGACAAAGAGTGGGCAGAAGACACTGGAAGGGAAATGGGGAAGACAAAGAGTGGGCAGAAGACACTGGAAGGGAAATGGGGAAGACAAAGAGTGGGCAGAAGACGCTGGAAGGGAAATGGGGAAGACAAAGAGTGGGCAGAAGATGCTGGAAGGGAAATGGGGAAGACAAAGAGTGGGCAGAAGACACTGGAAGGGAAATGGGGAAGACAAAGAGTGGGCAGAAGATGCTGGAAGGGAAATGGGGAAGACAAAGAGTGGGCAGAAGACGCTGGAAGGGAAATGGGAAAGACAAAGAGTGGGCAGAAGATGCTGGAAGGGAAATGGGGAAGACAAAGAGTGGGCAGAAGACGCTGGAAGGGAAATGGGGAAGACAAAGAGTGGGCAGAAGACACTGGAAGGGAAATGGGGAAGACAAAGAGTGGGCAGAAGACACTGGAAGGGAAATGGGGAAGACAAAGAGTGGGCAGAAGATGCTGGAAGGGAAATGGGGAAGACAAAGAGTGGGCAGAAGATGCTGGAAGGGAAATGGGGAAGACAAAGAGTGGGCAGAAGACACTGGAAGGGAAATGGGGAAGACAAAGAGTGGGCAGAAGACGCTGGAAGGGAAATGGGAAAGACAAAGAGTGGGCAGAAGATGCTGGAAGGGAAATGGGGAAGACAAAGAGTGGGCAGAAGACACTGGAAGGGAAATGGGGAAGACAAAGAGTGGGCAGAAGATGCTGGAAGGGAAATGGGGAAGACAAAGAGTGGGCAGAAGATGCTGGAAGGGAAATGGGGAAGACAGAGATGCCAGACTATGGGGAGAGCGGAGGGAAGAAGATGGGTGCGAGACCAATTGGGGGGGGTGTGTATAGGGAGAGGCACAGTAACAGAGCAAATGGAAGTCGCTGAGAGAAGACAGTGGATGGAAGTAATTGAATGGGAAGATGAGGAAAGCAGAAACCAGACAACAAAGGTAGAAAAAAATTTCTATTTACGGTATTTCCTTTTTTTTTTTTTTTTTTTTTGCTTTTAGGATAAAGTAGTATATTAGTTGTGGTGATAAAAATTTATAAACAAAGCCCTGCCAGCTGAACATTTCTTTCTCTAGTTCAGCAGCTAGAACTTTGATTTGTAAGGAAGGAATAAGCTAAATATTGCAGTACTGAGGCTTGTATGGATGCTGGGGGGATGGGGACGAGGCGGTGAAGGGGATGGTGGTCCGGGGACAGGGCAGTGATGGGGACATAATTTTTTCCCTTATCATTCTCTACTCACAACAATGAACCAGAATATATAAAGGAGTAATTAGCTGCCAAAAGAACCCAGCACAAGAGATGACTGAAGCAAAATGCTGCAGGCACAATGAACAAATAACCAGCAATAGGTTAGCAAAAAAAGAGCAAGCATCCCAACCCACCTGCCCTTGGGGCATTTAAGTGGAAGCACCCAGTTGTAGAATTATCTTTCTAGTGTTTTGAGCAGGATGGATAAATTTGGTTTCCTGCAAATGGTGCCACAAGACTGCCAGTATGGGCTGTTAACCTATATTTAGCAGAGTAATATAGTACACATGGAAATATATTGTTTTCAAAGAATGTTTATGAATAATGTATAGCATGACATAATTTATTATGGTAAATAGCACAAGATCAGTAAAAGGAAATATATACAAGATAATTTCTTACCCTTCAAGACCAGTGCTCATAAAATGTAAATTCCTTAGCACCGGCAGCAGATATGGGATAGCACACATCGACCAGCAGGTGGAGATAGAGAACTGAGTAACAGGTGGTCATCTTGCACGGAACGTCTCTTGCAGCTTCAGTATGCTCTATCTCCCAGCAGGTCATGGTCGCTATCCTAATAGCTCCTGAATTCTGGCTGTCTATGGTCGTCTGATCTCCTGTTGAGAATTTTCTTCAGTGAGAAAGGGGTAAGAACATAAGTTGCCTCCGCTGGGTCAGACCAGAGGTCCATCGCACCCAGCAGTCCGCTCCCACGGCGGCCCATCAGGTCCATGACCTGTAAGGTGATCCTTTGTCTAAAACCTTTCAATCCCCTTTATCTTTCTATCTATACCCTTTCATAATCCTATCTCTACCTCTATCTGTATCCCTCAATCCCCGTATCCTTCAGGAATTTATCCAATCCTTCTTTGAAACCCCTTAATGTACTCTGTCCTATCACAACCTCTGGAAGTGCATTCCAGGTGCCCACCACCCTCTGAGTGAAAAAGAATTTCCTAGCATTGGTTCTAAACCTGTCTCCTTTCAATTTCTCCGAGTGCCCCCGTTTCAGCGGTTAAGGCCGGTCAGAGGGCGGTTGTTTCTACAAGGCAGAGCTCTATTCTACCGGCGGGGCAACTCGGAGCGGACGCGGTACCCAGTATGACTGCTGTACTTTCCCAGTCCCAGCATTTGCTGTTTTCCCCTGAGTTTGTGCTGCTTTTGCATAAAGCTTTTCTTCTCCAGAGCTCTCAGCCTTCTCTTCAGGGAAGGTTGCTTTACCTGCTTCTCCTCAGGCTCCCGTTGCCCTATCTCAGCAGAGTTTACAGGCAGCTAAAAGGTGCAGAGTGGCCCCTGTGGATGGCAGGGACAGTTCATTGGAACCCTCTTTATCCCTTCCTCCTCCTGAATCTCTAGCAGATAGAGATTTAGCCGATTTTGAGTTAGAAGAGGCTCTAGGTAGGGAGGTGGATGATCCCACAGTGCTCCGGCTTTTCCATAAGGAGGAATTGTCTTACTTTATTTCTAAAGCATTGCAGGGTTTAAATATATCTCAAGCCGATCCGCAGGTCTCAGAGATGGCTAACCCTCTTCTGGCGGGCACGAGGAAACCGCCTAAGGCATTTCTGGTCCACGAGGCTATGACAGAACTCGTATCTGCCCAATGGGACTCGCCTGAGGCAGGTCTCCGTGTGGCAAAGGCTATGCGGCAATTGTATCCGGTAGCGCAGGAGGAGCTGGAGATATTTAAGCTCTCGAGGGTGGACGCTTTGGTGGCCGCGGTTACCAAAAAAGACTACTTTGCCAGTTGAGGGAGATGTAGCGCTCAAGGACTCCCAGGATAGGAAACTTGAATCTACGCTAAAAATTTCCTTTGATATAGCGGCGCTTACCTTGCAAGCGGCAGTGTGTAGTTCCTATGCGGCACGAGCTTGTTTGCAATGGGCACAACGAATGGCGGATAACTTATTGGAGTCCGGGATGACTATTCCTTCTGACTTTCCGGTTATGGAAATGGGTTTAGCTTGTTTGGCGGCTGCATTGTATGATATTATTTGGGCTTCTGCTAAGCAGATGTCTCTTTCGGTTGTTGCTCGCTGCTCATTATGGCTCCGTCATTGGGCTGCGGATGCGGCATCTAAACTTCGACTCGTAAGGCTCTTGTTTAAGGATCATCTTTTATTTGGTGAGGATTTGGATAAGTTGGTCAAAGATTTTGGTGATTCTAAAACGCAGAGATTGCCGGAAGATAAACCTAAGGAACCTTTAAAGCCTGTAACTCCCAAACCCCGCTTCCGGGATGTTAGAAGATATAGGCCTGGGAAATCGTACTTTCAGAAAACAACAAACAGACTGCAGACAATGTACAAGATGCAGGCGTTGTTTATTAGTAAATGCAGTAACATATACAACCTTATAGCCAACCAAGGGACCCGACACGGTCCGTGTTTCGGATGACACGCCTTCCTCAGGGGTCCATGATGGTTAAGGTATAAAGCAAACTGCGTAAAAGATAACAAACACACGCCAATCACGATCAAATGGGGTCAAGCAAGTCTTACACAATGGTAAAAAAAAAATCGTACTTTCAGCCATCTTATGGGACCTCCTTTCATTCCAAGCCGAGGTTTCAACAAAATAATTCCTTTCGTCCTGCAAAGCTCCCAACCGCTCAACCTGCCTGTACCCCGGCCGTACGCAGTGCTCATTGACAGGGACAGGGACTTGGCTCTCTCCGCCATTCCCATCGGGGGTCAACTGTCTTCCTTTGTGGCGGAGTGGGCAAAGATAACGTCCGATTAATGGGTGTTGAACATTATTTGAGAAGGTTACAAATTAGAATTTTCTTCTCCGGTCACAGATTCTTTCTTGGTGTCCCTGTGTTCGGGGGCAGCCAAGAAAGAATCGGTTTGTGTCACCCAGATTCTTCTGGAACTAGGGGCGGTAATTCCTGTTCCTCTGGAGCAAAGGGGCCAGGGCAGCTATTCCATTTACTTTGTAGTGCCCAAAAAGGGAGGATCGGTCAGACTGGTGCTCGATCTCAAGCGGTTCAATCAGTTTCTCATTGTCGGACATTTCTGCATGGAAACTATAAGATTGGTTATTGCAGCGGTTCAGCCAGGAGAGTTCCTTACCGCGCTAGATCTCAAAGAAGCCTACTTACAGATTCCCATTTAGTCGCCACATCAGCGGTATCTTCGCTTTGCCATTCTCAGCCAGCACTTCCAGTTTCGGGCAATGCCATTTGGCCTTGCCACAGCTCCGAGGACATTTTCAAAGGTGATGGTAGTTGTGGCAGTGTTTCTTCGCAAGGAAGGCATTCGGGTTCATTCTTACCTGGACGACTGGTTAATCCCAGGACAAGCAGGCAGCATATTCTCTACATGTGGGTGACGTCTTATAGAAACATAGAAACATATAGAAACATAGAAGATGACGGCAGAAAAGGGCTACAGCCCATCAAGTCTGCCCACTCTGCTTATCCACCCCCTATCTATGCAAAAAGCACAAAAAAATAAACCCTTCTCTTTCCTCTGTTAAATCTTATTTCCTCTTCCTCTTCATAGGAATAAGGGTAAGTCTTATAGTCCCACCATATATAGAGACCCAAATAATCAGGACTACTCAAATCAAGTCACTTCACAACCAATCAAGATGACCTTTATTCTATGCAATCACTGTGGCGCTTTAATTCCAAGACATACTATTTGGAGGCTTAAGACTTGCCCCATCTGTCTTCAACTTGCTAGTATTAAGGAGGAGCTCTGCAAACTTAAACAAGAATTGAATACAATTAAAGCAGCTTTCATCACTCCACAAAATCATACCAACTTACCACCTCTACCTCAAAGAATAAAACAGGCCAGGAATAAATGGGTCACAGTAGGCTCAGGACATGTAACACAGAAACATCCACCTTCACAAATATTACCTCTACAGAATTCCTTCGCTCCACTAGTGCACTGCGATACTCAAGAAAACAGAAGGGAGGTGGGACTGGAACCAATGAAGGTAACTCAAGAGAGCAAGCACACCCTAAGCACAAATAAAAAGGCCAAAAACAGAAAACTATTACTGTTGGGGGATTCCATCATCAGAGGCATTAACCTTGGAACACAAGGCGAGGAGACCAAAATAGTGAAATGTCTTCCAGGATCCTCAGCTACCAGGAGTTCCAGGCAAATACAGACTATAATTAAGGAAGAAACTAAGGATTTTAACACTGATGTTGTCATCCATCTGGGAACAAATGACCTGGCCAACAACTCCACACTTGCAGCACAGAAAGCTTTTCGGGAGCTTGGTGAGGGCGTGAAACCTTTTGTAAACACTTTAGGGGGAGCAAAGAGTGAAAAACACAGAGGACTTTAATAGATGGCTCAAAGCCTGGTGTCATCAAGAAGGCTTCAGGTGCATAGGAGGATGGGGAAATACATGGAAGGACAAGAAGCTATATTGCACTGATGGGCTACATATTACTACAGCAGGAAAAAGAAACCTTGCAGAGAAATTTAGACAATATTTTTCTAGGCATTTAAACTAGAAGGTGGGGGTGGTGTATGTACGAAGGACAATTATAGAGACCACCCCCGGTAAAAGAAAAGATGTGATAGTAGTAAAGACTGCAACATAAGCAATATCGGCAACTCATTTCTTAGTATTGCAACGGAAAGTGAAACGAAACAAAAATCCATACGAAAAAGGAGATTATCGCTGAAAAATAGCTGGAAAGCGATGACCACAAATGCTCGTAGTCTAAGCAACAAAGTTCATGATCTGCAAGCCCTGATGTTAGAGGCAGATCTAGATATTGTCGCTATCACAGAGACATGGTTCAGTGAATCACATGGATGGGATGCAAACATACCGGGATATAATCTTTTTAGGAAGGACAGAGATGGCCAAAAAGGTGGAGGAGTAGCTCTCTATGTAAAAATCAATATCCAAGCGACCGAAATGCAAGGGACCTGGGGAGAGGAAGAAGCGATATGGATTGCTCTGAAAAGAGAAGATGGAACTTCTATCTATGTGGGTTTAGTCTACAGACCTCCGACTCAATCGCAGCAAATTGATAAGGATCTGATTGTGGATATCCAAAAGTTTGGAAGGAAAGAGGAGGTTCTGCTGTTGGGAGATTTCAACCTGCCGGATGCAGACTGGAATGTTCCGTCTGCAGAATCGGAAAGAAATAGGGAGATTGTGGATGCCTTTCAAGAGGCTCTGCTCAGACAAATGGTGACGGAACCCACAAGGGAAAAAGCGATATTGGATCTGGTCCTCACAAATGGAGAGAGTATCTCTAATGTTCGAGTGGGTGCTCACCTGGGAAGTAGCGATCATCAAACAGTTTGGTTTGATATAACGGCTAAAGTGGAGAGCGGCCGCACGATACTTAAAGTCCTAGATTTCAAACGTACGGACTTTAATGCTATGGGAGAGTACCTGAAGAAAGAGCTGTTAGGATGGGAGGACATAAGAGAAGTGGAAAGACAGTGGTCTAAGCTGAAAGGAGCGATAAAAATGGCTACGGACCTTTATGTGAAGAAAATCAATAAAAACAAGAGAAAAAGGAAGCCGATATGGTTCTCCAACCTAGTGGCTGAGAAAATAAAGGCGAAAGAGTTGGCGTTCGTGAAATAGAAATAAAACCAAGAAGAGGAGAGCAGAAAGGACTACAGGGTGAAACTGAAAGAAGCCAAGAGAGAGATACGTCTGGCGAAAGCACAGGTGGAAGAACAAATGGCTAAAAATGTAAAAAAGGGAGACAAAAATTTTTTCAGATACATTAGTGAAAGGAGGAAGATGAAAAATGGAGTTGCTAGGCTAAAAGATGCTGGGAACCAATATGTGGAAAGTGATGAGGAGAAAGCAAATGTGCTAAACAAATATTTCTGTTCTGTGTTCACAGAAGAAAATCCTGGAGAAGGACCGAGATTGTCTAGCAAAGTTACAAGAGAAAATGGAGTAGATTATGCGCCGTTCACGGAGGAGGGTGTTTATGAGCAACTTGAAAAACTGAAGGTGGACAAAGCGATGGGACCAGACGGGATCCATCCCAGGATACTAAGGGAGCTCAGAGAGGTTCTGGCGAGTCCTATTAAAGACTTGTTCAACAAATCTCTGGAGACGGGAGTGATTCCTGGGGATTGGAGGAGAGCGGATATGGTCCCTATTCATAAAAGTGGTCACAGGGATGAAGCAGGAAACTACAGGCCGGTGAGCCACACTTCAGTTGTTGGAGAAATAATGGAAGTTTTGCTGAAAGAAAGGATAGTGTACTTCCTTGAATCTAATGGGTTACAGGATCCGAGGCAACATGGCTTTACAAAAGGTAAATCGTGCCAAACGAACCTGATTGAATTTTTTGATTGGGTGACCAGAGAGCTGGATCGAGGACATATGCTAGATGTAATTTACTTGGATTTCAGCAAAGCCTTTGATACAGTTCCTCATAGGAGGCTGTTGAACAAACTTGAAGGGCTGAAGTTAGGACCCAAAGTGGTGAACTGGGTCAGAAACTGGCTGTCGGACAGACGTCAGATGGTGGTGGTTAATGGAAGTCGCTCGAAGGAAGGAAAGGTGAGTAGTGGAGTCCCTCAGAGATCAGTGCTGGGGCCAATCCTGTTCAATATGTTTGTGAGTGACATTGCTGAAGGGATAGAAGGAAAAGTGTGCCTTTTTGCAGATGATACCAAGATTTGTAACAGAGTAGACACCGAAGAGGGAGTGGAAAAGATGAAAAAGGATTTGCAAAAGTTAGAGGAATGGTCTAATGCCTGGCAACTAAAATTCAATGCAAAGAAATGCAGAGTAATGCATTTGGGGATTAATAATAGGAAGGAACCGTATATGCTGAGAGGAGAGAAGTTGATATGCACGGACGGGGAGAGGGACCTTGGGGTGATAGTGTCTGAAGATTTAAAGGTGAAAAAACAGTGTGACAAGGCAGTGGCTGCTGCCGGAAGGATACTGGGCTGTATAAAGAGAGGCGTAGTAAGTAGAAGGAAGAAGGTGTTGATGCCCCTGTACAGGTCATTGGTAAGGCCCCACTTGGAGTATTGTGTTCAATTTTGGAGACCGTATCTGGCGAAGGACGTAAGAAGACTTGAGGCGGTCCAGAGGAGGGTGACAAAAATGATAGGAGGCTTGCGCCAGAAGACGTATGAGGAGAGACTGGAATCCCTGAATATGTATACCCTAGAGGAAAGGAGAGACAGGGGAGATATGATTCAGACGTTCAAATACTTGAAGGGTATTAACGTAGAACAAAATCTTTTTCAGAGAAAGGAAAATGGTAAAACCAGAGGACATAATTTGAGGTTGAGGGGTGGTAGATTCAAGAGCAAGGTTAGGAAATTCTACTTTACGGAGAGGGTGGTGGATGCCTGGAATGGGCTTCCGAGAGAGGTGGTGGAGAGTAAAACTGTGACTGAGTTCAAAGAAGCGTGGGATGAACACAAAGGGTCTAGAATCAGAAAATAAGATTAAATATTGAACTAAGGCCAGTACTGGGCAGACTTGCACGGTTTGTGTTTGTATATGGCCGTTTGGTGGAGGATGGGCTGGGGAGGGCTTCAATGGCTGGGAGGGTGTAGATGGGCTGGAGTAAGTCTTAACAGAGATTTCGGCAGTTGGAATCCAAGCACAGTACAGGGTAAAGCTTTGGATTCTTGCCCAGAAATAACTAAGAAGAAAAAGTTAAAAAATTTAAATTGAATTAGTTTGGGCAGACTGGATGGACCATTTGGGTCTTTATCTGCCGTCATCTACTATGTTACTATGTAATGACCCAATTTCCTTATCTTGACCCTCGTAGGGATCCTACATGGGTATCCCATGTATTCTTAAAGTCTGGCACGCTGTCTGCCTCGATCACCTGCACTGGAAGCTTGTTCCAGTGATCAACCACTCTCTCTGTGAAGAAATACTTTCTGGTGTTGCCATTAAATTTTCCGCCCCTGAGTTTGAGCGGGTGCCCTCTTGTGGCCGAGGGTCCCTTGAGAAAGAAAATATCATCTTCCACTTCGACACGTCCCGTGAGGTACTTAAATGTTTCGCGGACAGCCTCTCAAGCAAAACTTGATTGAAGATCTTAAAGTTTGCTAGTGCTGCCCACGCATGCGTGCCTTCCTGCTCCACTAGAGGGTGCATCCCCTTCTCGTGGTCTTCAGTTCTTAGTTTTCCGCTGAGCCAGAAAGCCCTGTCTCTCTTCTCTGCGTTCTCTAAGTGCCTTTCTAGCACCGCGGCTTCTTTATTTTAATCGGGAGCCGTTGTGCGGTTTGTTTATTGTTTTCCTGTTTCAATCGTGTGTTTTTCTTTTTTCGATTCGGCGACCGGGGGCTCCCGGTTTTACGTGGCCTCTTGGTCTTGGCTGCCTTTCTGACTTATGTCCAGGTTTAAGAAGTGCTCCCAGTGTGGTCGGGTTATTTCTATCACAGACCCGAACCGCTGGTGTATTCTTTGTCTGGGTGCTGATCACCTGACGGACTCCTGCCCTCGTTGTGCCACTCTCCACCTCGGGCTGTTCGCCGTCGTAGGGCCAGGATTGCGGAGCTCTTCGCCATGGAGGCTGCTCCTGCTTCGACCCCGGTCTTGGACTCGACCTCGGCCTCGACGTCGGCCTCGAAGACCTTGGCCCCAGGCAAGTCTCCCTCAAGCTCGAAGGCCTCGGCAGTCTTGACCTCGGCTCCGGGTAAGTCCCCTCTTCCTCCTTCAGGTTCAGCTCAGCTACCGAAGAAGCCTTCCTCGGAGTCTCTGGCCATCCAGGCGGTGAACGTAGTCCCACCGGACTCGACGAGACCATCCGCAAAATCCTCCAAGCGTGCTTCTACAATATGGGAATACTCTTCTTCAAGGTCACCCTCAGTGGAACGCACTGCTGCACCTACCCGGCCTTCCATGGTCATGGTGCCGATGTTTAAGGAGGTGCTGAAGGCGATCATCTCCTCGGAGCTCTCCTCGGCTTTGGCTCAGCTAGCGCCGGCCTCGACCTCGCGCTCTGTGGACCAGCCTGAGCGTTGCGTCGAGGTTCCTCAGGGCAAGGTACGTCGGTCTTGGCGTCTGTCCTCATCGGATTCCTCGCCTCTTCCATCGAGGCACACTTCTCCTTTGAGCCGGCCTCAGTCGAGGCACCGGTCGAGGCACCTTGCAAAGCGTTCCCGGGACTCCCCCTCGAGGCAGGGTAGGTCTCCAGGACCTCACACTACCGGGTCCATTAAACCCTCGGACCTCACCTTGTCCGACCTGAGTCTGATGCGGTCTCCTGTCCGGTCGGGGACCCCTCTCCGCGACGCACCGGCCTTGGGGGACCCTACCTCCTTTTCCTGAGGCTTGTCTTCGGGACGTGGTTCTCCGGGGAGGCGTCGTTGGCCCTCGGTGGCCTGGACGCCTGGGTCCTCCCCTCCGGGGACTTCTAAACGCAGGTTTTCCTCGACCCCATCCTTCTCCCCCCCCCTGTTCTTTTAGCGGGGCATCCTTGGCGTCCATGATGGTGGATACGGATATGCCAGCGCAGTATTCCAGGGAGGCTTTCCTCTCCTTTTCCGCTGCCTTGAGGTCTCGTTCCACCACTCCACATGAGGGTCATTCTGAAAACAGGCCCTCTTTCTTTACAAGATTTGTTCAGGATATGGGGAAAGCGTTGAAGTTGGACCTCCAGTCGTATTTCTTTGGGCGGTGTATATCCAGGGCGCCCAGAATTGTCTGGCGGACAAGTTGAATCGCCTTCTTCGGCCGCACGAATGGTCGCTCCATTCTCAGACTCTGCGGCACGTGTTTGTTCGGTGGGGAACTCCGCAAGTAGATCTGTTCACTTCGCCCCTCAATCACAAGTTGCCTCGATTCTGCTCGAGGATGTACTCCCCAGATCGTCTCGAGGCAGATGCTTATCTTCTCAATTGGACGGGGAGGTTCCTCTATGCGTTCCCTCCCTTTCCTCTGATTCTCAGGACTTTGGTGCACCTCAAATCGGTCCGCGCCACCATGATCTTGATAGCTCCTCGGTGGCCTTGGCAGCCGTGGTTCTCTCTGCTCCTCCAGCTCAGTGTCGGGGATCCTCTGCTTCTTCCTGTTTTTCCTTCTCTGCTGTCTCAGAGTCAGGGTTCACTATTGCATCCCAATCTACAGTCTCTTCACTTGACAGCTTGGTTCCTCTCCTCGGGCCTTCCTCCTTAGATTTCTCTCAGTCGGTGCGGGAGGTTCTCGAGGCCTCCAGGAAGAGCTCCACGCGACAATGCTATTCCCAGAAATGGACCAGATTTGCTGCGTGGTGTGCTGAACGCCGTATGGAACCTTTCTCTGCCTCCTTGTCAGCTGTGCTAGATTATCTGTTCCACTTGTCTCGGTCTGGCCTCAAATCGACATCTATTCGGGTTCACCTCAGTGCGATTGCTGCCTTTCATCGGCCACTTGAGGGGAAGCCGCTCTCTGTCAATCCGGTGATTTCCCACTTTATGAAGGGCCTCTTCAATATTCATCCTCCCCTTAAGCCCCCCCTCCCCCCGGTGGTTTGGGATCTTAATGTGGTTCTTGCTCAATTGATGAAACCTCCGTTTGAACCCATTGACAAGGCTCATCTGAAGTATCTTACTTGGAAGGTGGTGTTCCTAGTTGCTTTCATGTCTGCTCGCAGGATCAGTGAGCTGCAAGCTCTGGTTGCGGACCCACCTTTAACTGTGTTTCACCATGACAAGGTGGTCCTGCGTACTCATCCCAAGTTCTTGCCCAAGGTAGTTTCAGACTTTCACCTGAATCAGTCCATTGTTCTTCCGGTCTTTTTTCCGAAGCCCCACTCTCACCCTGGTGAGGTGGCACTTCACACTCTTGACTGTAAGAGGGCTTTGGCCTTTTACCTGCGCCGCACCGAGTCTCATCGGACGGCTCCCCAACTTTTCATCTCTTTTGATCCTAATCGGTTGGGCTGCCCTGTTTCCAAGCGCACCTTATCCAACTGGTTGGCTGCTTGTATTTCCTTCTGCTACGCTCAGGCTGGTCTCTCGCTGCAAGGTTGGGTCATGGGGCATAAAGTCCGAGCGATGGCGGTGTCTGTCGCTTTCCTCAGGTCCACGCCAATTGAGGAGATCTGCAAGGCTTCCACTTGGTCTTCGGTTCATACCTTCACCTCTCACTACTGTCTGGATGCTTTTCCAGGCACGACGGCCAGTTTGGCCAGTCAGTTTTGCGTAATCTGTTTTTATAACTTGCCAACTTTCCCTCCGTCCCTTTTTTGGTTAGCTTAGAGGTCACCCACATGTAGAGAATATGCTGCCTGCTTGTCCTGGGATAAAGCACAGTTACTTACCGTAACAGGTGTTATCTAGGGACAGTAGGCAGATATTCTCGCAACCCTCCCGCCTCCCCGAGGTTGGCTTCTTTGCTAGCTATCTGAACTGAAGACCACGAGGAAGGGATGCGCCCTCTAGTGGAGCGGGAAGGCACGCATGCGTGGGCAGCACTAGCAAACTTTAAGATCTTCAATCAAGTTTGCTTGAGAGGCTGTTCGCAACGGGGCTCCGTGGATGACGTCACCCACATGTAGAGAATATTTGCCTGCTGTCCTTTGATAATACCTGTTACGGTAAGTAACTGTGCTTTCGGGCCTCTTCAAGACAGGAGAGTCTGATGGTGATCCAAAGAGTAATTTCTCTTCTTCAATCTTTGGGATGGGTGGTCAACTTTCCGAAGAGCTCTCTTATTCCCTCCCAGTCTTTGGAACATCTGGGGGGGGGGGGGGGGGTGTTCGATACAGAAGTGGGGAAGGTCTTCCTTCCCAGAGCTCTGGGAGAAAAGTTGCAGTCTCAAGTTCGTCTTCTTCTGCGGTCTCCCGCTCCAAGAGTATGGGATTATGTACAAGTTCTCGGATTAATGGTGGCAGCTCTGGAGGTAGTGCCTTGGGCTTGCATTCACATGAGACCACTCCCAACGCTCACTTCTCGCTCGGTGGTCTCCATTGTCTCAGGATTACAGTCGTCGACTTTGCTGGACTCCTCAAGCATCGCTCAGCATGACTTGGTGGGTCAGCGGGACCAACCTATTCAAAGGTATGCTGCTAGAATTGCCTGACTGGATCATAGTTTCTATGGATGCCAGTCTGTTGGGTTGGGGAGCTCAGTGCCTTCAGTCCTCGGCGCAGGGGGTCTGGTCTTCGGATGAGGCTCAGTGCTCCATCAATCTTTTGGTGTTGAGGGCGATTCGGCTGGCGCTTCTAGCGTTTCGGGCCTTGATTCAGAATCGGCCAACCAGGGTCTTTTCCGACAGTGTCACGGCGGTGCCGTATATCAACAGGCAGTGGGGTACCCGCAGTCCTAAGTTGGCAAGCGAGGCGGTGGTTCTGCTTCAGTGGGCGGAAGCTCTTTTTCCTCTTCTCTCGGCGGCTCACAATGCAGGACAAGCAAATGTTCAGGCAGACTTCCTCAGCAGAAATCTTCTAGATCCGGGAGAGTGGGAATTCTCCGCTCAGGCATTCCAGCTGCTGGTGCAGTGCTGGGGCGTTCCAGAAATAGACCTCATGGCCTCGTCTCGAAATGCAAAGCTTCCTCGGTTCTTCAGCAGACACAGGGAGCGGGAGTCAGAGGGGGTAGACGCTCTGTCTTGGCCTCGTGGTCGTCTTCTGTATGTGTTTCCCCCTTGGCCGATGATAGGTCTTGTGCTCCATCGGTAGCTCGATTTCAGGGCTCGGTGATATTGGTGGCTTCAGATTGGCTGTGCCGGCCGTGATATGTGGATCTGTTGAGCCTCTCGACGGGCAAACAGTTGCGGTTTCCGGTGACTCTGGATTTACTTCATCAGGAGCTGATAAACATGGAAAATCCGTCCCGCTTTGATTGTACGGCCTGGCTCTTGAAAGGTCGCAACTGAGACGTAAGGGTTATTCCGAGCCAGTTATTTCCACCCTTCTCCAAGCGAAAAAGAGATCTACTTCTGCGTCTTATGCTAGAGTATGGAGAGTGTTTGAGTCGTGGTGTGCTGATCAGGGTATTTCTCCTTTCCATGCTTCTTTAGCTAACATTCTATCTTTTCTACAAGATGGAGTTGCCAAGGGCTTGGCTTACAATTCTCTTAAAGTTCAAGTGGCGGCAATTGCTTGTTACAGGGGCCGCGTGTCTCGTTCTTCCCTTGTGGCTCAGCCTGATGTGGTTCGTTTTCTGAAAGGAGTGCAACATATTTGTCCGCCTGTTAAGAAGCTCTGTCCGGAGTGGAGCCTTAGGGTAGTCCTTGGAGGCTTACAGAAGGCTCCATTTGAGCCTTTGTCCACTGTGACTATAAAAGATGTCACGTTGAAAGCAGTGTTTCTTGTAGCTATGGCTTCAGCCCAGTGGGTTTCTGAGTTGTAAGCGTTGTCATGCAGAGACCCTTTTTTGCGCATTTTGGATTCAGGGGTCTCGATTCGGACGGTACCTTCGTTTCTTCCGAAGGTTGTCTCTGCCTTCCATGTCAACCAGTCTCTCTTCCTTCCTACTTTTCGTAAGCGGGATTGGGGGGGTGCGCTTTTCGTTGCTCTGTTTCCTGGATGTGCGTAGAATTCTTCACTATCTGCAGGTTACTAATGACTTTTGCTGTTCAGATCACCTCTTTATGCTGTTTGCGGGACGCAACAAGAGTATGGCAGCATCCAAAGCTTCCATTGCTAGGTGGATCAGGGAGGCCATTGCTTCCACTTACTTGGTGGTGAGGAAGTGTTTGCCGGAAGGTCTTTATGCTCATTCCACTAGAGCGATAGCTACTTCATGAGCTGAGTCTAGGGGCTTTTCATTGGAGGAAATTTGTTGTGCGGCTACTTGCTCTTCGAAGAATACCTTTTCTAAACAATACAGGTTGGATGTGGTAGCGCGTGCGGAGACTGCTTTTAGTGCTTCGGTCATCTCGGAGGTGACTTTTGCTTCCCACCCTGTTTGAGGATTGCTTTGCTATATCCCACTAGTCTCTACTGCCATTGCTAAGGAAGGAAAAATTACGTCTTACCTGTTAATTTTCTTTCCTTTTAGACGCAGCAGATGAATCCAGAGCCCCGCCCTTTCTGCATATTTTCTGTTGGGTTTGTCTTTCGCATGTTTCAGAAGTTTTGTTATAGTTGGTAGTTATGTTCTGCATGAATATCTTTGAAATTTGCTATTGGAAAGAAGTGTTTTACATTCTGAGAGTTTTCTGGTTCCGGATGCTTGAGCAATGAGCAATACTGAAGCTGCAAGAGACGTTCCATCCAAGACGACCACCTGTTAATCAGTTCTCTATCTCCACCTGCTGGTCAATATGTGCTATCCCACTAGTCTCTGGATTCATCTGCTGCGTCTAAAGGAAAGAAAATTAACAGGTAAGACATAATTTTTCCTTATTATTTATGAATTGTGACTATATAACTGCTCCTGCCTTACCATTTGTCTTCCTTGAAAATCGTTGCTTGGCAGACCTGCATTCTGTTTCATAGAGATTCAGTGTTACTGTTCAATGAGTGCAGGATTTTGAGCCAACATGTGTATATAGTTCCTGCAGCAGACCTGCATCACCTTCCCATTTTGCAAGGAAGGTGTGCAGCTGCTACAAGGACTGGGAATATGTGGGTAGCCAGGTGTTAGCTCTGAGTAATTTACCCCTGTTTTACAAATGTGCTCTAAATATCACGCACTAAACAAGCGCTAAATGCTAACGCGTGTATGTTATCCTATGGACACGTTAGCGCACTCATTGATTCAGCGCGTGCTAAATACATGCTAAACGCTTAGCGCGCCTATGTAAAAGAGGGGGTTAATGTTTGCTTTAAAAAATAGGGGCATTCCATGCTGGGAAAACTGCTGATCGCTGTCATGGGCTTTCTGTGTCCTACATGTTAACATAAGAATTGCCATACTGGGACAGACCGAAGTCCATCAAGCCCAGTATCATGTTTCCAACATTGACCAACCCTTGTTTTTTTTTTTAAATTTTTGATACTGTCCTGTCAACACCAATGAAAAGAAAAATTAGCCTTCCTAGAAGCCAGAGATGACTGTAGCTCTCATATCAGCTACCCCAACCTATGAGTACTAGTGCTGCCTGATTCACGATTCAAATCGGTTCACCGATTCACTTCGGGTGAATCAATTCGAATCAATTTAAAACAAAAAAATTAATCGGCTTCCCGATTCGGCTGATCCTCCCCCCTTGTCCCCTAAAGCAGGAGCGGCAGCGCTGCTCTTGCTGGCCGGCCGCTGCTGCACCTGCTTTAGAGGGCGAAGGAGGAGGGTCAGCCGGTTAGTGCTGGCGTCCAGTTCCCCCCCTGGTGTCTGGTTCCCCCCCTGGTGTCTGGTTCCCCCCCTGGTGTCCGGTTTCCCCCCTGGCGTCCGGTTCCCCCCCCCAGCCTCCCTGCACCGTTTACCTTAAAGAAGCAGCCTGCAGACAAGATCACGATGTTAGCGATCTTTGCAAATTGCTTCTGAGCTGTTTCCTCCGCCGCGATCCTGCCTCTGATGTCAGAGAAGGGGCGGGACTGCGGCAGAGGAAACAGCTCCGAAGCAGTTTGCAAAGATCACTAACATCGCGATCTTGTCTGCAGGCTGCTTCTTTAAGGTAAAAGGGGCAGGGAGGCCAGGGGAGAAAACCGGACGTCAGTGGGAGGCCAGGGGGAGCATGCAGGCCTTCCCGGGGATGGGGGGGGTGAGCAGTCCTTCTTGGTGGGGCAGGCCTTCGGGGGGGGCAGGCCTTCAGGGGTGAGATGTAGGCCTTCAAGAGGGGGGACAAGCCTTCAAGGGGGGACAGGCCATCAATGATAGTGGCACAGCCCTTCAGGGGGTTCAGGCAGGCCTTCAGGGGTGGGGTGCAAGCCTTCAGGGGGAGGTGTAGGCCTTCGGAGGGGACAGACCTTCAGTGGAGGGAGGCCCTGGTGTAGAAGAACACGGAGGGAGGGAGGGAAGGGGAGATTCAAAGAGACATGCATATGCTGGACTTTGGGGGGAAGAAATAATGGGTCTAAAAATAGAGGAGAGAGATGATGGACAATGGGATTTAGGGAGGGAAGGAACAGAAAGCGAGAGAAGTTATACACAAGGGGTTGTGTGGAGTGGGGGATAGAGATACTGGATAGGAGGGTAGTCGGGAAAAGGAAAGGGAGAGATGGTGGACCCTGGGGTGGTGGAGAAGGAGGGAGAGATACTGGATGAAAGGGTAGTTAAGAAAAGGTGGATCTGGAAAGGGAGACAAAAAAAGGAAAGATGCCAGACCTCCTGGGGAGGGAAGAGAAATGGAAGGGGAGGACAGAGAAGACAGGTGGATGGTTAGCACAGAGAAAGAAGGAGACCCTGGCAAGCAAGTTATCAGAAGATAACCAAAGCCTGAGACCAAGAAGATTTGAATATTGACCAGACAGCAAAAGGTAGAAAAAATAATTTTATTTTCTGTTTTGTGATTACAATATGTCAGATTTGAAACGTGTATCCTGCCAGAGCTGGTGTTAGACTGCAAACTTGAGCTAGGATTTAACAGAGAGAGGAAAAGTCTTTTTTGTTTGTTTACACCACTGCGCCAGTGTGGTTAAGAGAAGGCAAAGGGGGGTGAAGAGGCTATAAAATAAACCCACTAGAATCATGGTTACAACCAGATAAAAGCTTAATTTTTTTGAAAAATAACTTTTCAGATTAGTTTTACAGTTATATCAAAAGTTACTGAACTTATGGTAGGGCAGTATATAAAATAAAGTTTATTATTATTATACAGATGTAGAAGTACTATAACAAAAACATAGGTTCTTATAACTGCAAACTGCAAGAGTCAATCCATCCCAAGAACATCCCCCCCGCACCCAGCCTACTGGCGCAGTAGGATGAGTAAACCAAACTAGAAACGGCTAGCAACTCTGTCATGGTCACACACACACACATGTTATTTGCGGTTTTTCCATATTCACGCCTATATCCAGAACGCATCCACGGAGGGAGAAGTGTACAAGGCAGAACCCAAGACACCCATATTATAAAGTCTATTCTGGGACACATATGCCAACAAAAGAATCCTATATTGACAGTCCTGCAATTCTGCTGAACTAGCCCAATATGGGATAGAACCCAGGAAAGCAAAAAGATCCTGGATAGAAATAGTGTAAGCCAAATCAACACTCCAGTGAGCAGCTAGGGTGGAAAGATCTTTTTGTGGCAACTTCTGATGATAGAGTGAAATGGAGGGAGGGATGTCAGGGGGAAGGACCAAAAGATCCTGAATAGTAGTAGCCACAATCGGTGACAACAAAGTAGGTGGCAAGGGACCTATATATTGCCAAAGTTGAAAATAGGCAAAACGATCTGACCAAGTCGGCAAAGGACCCTGTAAGGATTCTAAGCTTAACAAGCTTCCCTTCCCCAACACCACATGCTGCACTCAACTTAAACCTTGTAATTGTCAAGTCAAAAAACAGGGGTTTTCCATGCCTGACAGGAATCCACCATTGCCCCTCAAAGGAAGTAAACAACTACTGCGAGGAGAAAAATGGCCCCAGCAGGCTAAAGACCTCCAGAGTCCAAGCAGAGAGCAAAATACAAGACTGGTTCCAAAATGGGAAGGTAAAACCCTAGCCTCTGCATGCAACATCTGCAATGGACTCAGTAGAGTTAACCCAATCTCCCAAGTGGCACACTAAGCAAGCCATATTATACATTTTCATATCTGGTAAACCCAAACCTCCTTGCTGCCAGTTACCAAACAGCAAAGAAAATTTCAGTTTCGCTTCTTCTCTCCTCCCCCCCCTCCCAGCAGAAGTACCGAAGCATTTTATACAACCGCTGGAGATCCTTACACAACAAATACAAGGGAAGAGTCTGCAAAAAATATAAACATAAATGAAATAGCACTATTTTAAATAAACCTAAGCATCCCATTACCAACAAAGGAAGGGTTGCCCACTGTTGAAAAGGTTGTTTCGAGATGGCCAATAAATGGGACACATTCAGTTGATAAACCTCTTTAGTATCAACACACAAACTCCTAAATATTTAAGTGAATCTGCAGCATTGTGCAACAGGCGAGACTGAGGTATGGATTGTTCTCCAAGAGACATACTAGATAAGTATTCTGATTTAGTGTAGATAAGTATTCTGATTTAGTGAGATTCAATTTGAACCCAGAGAAATCTCCATATTCTGCAAAGGTTTCCAATAAAGCTGGGTTCGTAATATGCGTTAAAATATCAAGTTTCAAGTTTCAAGTTTATTAGGATTTTATATACCGCCTATCAAAGTTATCTAAGCGGTTTTTACAATCAGGTACTCAAGCATTT
This sequence comes from Geotrypetes seraphini, assembly GCF_902459505.1. NCBI lineage: Eukaryota > Metazoa > Chordata > Amphibia > Gymnophiona > Dermophiidae > Geotrypetes > Geotrypetes seraphini. The sequence continues at coordinate 90,211,393 of NC_047085.1, forward strand.
TCCCTCTCTGTCCCGGTGGGCTCACAATCTATCTAATGTACCTGGAGCTACGGAGGATTAAGTGACTTGCCCAGGGTCACAAGGAGCAGCGCGGGGTTTGAACCCACAACCCCAGGGTGCTGAGGCTGTAGATCCAACCACTGCGCCACACACTCCTACCGTATAATTCACAAGGACTGAAAGTTTAAAAGTCTTCCTGCCCAACTTCACCCCTTCAACTTCCGAAGAGCAAAAATATCTCTAAGTAAAGGATCCAGAACCAAGACAAGCAAAAGGGGGAAAGCGGGCAATCCTGCTTGGCCTCTTATTTAAAAGGCAAGCATATTAAGCAACCTATTGCCAGTATTAAAGCAACTCTGGAGAGATTCACAATGGAAATCCTGGTTGTGTCCATTTAAAGGATATATTGGGAATAATAGGAGCCTGGATGGGGGAGGGGGTTTCAGGTCAGGATCAGCTTCTTCTGAAGGCGGTCTCTAGTTTCCACAACAGTCAGGAGGTGTGGTTGCCTGCCTTTGTTCCCTCAAACAAACATGACCAGATCTGAAGTCTTTAGATGTGCGCAGAATCTTGTTGAAATATTTGGAAGTCATGAAGGAGTTCCAAGTGTCTGACCACTTGTTCGTGCTGGTGGGTCCTGCCCATAGAGGCAGTTTGGCTTAGAAAGCCACCATTTCCAGATGGATCCGCATGGCTATTCATCCGCCTATATTTCAGCAGGAAAGATGCCTCTGATTTTGGTAAAGGCTCATTCCAACAGAGGCGTTTCCTCCTCGTGGGCTGAGTCAGCGGCAGTTTCCCTTGAAGAGATGTGTAGATCTGCTATTTCGTCCTCCTTGCATACTTTTACGAAGTTTTACAGGATCAACATGATAGCCAAGCAGGATACTGCTTTTGGTTCTTCCGTACTGGCAGCCAGCTCATCAGACCCGCCCTGACTTGATGTGACTGCTCTGTTACGCCCCATATGTCCAGGAATAGAGTGGGATTGTATAAGAACAAAAAGAGATTGTACAAAAACAAAAGATTAGGTTCTTGCCTTTGCCAATCTTCTTTCTTGTAAAGCCACACACTATTCCTGGAACCAATCCTGGGAGTTGCTGATTTGTTGATTGCCTTGATAAGTATTGGTAAACTGGACTTATGGTTTCTTGACCAGCCTTTCTAAGAGTAGCATGTTTTTCACTTTGATTTGGGGGTCGCTAGCTCTGGTGTCCTCCTCTGATGGTGCAGGCTGTGTCTCCTTATAGCACTTTTTTTCACGTTTATGCTGTTCGCTAACCCAGTGTTCTTCAACCTTTTTACACCTATGGACTGACGGAAATAAAATAATTATTTTGTGAACCAGCAAACTAGGTCTGAAATTTAAAAACCCCGTTTCCACCCCCCCTTCTCTGTGAGCTCGGTCCCCGCAAACCATCTGATCCTATCTGCACAAGCCTCAGTTATGATTTTATATTTAATGTATTTTAACTGCTATAAAAAAAACCCTTAGCATTCATGTGCACTTCAATCTTCATGTTATGTGCCTCCATGGCGGCATGCCGTGAATGCACAGTGCCCGCCTCAGCTGATTTCCTGCTCCGATCTCCGATGCTGGCTGACTAGCTGCCTTCTGACTACACTGCTGCTACCGGGATGCCTCTTCTTCTCACCCCGGACAAGCAGCAGCAGCTGTGGTTTCATCAAGCAGCCGCAGGGCATTTGCTAGGCTGGCCCACTTCGATAATGCGAGGCGGGCCGGCCTAGCAAAAGCCCCGAGGGGGAACAGGGAAGGGGTGCTGCTGGACAGCGGGAAGAGAGAAGGGCTACTGCTGGACAGGGGGAGCAGGGAAGGGGTTCTGCTGGACAGGGGGGAGGTAAAAAGAAGGGAGAAGGGCTACTGCTAGACAGGGGGAGCAGGAAGCAAAGAAAGAAAGAAAGGCCTCAGCGCCCTATTGTGCTAAAAGTTTACACATCTATTCTAGCACTCGTTAATGTAATGGGCTTAAACACTAGTTAAAGTATAAAAAGAAACAATATTCTGTGCAATTGTCATTTTATAAATACAAATAATACAGAGCATGGATCAATAAAACCCCTGTCTCCCCTCCCTTTCACATATATATCCCCTCTACTATCAAGAAAACTGAATAAACTTACAGAATGCTACACAGAAATATCATGCTAACAGAATACCGCAGTCACACATGACAGGAATAGTTTTAGAAGAGTGCAACTAGGGGGAGAGAACCCTAAGCCAGCTGGAAGCTAAAGAAGCACTGCCTGGGCTTTGCAGTCCCCAGTTATTTCTAAGATCAGCTCTAGCAGGATATATATTTCAAATCTGATATATTCTAATCACCAAAATAGAAATAAAATTATTTTTTTCTACCGTTTGTTGTCTCTGGTTTCTGCTTTCATATTCTTTTCACTCTCTTCCTTCCACTGTCTGCCCTCTCTGTCTCTTCAATCCAGCATCTGCCCCTTCCATCCACTGTCTGCCCTCTCCCCCCTTCCATACAGTATCTGTCTTCTTTCTATGCCCCTCTCCCCTTTCCATCCAGCCTGTCTTTTTTACATAATTCATTCCAACTTCACTGCTCTTTCATTTTTATCTCTCCTACACCAGATCTAGCATTTTTGTCCCTTTCTGCTTATTTCTATGCTGACCCCTTTCCCAACATCAATGTCTCTACTTTCTCATTCCTGTCTCTCCCCTTTCCCTCATCTGATCTCTCCATTCCACCCTGACCCCTTCCCCTCCTCTAATCTCCCTGCCATCTATTTCCTTCCTTTTTTCCTTCTCCCTTCCCAGTAACTCTCTTCCTTTCCATCCTCCCCTCCCAGCAGCATCTTGCCTTCTCCTTCCCTCCAGGTCCAGTAGCAGCTGCCCCTTTATTTTCCCTTGTCCAGCAGCATCCTAGACTCCTTTCCCTCCTCAGATGCATCTCTCCTCCTTCCCTCCAGTTCCAGTAGCAACTGTCCCTTTATTTTCCCTTGTCCAGCAGCTTCCTAGACTCCTTTCCTGCCTTCTCTCCCACCATTATCTCTTATCCTTCCCTCAAAGTCCAGTAGCAGCTGTCCCTTTATTTTCCATTGTCCAGCAGCTTTTCAGACTCCTTTCCCTCCTCCCCTCCCAGCAGCATCTCTCCTTCTCCTTCCCTCCAGGTCCAGTAGCAGCTGTCCCTTTAATTTCCCTTGTCCAGCAGCTTCACAGCCTCTAACAGTGGCTTTCTCCCCTCCCAGTAGCTCTAGGTACTTGCCAGCACAGGATTTCACTAAGGCAGCCTTGGGTTCTTTGATGGGTTGTGCCGCCTCTGAGGAAAGAGGAAGTTGCATCATCAGAGGCGGTCCGCGATTCTGCAAAAGTCCCAAGGCTGCTGAAGTGAATCGCTGCGCTGGCAAGTACCGAGAGCTGCTGGGAGGGGAGAAAGCCACTGTTGGAGGCTTCCCATGATCTCGCCGGCCCTGCAACGGCAGGAAATTGCACCTCGTCGATCTCGCCAGCTCTGTGCGGACCGGCAGGAATTTTCTGCACACAGGCACTGGTCCACGGACCGGCAGTTGAAGAACATTGCGCTAAACTGTTTCAATTTTGTAATTTCCTGTTATGAGCAGATTAGATGTGTTTGCCTGCCTTGTTCTCTACAGGTATAAACTGTCTGCTTTTGACAAACTGGTGACCAGTGGGCAATCCTGAGGTAAAAGGGGAGGGTCAAAAAAGAATTATGTAATGAGGCTTCCTATAAACAGTCTCATGACATGGATTTACAAGAAAGAAGGTTAGCAAAAGTAAGAACCTAATCTTTAATTATCCAGCATCTAACAGTTCTCATGGGGTATTACTGTATAAAGCATTGCAAGAAATGTGTCTCGGTACTGCAGTATATTCACCTTCTACTAGACTCAATTTGAATTCAATGGTGTCTGTATCTGCTGTGTATACATTTGTCTTTTGGAGGTTATATGCCAGTTGAGAAACGTACTGAAATATCACACTGAAATCTGCTCATAGTATTTGCTGTAATGTTCTGTGACCTGGAGGATATGCAAGATAATTCAAATTTTAGAAAAGAGTACAGTGTGTGGAAAGGTTGAAAACTACTGGCCTTGAGAACTACCATTTTCTGTCAGTTGCATATTCCTTTGTTCAATACTGCCCTGCCTTTTAGACAAAGTGGTTCATTGATGTGAACTGCATCCTGAATACTTTTTCTTAAAAATTATATACAGTATAATGATGCTCGTTAATCAGCCAGTACAGAACTCTATGGAGCACTCCCAGTCCCTGAGGGCATAAATAACAGTAGTTAAAACCAGGAATCTAAATAGGGCAGAATGCTATAAGCAGGGCATCTGATATAAAAAGTAACCAGCATTCAGTTAAGTGTTGAGGCCTTTGCAAAAAGGGTGAATTATATACCAAGAAGTAAGTTTTAAATGTTGAGAGGAAGGAATTAGAAGCTTGCTATCCCATCTGGGAGATAAATTACCACATGTTGCACCTTTTCTTTCTCTAAAGATACTTCAGCCTCTCACCGAGTTTTGTTTTAAATCATTTGTGTAGAAAAGGCTTTATATTGAGAGTATAAACTAAAATTATATAGAACTGTGGTAATCGTATCTTATGTTTTAATGCACCTGTCTTCAGATGTCGGACCTACGTAATTTTGCTAAAAATATACATTTTTAAAGTTTTATTTTTCTCATTATAAAATCAGATAGATGCCAGTTAATATCAGCTTTAGATTTTCAAATGACAGCAGAATATTTTTCACAAGTACTCTGATCACCTTTAATGTACTATGAGTTTGATATGCTTAGTCATAAAAGGCAGTGAAGGCTACTAATGAGACCTTTTGAATAGGTTAAAGAAAGATGGTGACAATCATGATACAGATTTTAAAATCTGAAGAACCTCACTTTCAAGTTCTGCATGGAGTTGAAATTTTAATTGTGATACAGTACTGAGGTGTTTGAATCTCAATTCTAGCTTCAAAATGTTCTCTTAAAGCATAAGAAATAAGATTGCATTTCTTAACATTTATTGTGAATTGGAAGTCTGACACTTTACTTGTTAAAGGGGATAACAGCCTGACTTGTACCCACTATTACTGAAAATAATTGGCAGAACAGTTTAATGACTGATAATTGGCAGAACAGTTCATCACTCACTGAATGAGATTAGGAAAATAACTTGTAAGATAGTAGGCTCCTTGAGGCAGGTATGTAGTAACTGTATCAGCCGTGTAATTTTTAAAAGGGTTGTTTTGGTTGGGTTGTTTTTTTTTTTTTTTCTTCATACAGTATAACAAGATGGCATGCACTTCTAGCCATACAGGCAATCTCAGGGGTATATTTTATAAAATAAATACCATATATACTCAAATATAAACTGATCCGAATATATATATGTCATCAGGGACGCGGCAGAGGAAATTAGGCCAGTAGAAGACCCGAAACAGCGTTTACTATGCCTGGGACGCTGCTGCTCCTGCCGGGTTTGTCAGCCCTGTAGCAGTGGGAGGGTCAACGGGGGTTTCAGTTGTGCCTGGAAGGGTTGGCCGGGGGGGGAAGGAGTCGGGTGGGGGGAGTCAGGCAGGCATCATAGGGGGGGAGGTTCAGTGGAAGGGGAATGGGAGGCAGGCAGGCTGGCATCGGAGGAGGGGTGGGGGGTTCAATGGAAGGCAGACAGGCAGGATGGCATGGGGGGGTTCCATGGAAACATGCTACTCAGGGGGATGGGAGGCAAGCAAGCAGGCAGGCAGGGGGATGGGGGGGTTTCAGTGGAAGGGGAATGGGAAGCAGGCAGACTGGCATGGGGGGGTTGCTGGAAGGGGGATGGGAGGCAGGCAGGCTGGCATTGGAGAGGGGGTGGGGGGTTCAATGGAAGGCAGGCACGCAGAATGGCATCGGGGGGGTTCCATGGAAATATTCTGCTCAGGGGGATGGGAGGCAGGCAGGCTGGCATGGGGGGGTTTCAATGGAAGGGGGATGGGAGGCAACGGAGGGGGTGTCGGAGGGGGGAGGAAGAAGGCACTGGGGGCACTAAGGACATAGAACGGGGTACTATGGACATAGGAAGGGGCACTAAGGACATAGGAAGGAGCCACAGGGACATTCACAGACAGAAAAAATGACAGAGAGGCAGCATGCAAGGAGAGAGAGACAAATAAAAAAAATACCCAGACAGACAGATATGAAGGGAAGGGAGGGGCCGACAAAGAAGAGGACTCGAGCCGCAAGGAAGAAGCTGGGCCTGCCTGCCTGTGGGGAACGCTATAAGGGAAGGGGGGGCCATGGAGCAGGCTACACCACGGGAAGGGAAGGGAGAGGAGCCGAACGGAGCAGCTAGATCGCAGCAGGCCACAACACGGGGGAGGGGCCAAACAGAGCAGGCCAGATCGCGGTAAGAGAAGGGAAGGGGTGGGGGAAATGCTGCAACTGCTGCACAGGAACCTGGAGGGGAAGCCAAATACTGCTGCTGCTGCACAGGGAAGTCGGGGGGTGGGGGGAAGGGAAATGCTGTTGCTGTTGCTGCTCCACAGGGAAGTGGGATGGAAATGCTGCTGCACAGGGAAATGGAGGCAAAGAATGACTGACAGACAGCAGGAGGGAGGGAGACAGACAGAAAGGAAGAAAGACACAGGGGCAGGGAGAGGGACAGAAAGACAGACAGAAAAAGGGAGCCAAGGAGAGAGAGAGAGAAACAGCGGGGGAGAGAGAGAGAGACAGAAAGAAAGAAAGACAGACAAACATATATTCTAGCACCCGTTAATGTAACGGGCTTAAAGACTAGTGGTATTAGAAGTACAAATGGAGTAGTTTGCATTCCATTTTTCTGCCTCCATCTCAAATCTATCTTTCCAAGTCTTCTCCTTCCCTCCATCTGTATGCCATCATCTTCTTCTTGCTGCCCATGGCCTCCCCTGCACTGTTCCTTTGCTGCAGTCCATCCAAGTGGAAACAGGAAGTTGCTTCAGAGGAGGGTGGGCCGCGGCAAAAGAAAAGTACAGAGGAGGCCACCATCTTAGGTACTCCTATCCTCCACTACTCGCTTCTCCCTGTCCCAGATTGACATTGCACTTAGCTCCCAGAACATCAGAACGGATGCTGATGCTTTGTGCTGGGCTGATGAAGGGCCTTGAGCATCTGCACATGCACAAAACTTGCTGGCTCCCACCCTCTCCAGGATTGCATCTGCGCATGCTCAAGGCTTGCTGGACTCCCTTCGAGAATCCCAGAGAGGGTGGGAGCCAGCAGGCCTTGAGCATGCTCAGAAGCTCAAGGCCCTTCAGCCCAACACAGAGTGTGGGTGTCGGCTTCCAGAGCATCAGGCTGTAAGTGCGATGTCAGTCTGGGGCAGGGAGGAGCCGGGTAGTGGAGGTTAAGAGTGCAGGTCATCAGGGAAGGGGGGAAATAGGAGTGCCAGTCATTGGGGGAGGGGGGAGAGATAGCAGTGCCAGTTATGGAAAGGGGGTGGAGGGCATTTGGAGGGTTAGAAAATAGCATTGTTGGTCATTAGGTGGGGAGTTAAAAAAAAAAAAAAAAAAAAGCACCATCATCCAAAGGAGGCTTGAATATAAATCAAGAGCCCCATTTTGGGTCATTTTTTGGCCCCAAAATCTCGGTTTATATTCAAGTATATACAGTATTTAAAACTATCCTGTTGTGAGCAAACTGCCAACACAATCAATCAGAAAACTCATAGAAATAATTAGCCAATGATAACATTTTAATGAAGGACCATTAGCAGAGAACTTTGTTTGCTCAATGTCAGTGTAAAACTGTTACCAAATATTAGTCATCAGTTTGTACAATGTCCATAATTAAAAAAAAAAAAAGCAAAAAAAACCCCAAACCAACTTAAAAAACCTTTCTTGTATGAAATTCATTTGCTTAGTTCTGTAAAACTGCTTCACAATCAGTATCTCTCCAATTCAAGCTTTTCAACTCTTCACTGATTATTCACTTTCTCTACTGAATATAAAAATGGTAGCATTAATAACTAAAGTCACAAGAGTATGTTCAATCGATAACGATCAAATCAGAGTCAACCAGATGGTAGAGTTAATTGGCCAATTTTCTTAAGGGAGGAGTGCTGCAGGGATCTATACTGGGTCCGGTGCTAGTTAACGTATGTATAAATGATCTGGAAGTTGGAACAATAAGACCCCCTTTATCAAGCTGTATAAGGGGTTTTATCGCAGACCGCTGTGGTAAAAGCTCCGATGCTCATAGAATTACTATGAGTGTCTGAGCTTTTTACCACTGTGGCCAGCGATTTAAACAAAAACTTAATGCGGCTTGATAAAAGGAGATGGGTAAGTGCGGTGATTAAATTTGCAGATGACATTAAGGGCTCCTTTTACTAAGGTGCGCTAGTGGTTTTAGCGCGCGCTACAATACCACACGCGCTAAATGCTAACGCCTCTATAGAGCTTACATTAGTATTTTTTGTTTAGCGCATGCAAAAAAGGCTAGCGCACCTTAGTAAAAGGAGCCCTAAATGTTACTGCTGGTTGCACTTTGATAGATGGCCTGTTTTGTTCCACTTTGTTATAAGTTTTGATTAACATTGTTTATTATACTTATTACAGAGCAGAACAGAAGTATCTTGTCAGGGAAGTTCCCCATACCCCTCCTCCTTATATTTCCTATTGTAGTGGTTATTGATTGCTTTGGTACAAACTGAAGAGAGGCAGTACAACCCACTGAGGAAGAAGGCGGAGTTGAAGAAAGTGTATGATTTTTTTTATTTATTTTTCATTTTTTTGCAACAGCTTGCAATTGGGGAAAGTTAACCCATTAACTAGGACTTGTATGCCCTGCTAACAGAAAGAAGATTATTGAGGTAAGAAACTAATCTTCCTTTGTGTTTTTCATTTTTATTATTTTATATTTATTTAATCATGTTTTGTTTTTTATCATATTTATCATATTTTATTTACATTAGGGTTTGTTTGTTTTTTAAATTAAACTACATAGTGTTTTTTGTGCATATGCAGAATATAAATGCTTTCAACATTTAGGGCTCCTTTTACAAAGGCACGCTAGCGGGGTTAACGCACGCAACTTATCACGCGCTAACCCCGCGCTGGCCAAAAGCTACCACCTGTTCAAGAGAAGGCGGTAGCGGCTAGCACGTCTGGTGTTTTAGCATGTGCTGTTACGCGTGTTAAACCGCTAGCGCGCCTTTGTAAAAGGAGCCCTTAAACTTAATATAAGATAGCATGTCTGCTTACCCAAACATATGGCTAAAGAGCAAGTAATTGTTTTGATATTCCATTATATTCAAGTGCTTTCTTCCCCTAGAAGGCTCACAATTTCTAAGTTTTGTGGAGTAATGGAGGGTTGAGTCACTTGCCCAGGGTCACAAGGAACTGCAATGAGAATGAAACCCAGTTCCCCGTATTCTCAGCCCACTGTGCTAATCATTAGGCTACTCCTCCATATATAGTAGAATTAAAAAAAACATACAGATATGCTAAAGAACCATCAATAGATCTTGCCAAAAAAGTAGATTTTGATTGCACCATTACATCTAATTACCTTCTGCATTCATTTGTCTGATTGTACGTATATATATTCTGGTCTTTGCTTTATCTATGATTGTAATTCATTCAGCAAGTGCTGTATATGCTAGTTCTTTTTAGTAATCTGGTCTTTTTGTCATATATATCTATTTTAGGGACCTGCAAAGCGCACAGAATCTTTTGCCTATCTTTTGAGACAGTCTCCTTTAATTCAGTTGGGACCTGCCAAAGATAAAATAGCCATTGGCAAAATCATCCATGTTTTGGAAGATGACCTCTACATAGAATTCGGAGGCAAGTTTCATTGTGTTTGCAAAAAGCCAGAAAAGGATGCAAAGTAAGTATGGGTTAATATAATAAATTCCTCCTGGGGTTTTTTTTGGTGTGTGTGTAACATTTTGATTCCATAATAATAAACAGAAGCAGATCACCAGTCTTGAAGAGAAGCATGGTTTAAATTAACCAAACACCCAATGTGCCCACGTTTCACCCTCAGGCTTTCTCAAGAGTGAGAACTATAGGGAATTGGTGACAAATGTTTCCCTATCAGTCAGCACATATATCCACTCAGCAACTCACAGCCCTCTCTCCAGTCCAGCAACATTTCTTCCTCAAAAAGGAAATGCTGCTCGACTGAAGAGAAGTACAGTGGTACCTCGGTTTACGAGTGTATCAGTTTGCGAGTGTTTTGCAAGACGAGCAAAACATTTGCAAAATTGGCGCTTCGGAAACCGAGCTTGCCTTGATTTGCGAGCGGTGCCCCCCGCGATCCGGCACCCTTCCCCCCCAGTGATCCGGTATCTCCCCACTCGCGTCGCACTCCCCCCCCCACCGCGATCAGAAATCCTCTAGCACTCACCCGAACACGCTGCTTACTCCCATCTGGCCGTCGGCACCGGCACCAACGCACAGAGCATGCCGGTGCCCGAAGATCTACGTCTTTTTCTTTGCTGGTCCTTGAGCATCTGTGCATGCTCAAGGCCTTCGAGTTCACGCATGCTCAAGGCCTAGCAAAGAAGAAGACGCAGATCTTCCGGCACCGGCATGTCCTGTGCGTTGGTGCTGGTGTCGGCGGCCAGATGGGGGTAAGCAGCGTGTTCGGATGGTATAAAGTCTATGCTGTACTTATATTACTTATACCATTTGATATTAAGCATCATTTGTAATTGAAATTGTTACTATACATTATAAAAGATTATATACCAGATACACCTAATTCACACATACCCATACAGTCTGATCTCTCTTCCAACTGACAAACTGCCATAGAACTTCAGGAGCTGTTTCTGACTGAATTCGTGTAGCCAATCAAAAAATGTTAAGCAGTTTAGTTCTTTTCAGCATTAGCTGTCATAGATACTGTCGCTGCTCATTCTTAACGTTAAACCAAATTGCACAGTCTTTTTAAATGGGTCTGTCTATCTGTTTATTTAATCTAGTGCAATGTGTCTAACTAGTCCTGAACAGTAGGGTTTTTTCTCTGAACTTGCAAGTTGCTGCAGAAGGATATAGCACATCTTTCGACTCTGCCTCCTTCCCAGAGGTCTGTGCCATGCTCCCTTAGTTTCCCTTCTTTAAGCAAGTTGAGAATAAGTCTTTCTGCTCTGCTATGTGGTTCTTTGTTATTTTGGGGTTTTTGCATTCAAAGTTAAAGGCCCATAGTTTCCCACTTGGTAGGATCTCTGCCTGAGACAAGACGCAGACTTGCGCAGCGATAGTCTACTGCTAGCAGTATCAACCTTTGAAGATACCTGTCTAGCCAGCCTGCTTTAATATTTTTGGAGATTGGGATCCATTCCCCAGTAATTGATTGCATCTCTGATTTATCAGGAACTTAAGCGAAGGCTGTTTAGCCCTGTGTGCAGCTGTTTGGTCTTTATCTGAGCTGACTGCGTTTCCCTCCCCCCATCGTGAAGCAAGGAGTTCAGAGAGTTAAGTCTCAGTCCGATTGGCAGCCAGAAGACCACACTTTGTGTGCAGAATTTGAGGCACAGTCTTCTCCAGCTTCCCAGCTGCAGGCTCTGAGCTGACAGAGACAGGCTCCACAAGGCACTATAAGTAAGGTTATTGTAGCCTATAGGAAAAATCAGGGGTTTAAAATTTTTAGAAGTTTCTGGGGCCAGGGATAAAGTCCCCCATCTTGAGAAACACATGTTTACAATTTTAGTTTTTCTTCTCCAGGCTGTTTTTGACACCAAGATCGCTGCTGTGGTGGCCATCTTGAATTTACCTTTTTTTTTTTTTTTTAAAAAAAAAAAAGCCTCAAACCCCCTTGATTTTGCTTAAAATCGATAGGGTTAGACTCCTCAGACCTTTCTGCCAGGTTTGTGCTGAATGGTCAGCCAAAGAGCATCTGTGTACTGTGTGTCATAGAGCAGTGGTCCCTAACCTTTTTGACACCAAGGACTGCTTTTATAGGAGTAGGGTTAAGGATTGAAAGCTATATCAAAAAGGTGGGTTTTCAGTCTGCTTTTAAACAAGGGAAGGGGTTTGACGGACAAACTCGGGTAATTTATTCTAGGCATAGGGGGCAGCTAGATGAAAGGAATGAAGTCTGGAGTTGGCAGTGGAGGAGAAGGGCAACACTAAGAGTGACTTATCTGAGGAATGGAATTCTCTGGGAGGTATATAATTTAAAACTGCAAATGCAAAACAAAAGGAATCTCTGTGAACCTGCCGAATGGACTGTCCTTCAATTCCTCAGGTCTCTCTCTAAAAGTGAGATGGTAGGAGTTGGTCTTTTCTGCTTGTGTTTATTTTTCAATTATTTATATATATATTTTGTTTTCTTATTGACCATTTGTGAGGCTTTTTGGTGCTGCAGAAGATCCCACTCTTGGGACAGCTCTGGTTTGGAAGAGCGCAGACTCTAAAGTCGAGGGTCTGCTTCCAAGGGGCAGATTGCTTTGCATTGCGCCCACTTGAACAGCTTGCACTACCAGTGTCCCCTTACCCTTCCCTCTTCTGTTTTCTCTCCAGGGCTGACCCTGCTTTGGTACGAACTGAGGAATTGCAGGACCCCCTAGAAAGATGGGAGGTGAAGCAAAAGAATGCTAATGAGTTCCTACAAGAATTCTCATGAGAAGGGATTAACTAACCACACCTTCAGGAATGGAGTGTCTGTCTATTAGAAAGAAGATTATCAAGGTAAGAACCTAATCTTTCCATACAACCTCCTAGGGATATTTTCCCATACTTTACTAGTATACGTATTCTCTCCAAACTCACCAAACCTAGTCATTGAAGTGATGGTCCTTGGCCCTGGGACCATGTACCAGGACTCCTTCCCATACCTTGTAATACTTGGCTTTAAGCTAATTACTAGATTCTGTAATTGTGCATTACTTGGACTCCCCTTTCCAGTGACTATCATCACAGAGTTCCTAGGCTTAGCCTTTGCCAGCCTTTGCAAATCACCCGTCCTGAGAATCAAACCTAGGAGTTTGTTATTAATTATTTCAACCAATAGAACTTTTGTACAGCCCAATTGTTTATATCTGTGAATGCAGTTAACTTGTTTGATACTGGACATTTATTAGTCACTGATACTAACTATTGTACTGGAATTACATGAAATTACATAAGTGCTCATTTACTTCAGACCTGTTAAAATAATTGTGATATCCAGATTCTGTGAATGAAGTAATTTATGACGTCTTCCAATATGGCTATTTCTAGGAGATCTTGGTGACTGAGGAGAGTTTCTAAGCATTTCAAAACATTTCTCCCCCCCAAAGGAGGAAAAAATGGTTGACTCAAATATAAGTCGGAGGCTTAATATTCAAGTGCCATACCCTGCCAGGATCTGCACCTAGTGTCCCCTCCGTCACACTCTCCCCTGCAAGGATCTGCACTCAGCTCCCTTCCCTCCCTGCACTCAGTCCCATTCCCTACCAGGCTGTGAACCAAGCCCCCTTCCCTGCCAGGCTCTGAATACTGTTCCCCCTCCCTGCCAGGCTCTGAACACTGTCCCACCTTCCTTCCCTGTACCCTCTTCCCCCTAAAAAGAGCCAACCTCATCAGTGATGTCACAATGGCTTAATTGTCCCGTACTCCCCTCTGCCCTCTAACCCAGCCAGCAGATTACCGGTAACCATTCCCCTTAACTTAAACCACCTAGTGGTAGGCCGGGGCAGGAGGGATCCCTCCCGTCTCCTGCCCCGGCCGACACTAACAATTACCACCTTCCCTCCCTTGCATATCTTTTGTTCCCTGGTGGTCTAGCGTGTATCCCGTCCTGAAATCCTCCAGAAGATTCTAAAGGTAAGTAGCCAGCGGCGCACCCAGGCCGGCACGCAGCAGCGAGCTTTTCGTGCTGCCGGCCAGCCCTGCACCGCTCCTTGATAGGCTGCCGCAAGTCCTCACGGGATTTGCGGTTCTCACGGTAGCCTATCAAGGAGCGGTGCAGGGCCGGCTGGCAGCACGAAAAACTCGCTGCTGCGTGCCGGCCTGGGTGCGCCGCTGGCTACTTACCTTTACAGTCTTCTGGAGGATTTCAGCGGGGGATACACGCTGGACCACCAGGGAACAAACAGGTACGCGAGAGAGGGTGGTAATTGTTTGTTTGGGGCAGGAGATAAGAGGGATCCCTCCTAAGGCAAGCCTGCAGGAAGTTCGGGAGGGTTTCGGGTGGTCACAGGGGGATGACCCAAATATAAACCGGGACCCCCATTTTTGGGCCAATTTTTTGGCCCAAAAATCCCGGTTTATATTAGATTATATACGGTAGTACAGAAAAGACATGAAATTATTTAACCTGATTTCATCCTTGCATATTGTCTTGTTAATATTAATGACCTAGAGCTGAGAAACTTCATCATTCACAGCTGCCATCTGATGTCTGTTTTTTTAATCTCTTCAATTTCTATCCCTGACCTTCAAGTGGTAAACTCCTGATGGAAGAGACCTCGAAAGAGCTCTATAGAATGGAGTGCAGGAGCCAGTGAGGCTGTGTAGCAGCAGTAACCAGACTTGTTTTTCTTGAGGTCTGTGATTGCTCTGTTTCCTAAGGCACATTATGGATAGATTTCTGTGGCAAGGGCTAGCAAAACCTGCAGGAGACTTTTCAAGATCATTTTGCAAATTTGCATGCTTTTTGCACAAAGTTTTACATTTCTATATACATAAATGAAAGCTACTCTTGTTGAAAATCTTTCATATTGTGCTTAAACAATATTTAAATTACAGTATAAAAAATAAAATACTTCTTATCCCAGGACAAGCAGGCAGCATATTCTTAACGTATGGGTGACGTCACCGACGGAGCCCCGGTACGGACCTTTTTAACTAGAAAGTTCTAGTTGGCCGCACCGCGCATGCGCGAGTGCCTTCCCGCCCGACGGAGGAGTGCGTGGTCTCCAGTTTCTTCGTTTCCGCGGAGCGAAGAAGACGCATGTGGTATTCAACGGCTGTTGAACACTCCTTTTTTGCCTTCCCGCTCGCGTTATTTTGATTTTTTCTGCTTTTTTCCTTCGGGTTTTTCCTTTCTGTCTAATTTACAAAAAAAAAAAAAAAAAAACAACTTTATTTTTTCCTTTATTTTTCAACAGGCCCCGGCGGGGCCTGTTGCCATCATACAAGCCTCCGACTTTGATTTCGCTGAGGCCGTATTCCCCTTCATGCCCCCTCAGCCGGGTTTTAAGAAGTGCCAGCGGTGTGCACGCCCGATTTCCCTTTCGGACCCACACAACTGGTGCCTACAGTGCTTGGGTCCGGAACATCGGGCTGACACCTGCACCCGCTGCGCGACTCTTCAAAAACGCACACTTAAAAATAGACAAATTCAGCAGAATCTCCTCTTCGGCACCGGTTCTGCTATGGATCCGACCCCGACGTCGACGGCACCGCCGAAATCGGCACCGTCAACATCGACACCACCTGATCCTTCTGCGGGGTCGATGGCGCCAGGTAAGCCAGCTAAGAAGCCTTCCACTTCCCTTGAGCGCCCTCCAGCCACGGCGGTGACACCGGTCCTTCCGACGTCCCGCAAGTCCCGTAAGCGCTCCGCTCCGATAACGGTGAGTGCCTCTTCATCGGCCTCCTCATCACCGGAGCGTAGAGCGGCACCTATGGTACCGAAGAAAAGTAAAACGGTACCGGTGCCCCCATTGGAGGACCGTATCTCGGCCATCCTCCAAACTAAATTACAGGAGCAACTCGAGCACCAGCTTCAGGAACTGCTCCCAACCCTGCTGGCACCGCTCCTTCCGGTACCGGTCCGGCCCGAGCCTCGCACCACTACGCCAGTGGCCACCCCCTCGGTACCGATGAATACTTCGATGCCGGTCTTATCGGCACAGCCTACATTACAGACCTGCACGGCGGAGGACCCATCCCGAACCCAAGATCGACATCGATCGTCTCGGGACCGGGATCGACACCACTCCTCCCGGGACAGAGATCGGCACCGGTCTTCATCCCCCGGCACCGTATCCATGAGATCTGGCAAGTCCCTTTCTAAAACCCGCCATGCTGAGCCGGCCATCAGGGACCCTGACTTATGGGAGCAATCCCCCCTCGGTACCGAGGAGGATGCCTCTTCCACTGATGAGGAACCCTCCATGGCTGAATCCACCTCCAAGCCCGAGCAGTCCTCATTTACAAAATTCCTTCGGGAGATGTCTGGGGCTCTTTCCATCCCACTCGAGTCCGACTCTAAGAAGTCCCAGGCCTTTTTAGAAGCCTTGGACTTCGACCAACCTCCCAAGGAATTTCTCAAACTCCCCGTCCATGATATTCTGCGGGAGACGTTTTATAAAAACTTGGAGAACCCCCTTACTGTTCCAGGTGCCCCTAAGAAACTGGACAGTTTATACAGGGTCATCCCTATCCCGGGATTTGATAAACCCCAGTTGCCACATGAGAGCCTCCTAGTAGAATCCACTCTCAAGAAATCTCATGGTTCCAGTGTCTATGCCTCCACCCCTCCTGGCAGAGAGGGTAAAACAATGGATAAATTTGGAAAGCGCCTATACCAGAATGCCATGCTGGCTAGCAGAGCCAACAATTATTCATTTCATTTTTCTTTTTATATGAAATATCTGGTACAACAACTTTCTGCTCTGCAAAAGTACATCCCTGAACGCAAGGTCCCTTTGTTTCAACAACAAATTTCCACCCTCCTTCAGCTCAGGAAGTTCATGGTACGCTCAATCTATGACTCCTTCGAGCTCTCCTCCCGTGCCTCTGCTCTGGCAATTGCTATGCGACGCCTTGCCTGGCTGAGAGTATCTGACCTGGATGTCAACCACCAAGACCGCCTTGCCAACGCGCCCTGTCTTGGTGATGAACTTTTTGGGGAGTCTCTAGATACCACCACACAAAAACTTTCGGCTCACGAGACCAGATGGGACACCCTCATTAAGCCTAAAAAGAAGACTCCGCCGACACGACCATACAGACCTCAGTCTTCTTACCAACGTCGCTTTTCTGCTAGGCCGCTGAATCCTCCTCAACAGCAATCTCGTCGGCCTCGCCAACAACAGCAACAACACTCTCAGGCTCGCTCGCAATCTCACCAGACAGCTAAGCCTCTCCCTCAAACTAAGCCTCCTCAGCCCTTTTGACTCTTTTCTCCAGGGCATAGCCAGTCTCCAACCCTCGCTGCCTCTGCCTCAACCTATCGGGGGCCGCCTCACCATCTTTCTACGACGCTGGGAGGCCATCACATCAGACCTGTGGGTTCTAAACATCATCCGTCACGGATACTCACTAAGATTTCAGACTCTTCCTCCAGACCACCCTCCCGTAGAGTCTGCTTCTCACTCCTCCCAAACTCCTCTCCTCCTCAGGGAGGTCCAATCCCTCCTCCTTCTCAATGCCATCGAAGAAGTTCCACCAGACCAAAGAGGTCAGGGATTTTACTCCCGCTACTTCTTGGTACCCAAGAAAACAGGAGATCTTCGTCCTATCCTCGACCTCAGGAACCTCAACAAGTGTTTGGTCAAGGAAAAGTTCAGAATGCTCTCACTTGCCACACTTTATCCTCTTCTGTCTCAACACGACTGGCTATGTTCCCTGGACCTCAAGGAGGCCTACACTCACATCCCAATCCATCAGGCTTCACGTCGCTACCTCCGATTCCAGATACTCAATCACCACTATCAGTACAAGGTGCTTCCCTTTGGTCTCGCATCTTCGCCCAGGGTGTTCACCAAGTGCCTGATTGTGGTAGCGGCCTGTCTCAGGTCCCACAACCTTCAAGTGTTCCCCTACTTGGACGATTGGTTGGTGAAAGCAACGACCGCTCCACTTGTGCTGCAATCCACTCACCACACCATCTCTTTCCTCCATCTCTTGGGGTTCGAGATCAATTATCCCAAGTCGCATCTGCTTCCCACGCAGCGCCTTCAGTTCATCGGAGCACTTCTCGATACCAACTCCATGAGAGCGTTCCTTCCTGCCGACCGGCACCGGACACTGCTTCACCTCTGTCGACAGGTGCTCATCCAACCATCCATCCCTGCTCGCCAAATGATGATTCTTCTGGGTCACATGGCCTCGACAGTCCATGTGGTTCCTCTGGCGCGACTCCATTTGAGGATACCGCAATGGACCCTCGCCAACCAATGGTCGCAGACCAGAGATCCTCTTTCTCATCCCATCTCTGTGACATCATCTCTTCAGCACTCTCTTCAATGGTGGTTGAACTCCTCAAATCTTTCCAGGGGCCTCCTTCTTCATCCGCCCCCTCATTCCATGATCATCACCACAGATGCCTCCCCCTATGCATGGGGAGCTCACATAGGGGATCTACGCACCCAGGGACTCTGGACCCCTCAGGAGCGTCAATATCACATCAATTTCCTGGAACTCAGAGCCATGTTTTATGCTCTCAAGGCCTTCCAGCACCTTCTCTATCCTCAGGTTCTTCTCCTGTGCACGGACAACCAAGTCGCCATGTACTACATCAACAAGCAAGGCGGCACCGGATCTCGTCTCCTTTGTCAGGAGGCCCTCCGAATTTGGACCTGGGCCACAGCCCACAATCTTTTTCTCAAAGCAGTCTATATCCAGGGCGAACAGAACTCCCTGGCCGACCAGCTCAGCCGCATCCTTCAACCTCACGAGTGGACCCTGGATCCTCCCACTCTCCACTCCATCTTTGCTCGATGGGGCACTCCACAGGTGGACCTCTTTGCAGCTCCTCACAACCATCAGCTGCCCCAGTTCTGCTCCAGACTCTACTCTCCTCATTGTCTGGCACCGGATGCATTCCTACTCGACTGGACGGATCGGTTCCTCTATGCCTTCCCTCCACTTCCTCTGATGTTGCGGACCCTGTTCAAGCTCCGCAAGGACAGGGCCACCATGATTCTCATCGCCCCTCGGTGGCCCAGACAACATTGGTTCTCCCTCCTGCTTCAGCTCAGTTCCAGGGATCCCATTCCTCTACCTGTGTTTCCTACTCTTCTTACACAGCAACATCAGTCTCTACTACATCCCAATCTGTCTTCGCTCCACCTGACAGCTTGGTTTCTCTCGGGCTGACCTCTCCAGAAAACCTGTCTCAGCCAGTCCGTCGCATTTTGGATGCCTCCAGGAAACCCTCCACACTCCAATGTTACCATCAGAAGTGGACCCGGTTCTCCGCTTGGTGTCTTCTTCATCATCACAATCCCACCTCTCTGGCGGTGGAAACTGTACTGGACTATTTGCTCTCTCTCTCCGACGCTGGCCTCAAGTCGACCTCAATCAGAGTCCACCTCAGTGCCATCACTGCGTTTCATGAGCCTATCCTTGGAAAACCCCTCACGGCTCATCCTCTGGTTTCCCGGTTCATGAGAGGCCTCTTCAATATCAAACCACCTCTTCAGCCTCCCCCAGTCGTCTGGGACCTCAATGTGGTTTTGTCAGCCCTCATGAAACCTCCTTTTGAGCCTCTGGCTACTACCTCGCTCAAACTTCTCACATGGAAGGTGCTTTTCCTCATTGCCATCACCTCTGCCAGGAGGGTTAGTGAGCTACATGCACTGGTCGCCGATCCACCGTTCACTGTTTTTCACCATGACAAGGTGGTTCTGCGTACCCATCCTAAATTCCTTCCTAAGGTGGTTTCAGCCTTTCACCTCAACCAGTCCATCGTGCTGCCTGTTTTCTTCCCTAAACCCCATTCTCATCCTGGGGAACAGGCTCTTCACACGCTGGATTGTAAGCGTGCCCTGGCGTACTACCTTGACCGTACCAGGGCTCACCGCTCCTCTCCTCAACTTTTTCTGACCTTCGATCCTAATCGTCTGGGTCACCCTGTATCTAAACGAACGCTGTCCAATTGGCTTGCTGCCTGTATTACGTTCTGTTATGCTCGGGCCGGCCTGTCACTGGAAGGACCTGTCACGGCCCACAGGGTCAGAGCTATGGCTGCTTCTGTGGCTTTCCTCCGTTCCACTCCTATCGAGGAAATCTGCAAGGCGGCCACTTGGTCTTCAGTTCACACATTCACTACTCACTACTGTCTGGATGCCTTCTCCAGACGGGATGGACACTTTGGTCAATCTGTGTTACAAAATTTATTTTCCTAATGGCCAACCATCCCTCCTCCCTCTCTGTTAGCTTAGAGGTCACCCATACGTTAAGAATATGCTGCCTGCTTGTCCTGGGATAAAGCACAGTTACTTACCGTAACAGGTGTTATCCAGGGACAGCAGGCAGATATTCTTACGACCCACCCACCTCCCCGGGTTGGCTTCTTAGCTGGCTTATCCTAACTGGAGACCACGCACTCCTCCGTCGGGCGGGAAGGCACTCGCGCATGCGCGGTGCGGCCAACTAGAACTTTCTAGTTAAAAAGGTCCGTACCGGGGCTCCGTCGGTGACGTCACCCATACGTTAAGAATATCTGCCTGCTGTCCCTGGATAACACCTGTTACGGTAAGTAACTGTGCTTTATGTAACATAAGACTTGCTACCGATTTTAGCGTGTGCTAAACGCTAACGCGCCCATTATATTCTATGGATGCGTTAGTGTTTAGCGCATGTTAAATCTGCTAGCGTGCCTTAGTAAAAGGACCCCATAGTGTTTTTTTTGTGTTTAAATATATTTATTGATTTTTAAATCATATAATCAAGAATACCTTGTACAGAAAGCAAATTAGCAATTCCACATAAAGCAAGAAACATTCCAATAACATTTAAATCATGTATAAACTAAAATGCTCAAGTCCTCAAATTTGGATCCAAGATTTCTTATCAAAAACAAAGATAGAAGAATTGAACAAATGTACACTCTTTCATAAAGTTAGCTGGAGGGCTGATTGCTGGGATTAATCAATAATCTTAGAGCTTATGATTTTTCTACCTCCAATCGGGAGAGCGCTAAAAAGGAAGTCAACTGATTAGGCTCAAAGAAAACATATTTAACTGATCGGTGATGCACTATACATTTACAAGGGTGTCGCAAATAAAAAGTAGCACCCAAAGATATAACACCTGGCTTCAACATAAGAAATTCACGACGACACTTTTGAGTCTCTCGTGATAAATCAGGAAATACCTGCACTTTACAACCCATAAATTCTTTCTGTCTATTCTTAAAGAATAGTTTTAACAACCATACTTTATCAATAGAGAGAGCTACTGTTATAATCAAAGTACTCGGTTCTACAGCCTCTTTATCAGATTTTTCCAATAACTCCGATACATCCAATAGTTCTTGTTCCGATGACTTTTTTGGTAATTTAATCTTATTAGGTAAGTAATAGACTCGTGATAAAGGAGGTAATGAATCTTCTGAGGTCCCCAAAACTTCAAGAAAATATCTTTTAAACATTTCTCTAGGTGATGTCAATGGAAGCCTAGGAAAATTAATTAATCTTAAGTTATTGTATCTGGAGTTGTTTTCTAAGTTCTCCATCTTTCTTCTAAGATTAATATTGTCTTTCATTAAAGTTTCCTGTAATTGTTTGGATGATTTAATTTCCTGTTCAAGCTTTTGAACAGAGGAATTAGAGGCAGTCATATCATTTTTCAATTCTTTAAGTTCAGTTGAATGTTGAGATAATTTCCCCTCAATTGACTGAAGTTTGGGACTTATGGTCTTCACTAGTCCGGCCATAAGATCCCATAGTGAGTCCAGAGTTACTTCTGAGGGTTTTTCCAAAGAAATTAAAGGTAAAGAAATGTCATAGTGCTCACCGTCCAGTTGATTAACTTGTCGCTGTCCCTGAAGGTTAACTCGCCTCTCCTCAGATGATTTCCCCTCAGCTTCTTCAAAGGAGCTCATATCCATAGGAGCTCCTGTCAGCAGGCTCTGTGATGGACTACTTGCCTAAGGGGAAGGCAAGACCCCGACCTCCGGGGTTTTCTTACCCCTTGGAGAGCTGCTTAGCTGAGGTTGCGGGGGCGGCGCCCTAACGTCGGGGCTCAAGGATGTCTCCAATCCCGGAGGAATCACCACGGCCTCACTGACGCCGCTACTCCTCTGCGGGCCTCCCTCCGATGCCGAAAATACTCCCTGCATCCGTCTGATGAGTTCCCCGATGTCACCAGCCACGGGGGTGGCCGTGGGCCGCGAGGCACCAGCGGCGCTACGGCCCCTCCGTTTAGGCATCGGGTAAGTGGTTAACCGCTAAGAAATTATTAGAAGAAAAATCCTCAGAGCGGCTCCTCAGCGCGTCCAGCCTGACGCCATCTTGGATCCTGGCTTATTTCCTTCCCCATAGTGTTTTAACAAGTGAAGACCTGCAGTACACTGCAGTCTTGTGAATTACCGTATATTTTGCTTTATAAGACATACTTTTTTATTCCCAAACCAACCCCCCCCCCATTACCTTAGTTAGATCCGGGTTTCTCACCCACCGCCGCTGCTGCTGCTACTCGTCACCCGCTGCTGCTAGTAGAGGAAGGGAAAGGCCAAGCGGATGTAGCGATTGCACGCTGCCGGCCCAGAAGCCTTACCCCCGACGTGAATTCTGACGTCGGAGAGAAGGTCCGGGCCAGCCATTGACGTCGTGGGTAAGGTTTCTGGGCTGTCAGCATGCAATTGCTGCACCTGCTTGGCCCTTCCCAGCAATTTGTTCTGTGCTGGATCCCCGCTCATCCATCACTCTTGGGCCGCAGCAAAGCCATGGTTTTCGGTGCCGCGCTGACGAGTTTGACCTTCTGCTGAGCCAGGCGTGTTCCCCCCCTGCTGCTGCTGCGTCCGGCCTGGAGCACACGCCCTTCGGTGACGTGTCTTCATGGCGGCAGCAGCGGGAGGTAATTAAAACGAGCATACGGGCAAGCTTGGGGGGAGAGGGATTTAGACAAAGGCTGGAAGGCAGTGAGGGGAACGTAGGAGGGATGAAGTGAAGGAGGGGGAAGGGACATTTGTTGGGCCTGAGGAAGGAAAGAAAGAAAAAGAAATCACCAGACAACAGGGGGAGGACACCGGAAGAGGACAAAGGCTGGAAGGTATTGAGGAAGGAAGGGACAATTGTTAGGCCTAAAGAAAGAAAGAAATCACCACACAACAAAGGTAGGAAAAATGATTTTATTTTCAATTTAGTGATCAAACTGTGTCAGTTTTGAGAATTTATATCTGCTGTCTATATTTTGCACTATATTTATCGCTTTTCTATAGTTTTTACTGAGGTGACATTGCATATTTTAAAAAGTCATATGCCCTGTTCCTGCGTGCCCTGTCCTGGCCTACCACTAGACTACCAGATGGGAGACAGAGTACAGAGTCTGGCAGGGAGGGGGGACAGGGTGCAGAGCCTGGTAGGGAGAATTTGGTTCAGCGAAAAATGCAGTACATAATATGGTTGTCACATTAGTATACTTGTCCATGGATATGACAAACTGAACACCGTTATCCATGGCTAAACAAAATAGCCTAAATATTTCATTGTTTTTTTAAAATGGTCCAAAGAAAAATATAAACCATTCTTAAGTTGGTACATTTTATCTCACTGAAGTTTCACTTAACGTTTATCAGTGAGACATTTGGGACTGATACACAGCAGACAAATTGGGGTTGAACAGTAGACAAATTCATGCTAAACTGTCTGCTGCAAGAAACTTTTACCCATTCTGGAATCTAAACAGAGCAGAGCTCGGATGTTTCCCTATGTATCTTGAATGATTAATAACCAAACCACTATGTAACGATGAAGATGAAACTGGAAATACTTTTTTATTGTCAGGGTTACAAGCCTCAGAATTTTGCAGTTATTTTTACCCTATTAGAGTTATTCAGTGGAAACTGCCCACTTGCTCCTGCTCATGTCACTGGCTGTAACCTGTGCTAAACTACTGCTAGTGGCAGCTGTGTGCTGAAGTTAAAAGCAACAGTGAGCTGCTACTAGCAGTGACAGGAGAGGTATTGCTGGACAGGGAAGGGAGAAGGAGTATTGCTGAACATGGGGAGCAGGGAAGGGGGAAGTAGTACTGTTGAACATGGGGAGCAGGGAAGGGAGAAGGGGTACTGCTGGACATGGGGGGAGGAGGGAAGGGAGAAGGGGTACTGCTGGACATGGGGAGCAGGGAAGGAAGAAGGGATATTGCTGCACATGGGGAGCAGGGAAGGAAAAAGGGATATTGCTGCACATGGGGAGCAGGGAAGGGAGCAGGGTTACTGCTGGACAGGGGGAAGGTAAAAGGAAACGGAGAAGAGGTGCTGCTGGATCTGGCAGAAAGGGAGAGAAAGGAAAGGTGCTACACACTGGAGGGGAGGGTGAGATGGTGCATGTGGAGAGTGCATGTTGGGTTGGGGGGTGGGAAGGAGGGATGGCACTCGAAAGAGGCAAGGGCAGAGAGAGACAGCGTGCAGGAGGGAGAAAGTGTTGGACTCATGGAGAGGGCGAGATGGATGGGGAGGATAGAAAGGTGAGAAGGAGAAATGTTATACTCTGGGGAAGGGGGAGAGGGCAGAGAGTGAAAAGTTGGACTCATGGAGAGAGAGAGAGAGAGAGATGTTGGTTGGGGGAATGAAGGAGGACCAGAGAAGAAGCATGCAGGAGGAAGAGAGAAAAAAACGTTGTCTGGTGGAAAGGAGGGAGAAATATTGGACTTGGAGGGGGCCCAGAAATGAGGAAGGGCAGGGAGATGGACTGCAGAGATCAAAAAGGAAGAAGGGAAAGGGAAATGTTATGTTACACTGGAGGGGGGGAGGAGAGATGTCTAAAGGAAGGGAGAGATATCAGATTAGGGAAGGAGGGGAGCCTGGTAGCGCTATAGAAATAATAATAGTACTGTAGTAAAGAGAAATGCTAGATTATGTGGAGAGGAGAGATATGCCAGACTGGGAAGGGGGGAAAGGAAGGAGAGAGATGTCTTCAGACCACTGAGGGGGGAAATGGAGAAAGATGTCTTCAGACCACGGGGGGGGGGGGGGGGGAGGAAGGAGAGAGATGTCAGACCATGGAAATAAGGAGGGAAAGAGAGAGAGAGAGTAGATTTTGAGAAGAAAGCAGAAAAATGGAAATATTGAATGTTAAGTTAATGCCAAAGATGGATGCAAGGAAGAAAGTGAAGATGGAGAGGAAAGCAGTCAATGAATAAGAAGGCTCTGTAAACATAGTTAAAAGCACAGAAAAATAGTCACCAGACAACAAAGGTAGGGAAAATGATTTTATATATAGTGATTGAAATGAGTCCGTTTTGAGAATTTATATCTGCTGTTTATATGAAAAATGAATGGAAAAAAATTACATTGCAATTAGTAAAGGGGGTGAGATCTGGGGAAGAGCTTAGGTGGGTTTAAGGTGGAGCTTGGGAGGTCTTTGATTGGGGGTACTCAGTTGATATTTGTTAGACTTTCTGGCACGCCCTACTGGCATTTCAGGGCCTGTCTGGAGGGCCTCTGCGCATGCATGGATTTCACCATGATGATGTCATCACGGCAACATCCGCGCACTTCTGGGTGCCTCGAGCTGTGGCTACCATCTTTAGTGTGCCCCGGCTTGAAAAAGTTTTAGAGACACTGATCTACGGTATGCAATTCTCAAATTAGCATTCTGAAATCTCCCTGTAATTATAAGCATTGGCCAGTGCTTTCTTAAGATTTTAGATACAATTGAGCTACACTTGTGATGTTTTCAGGCTGATCTTGTTGAGCCTATACAAGATCCATTTTTTCCTTTTTAGGGGCTAAGAGCATATTCCTATTATTGTTAAGAGCCCTTTTATATGCTGAGTTGATGATATATTTTGGGTAACCCCTCTTAGCAAATCTTTCTTTCATCTCTTTTGACAGGATCTTGAATTCAATTGCTGAAGAGCAAATTCTTTTTAGTCTAAGAAATTGGGAGAAGGGAAGGCTTTAAGGCCACTGGATGAAAACTGGAAAAATGAAGTGCAGAATTTCTATCTGTCTCTTTTCGATAGACCTTAGTCTGAAAATTTTCTTCATGCCATGCAATGTTTGCATCCAAAAAAGAGATATTCTTTGTATCATAAGAATAAGTAAATTTTACGTTTGGATGACAAGAGCTTATGTAAGTAATAAATTTTTCCAGTTCCGACTTAGTCTTCCCATATGAAAAAGATGTCATTAATATATCTGAACCAGATCAAAATTTTTGAAAAAAAGCTTGATGCATAGACCCGCCAGTTTTCAAATGCAACCATGAATAGGTTTGCCACTGAGGGTGCCAGGGTAATGCCCGTTTTCTGCTAGAACAGGTTTTCCACAAAAAGAAAAACTCTTTCATGGTAATCTCGGCCAGTTCTATAATAAATTTTGTTGGTACTAGATGGGGTCTCGGGCGTTATTCAAGGTTTTGCTGTAAAATATAAAGAGCCTCAGTTTGCAGAATTATAGTATATAGCGAACACACATCCGTAGTAACAAGAAAATCAGTCTTATGTAAATCGCATTGGATTTGGACTATGCGAAGTAATCAAAGAAATTAAATAAACTTGAAACTTGATAGTTTCCTCAAAAAATCCATGGTGTCTTGGATGCAAGATTGACTTTCAATCACAAAAGGTTGAAGAAATTTATCAACATATACAGACAATGCTTCCAATGAGTGGCTAGTATAACGAGCAATGGTCTAAAACTTCACTGCTATTTGGCAAGGAACAAAATGCTAAAAAATATTGAAGTGCTACTTCAGATAAGTACTAAGAAATAACTACCAAAAATGGTTTACATTTTTTGCTTGCATTAGCCTACCGATTCTGTGTTCTGAAATGAGGTGGAACATATATTAAGAAGCCATAAATTATTGATTTGTTAGATCACAAAAATCAAATTTTAAAGATATAAAAGAATTTTGAAAATAAAAAAATGAAGTGATTGTTTAAAGAAATGTTAGTGAGAGTTGAGGGTGAGTTACAGTCCGTGACGTGAGCAGGAGCCATTGGGCAGTTTCCACTGGATAACCCTAATAGGGTAAAAATAGCTCCAAATTATGAGGCTTGTAACCCTGACAATAAAAAAGTATTTCCAGTTTCATCTTCACTGTTACATAGTGGTTTGGTTATTAATCATTCAAGATATATAGGGAAACATCCGAGCTCTGCTCTGTTTAGATTCCAGAATGGGTAAAAGTTTCTTGCAGCAGACAGTTTAGCATGAATTTGTCTACTGCTCAACCCCAATTAATGGTTTGGTTATTAATCATTCATTGAATTTTGAGAACCACATATTTCTATTTTTGTGTCCCTATATATCTTGCCATCCAAATTTTGGAGACCATATCTGGCAAAGAACATAAGAAGATTTGAAGTGGTCCAGAGAAAGGCGATGAAAATGGTAGGAGGTTTTTGCCAAAAGACGTATGAGACTGGAAGCCCTGAATATGTATACTCTAGGAAAGGAGTGACAGGGGAGATATGATTTAGATGTTCAAATATTTGAAAGGTATTAACATAGAACAAAATATTTTCCAGAGAAAGGAAAATGATAAAACCAGAGGGCACAATTTGAGGTTGAGGGGTGGTAGACTCAAGAGTAATGTTTGGAAATTCTTTTTTACAGAGAGGGTGGTTGATGCCTGGAATGCGCTCCCAAGGGAAGTGGTGGGAGGTGCCTCAATGCTACACCGTTTCGCTTAACATCCACAATGAAACTTTTGGGAGTCATTTTGGATAGTAAATTAACATACCACCAACAAATTAGCTTTGTCATTCAGAAATGCTTTCACAGACTCTGGCTTGTATGCTCTCTATCCAAATTTCTCAACCCCTCTTCATTGAACATACTGATATATTCCCTTGTCATACCCTGTTTGGATTACTGTAATGCCTTATACAAAAAGAGATCAGGCATCTACAGATAATAATACGCAACACCTTAATAAAGCTCATCGAAAATGCAAAAAAAATATGATAGTTACACCGCTCCTAATAAAAGCACACTTACTCCCTCTAACCCACAGAATAACATATAAAACCCTACTCCTGACGATCAATTTTTTTTTTAATTTCTGTCAAAAATTACAAATACTAGGGGACACTCGATGAAGTTACAGGGAAATACTTTTAAAACCAATAGGAGAAAATTATTTTTTCACTCAGAGAATAATTAAGCATTGCCAGATGTTGTGGTAAGAACAGATAGCAAAGTTGGTTTTAAGAAAGGTTTAGACAATATCCTGGTAGCAAAGTCCATGGTCTGTTATTGAGAAAGATACTGCACCAAGTTGATAATAATAGATAAACCTAAGTGGAGGAAAAGATCTCAGATGCACCACTGAGGAAACATTTACTGTACTGAAGAGCATATAAAGTGCTATGTGCTTAGTAGCGTTAACAACTCATATTGCACAACTCTTTTAACTCGCTCAATGGGTCCCGTTTCACCTTATAAAGGGCTTCATCAGGAAATGAGCTGATACAAATATAAAATGTAAATTATTAGAGAGTCATTCAAAGTTAATACATAAAGTTGACATATTTACACATGAATCATATAACTAAAAGAGTATAGAAAAACTTACTGCTTGTGTGGGATAGATCTTTTCTATTCACATCAGATTTCATTCAAAATGGCGCTTTTAACCACACAGAACACCAACACAAGCGCAGTAAATATGCAAATTTGTTTGACGTCAATTAAAGCCCTACT
This sequence comes from Geotrypetes seraphini, assembly GCF_902459505.1. Taxonomy (NCBI): domain Eukaryota; kingdom Metazoa; phylum Chordata; class Amphibia; order Gymnophiona; family Dermophiidae; genus Geotrypetes; species Geotrypetes seraphini. The sequence goes on from NC_047085.1 coordinate 90,239,905, forward strand.
GAACTATCATGGCTTTTTATAACACTAGCGCATGCGTGTCAACTGAGCAAAAATTTTTGACGTGCAGTTTAATTCCCACTCATCTATAATTTAAAATGATACATGTGAAAGATTTAAGTCACTTTAATAATGTTGGGCATTAATCCGGAAAATCCATTGATGTATTTTTATATGGACAATCGACCAAACTAAATAAACATGGACCACTCAACTTTGGTGTTGAGCCCATGAGGATATGTACTATTTAATCTATAAATCCATCTGGACTCTCGCTGTTTGAGACGGCAGAATCGGTCTCCACCTCTGATAGATTTCAGTTCAATGTCAATGACTAAACACTTCAAATCTTGAAAAGAATGATTCATCGATTTACAATGCTCAACTATGACTTCAGAGCACCGTTCAAGTTTCAAGTTGGATTTATGTTCGCGCATTCTAGTTCTCAAGTCTCTAGATGTCATACCAACATAAAACTTGTCGCATGGACACATGATCAGATAAACAATATAGGTAGTTTTACAATTAGTAAAATGTTTAAGAAAATATGTTCTTTGATCATGCGGGTTAGTGAATTCTTTGCATTCTTTAGTAATACTGCAGATGTTACAACAGCCACATTTATAATGTCCTAGCACAGTATCTCCTACTGAAGGTTTGATAGATCTTTGAGAAATGAAAGATGGATTTAAGATTTCTTTCAGATTTTGATTTCTAGAGAATGCAATCCTCAGTTGTTTGTGCTCAAATAATGGATGTAAATTCACTATGTCCCAATTTCTTTTAATAATATCAACTGCTATTTTGCTTTTAGAACAGTATCTCATGACAAAAGTCTCATAGTCGTCTTCTTGTGCTTCAGATGAGATTCCTTTAAGCTGATCTAGCAGATGATCTTGGTTTAAAAATTTTGCACGTTTACGAGCTCTATTGAGAATGTTCTTAGGATAACCTCTTGATTCTAATTTAATTTGCAAAGCTTTAGATTGTGTATTATTATATTCCTTCAAAGATGAACAATTTCTCCTAATTCTAACCATTTGGGAAAAATGAAGACTTTCTTTCAATTTCCTAGAGTGACTACTATCAAATTTCAAAAAAGTATTACGGTTAGTAGATTTGATGTGTACCTTTTGTTGAAAATTTTTTTTCAGAATCAAGTGAAATGTCGACATCTAAAAACTGAATATTATCAATAGATGAATTCATAGTAAATTGAATATGGGGATCACAGTTACCCAACCAAGTATGGAAAAATTCTAATTCCAAGAATGTACCTCCCCATAACATGAAAATGTCATCTATGAAACGATGCCAACTCAAAATTTTTTCTGCAAAAGGTGAATGAGAAATCCATTCTTTTTCAAAATTTGACATATACAGGTTAGCAATGGAGGGGGCAAAAGCCGCCCCCATTGCTACACCTGAAGTCTGCAGATATAAATCACTGTCAAACATGAAATAATTTTCAGTGACCGCTAATCTTGTGATGTTGATAAGAAATTCTGGTGGAATTAAATGAGGTCTTGGAAGATTCTCTACTGCTTTTTTCACAACTTGTATGGCAGCATCTTGAGGGATTGAGGTGTAAAGAGAAATGACATCCAATGTGACCATAATACAAGAAGTATCATTTAAAGGAACCCCATTCAAAATTCTCAAAAAATGTGCAGTGTCTTTAAAATACGATTCACTATTAGTGACCACATCTTGTAAAAAGAAATCAACAAATTTACTAAGAGGTTCCAGCAAAGAATTTCTTGAAGAGATGATCGGTCGACCAGGTGGATGGTCTAAATTTTTATCGATCTTCGGTAAGAATAGGGATACAAATATACAAATACAAAATAGGGATGACTGGATGAAATTTATTTAAAAATCTAACATCCCTTTTGGTTAAAAAGCCTTCTTTATATCCTGTATCGGTTAACTTTTTAATAGTATTTTGTAATCTTCTAGTAGGATCTAATTTGATCTTTCTATAGGTAATGGGATCATTGAGTTGTCTATATGGTTCTCCCATATAATCTTCCTTGTTTAACAAAACAATGGCACCCCCCTTGTCAGCTTTTCTGATGACGATAGAAGTATCTTCAGTTAAATTCTTCAAAGCTAATCTCAATTCTTTATTTAAATTATTGAATCCTTGTGTTTTGTCAATAAGACTTGATTCAATCTCTTTTAAAACTTTATCTCTGAAGATACTAAGAGTATTATCAAGAGGACCTGGTGGGGAGACAAAATTGAATGATCTACACATTCATTACCCTGAAAGAAAATTTTAATCTGTAACCTCCTAATAAATTTTTCAAGATCTATATTAAATTGAAAATAATCAAAATTTTTGGAGGGTATGAATGATAGTCCACAGTTTAGTAATTGCATCTCTTCTCTAGTTAAATCTTTATGGGATAAATTTACCACACTCGAATCCTGTCCCAGAGTTACTGCTGAAGCTGCTGTGACCTGGTTTGAGGTCGTCCTCTCTGGAGCCATTTGCCTCTTATATTGCCATAATGTCCAAAGAACATTTATTGAGAATCATTTTCCATTTTTCCACAAAGTCTTTGTCATCCTTGAAAATTTGTGGACTGGTGTTGACACGTAGGCCTCTAGGGATCCTACCAGTTCTGCAATATTCGATCAAGAAGGCACTATTCAAATCGATTCTAGTTAGATTCTTTTTCAAATTCATAAGTTTAGGCCAATTATTGTCATCGACCGATGGATTAAAATCACCAAATATGGATGGAACCTTCAAAATGTCCAACATCTTATCATTAGAGAAGCTCAAAGTTTGCAACAAGGCATTATCAGCCATCTTTCAAATACTTGAACTATCAAACAGGATAGTGAAAGATGTATATCAACTATTGTTCAAACAAGATACTGCACCAAGTTGTTAATAATAGATAAACCTAAGTGGAGGAAAAGATCTCAGATGCACCACTGAGGGAACATTTACTTTTTCTCCCTATAATCATGTGGTGTTGGGTTTCTTTCATCGAACAAAAACCTCCACTATTTTTAAACTTGCTAACCATTGATCATATTGTTTATTTATATTTTTTATGTTTTATTAAATCAATGGTAGCTTATTCAATTTTGAAATGACACGCATGGTGTTAACCATTAAATCATAAATTATGAATCAAACATGCAGAAAAGAAAAATTACTTATCTGCTGCTGAAGAGACAGGTTAAAGTGCTCAAGTGCTTCAATCAAAAGTACAAAATGCCAATGCTGAAAAAGATATTGCACAAAAAAGATAACGTGCTGAGTGCTCATTTATATTGCACAATATTCATTCTACTGATATTCATCAAATATGCAGAAAAGATCACTTATCTGCAATTAAAGGAGCAAGTATCAGTGCTGTACTGAAGAGGGAGAAAAAGTAAATGTTCCCTCAGTGGTGCATCTGAGATCTTTTCCTCCACTTAGGTTTATCTATTATTATCAACTTGGTGCAGTATCTTGTTTGAACAATAGTTGATATACATCTTTCACTATCCTGTCTGTTATTGAGAAAGCCATGGGGGAAGCCATTGATTGTCCTGGATTGGAAGCATGGAATGTTGCTACTCGTTGGGTTTTGGCCAGGTTCTAGTGACCTGGATTGGCCACCGTGAGAACGGGCTACTGGCCTTGATGGACCTTTGGTCTAACCCAGTAAGTCTATTCTTATGTTCTAAAACTCAGAACAGGAAATAGTCCGAGGGAGCCATGTCAGGTGGGTGCTGCTGAAATCCACATTCTCGGATGGCAGCCTGCGATTGTTGTGATATGTGTACCAGCGCATTGTTGTGAAGAATAGCATTCCTGCTGTTAGTTTTCCTCATATATTCTTGATTGACTCCTGCAAAGAGGTGATTTGTTGGCGTAACTTTCCCCAGTTATGGGCCTTGATGGCATGAACTCCAGAAGCAAAAGCCCATTATCCCACAAGATAGTTACAATGACTTTGCCTGCAGATTTTTCTGTCTTGAACTTTTTTTGAGACGCTTTCACTACATTGTCTCCATTAAAAAAAAAAAAAAAAAAAAAAAATATATATATATATATATATATATATATATATAATTTATTTATTCTTTCAACAAATTATACCAAGGCATTATTATCTTGTATAGCAAGATAGATTAAGACAATTATAATTGTTATTAACAGCAATATAGCATATACAAGAAATTAAACAATTCTTAATCTGTCTCAAGTCCTCAAACAGAAGAGCATGAAATCCAAGATTAACTTGAGTGACTGACAAAAGAAAAAAAGGAAATTTACCTTAAGAAAATCAGTAGTTACAGATGGATTAGAGACATTTATTCTTTTACAGCTGTTAAACTTTCTTCTCTCCCAAGACGTTTAAGAGACACAAAACTGGATAAATGAGAAGGTTCTTGAAAGACATATTTTGCAGACTGGTATCTTATTATATTCTTGCAAGGAAATCTAAGGTGAAATATACCACCTATCTTGGTTACTGCAGGTCTCAAAATCAAAAACTGCCGCCTCCTTTTTTGTGTTCCTTTTGAGACATCCGGAAACATCTAAATTATATATCCTAGAAATTCTTTAGAAAAAACATTCTCAAAATCCATTCTTCGTCCGGTAACAAAACTACTGTTAAGACTAGTGTTGCCGGACTAGGAACAGCTGTATCAGAGACTTCTAATAAACTTGTTACATCTAGTAGGGTTTGTTGTTGATTTTTATTTTCTGGCTGTTGTTCTGTTTTAGTTGGTACATAGTACACTCAAACAAATGGAGGAATAGAGTGTTCAGGTACATTTAGTACCTCTATAAAATAATACGTGTTATCATAGAAATTCTTGGAAAATTCAACAGACATAAATTATTAGCTCTATTTTGATTTTCCAGCATCTCTAACTTTCTCCTTAAGAAGGTATTATCAATAATGTCTCCTGGATTTTCTTAATTGATACTCCTTCTGTTGATATTTTTTGAGATTAATTTTTAACATTGGATACGTCTTGTTTCAAAGAAGAAATTTCCTCTCTTTGTACTTAATTTTTCTCCTAAGTCTTTAGCTTGTGAAGACAAAGATTTTCCAAGATTATCAACAAGGTCCCATAAGGCGCTTAGAGGAACCTCGGGAGGTTTAATCGAAGACACTCCAAGTGTCCCAAGTAATTTTTACTTTCCTAGTCGTACCTCTTGTTTGTCTTGGTCACTCTCCCTCTTCGATATTCCCACCTCAGGTAGTTTCACAGGGCTGGAAAATTCCCTCTCTGAACTCAAAAGCAAGCCCTCACTGGCCTCGCGTGGCAAAAACATTGCCTTTGAGGATGTGTTCAGCTCGCTCGGAGAGCTTGCACTCTGAGGCTGTGGGGGTGGAACTCTGGTGTCGGGACTCAGAGTTGCATCGAGCCCAAGGTGTTCCGCCATGGTGTCGCTCATCGCCGGCGTCTCCCATGGGCGATTCCCTGACAAATTAGACTCTCGTTGCAGACGTCGTAGAAGTTCATTAATCGTACTGATTGGGGGTATTTCTGAGCGACGAGAGGCTCCTCTGACACTTTCCCTCCTTTTCGGCATAATATCAGGTAAATCTCCAAATTAAAGGCAAAAATCCTCAGCGTCTCACCAGCTGCAAAGCACTGTGGCCATCTTGGATCCTGATGCATTGTCTCCATTTTGGACTCAGGATCTCTGTGATAGACCCCAGTCTCACCTACGGTCACCAAACATTAAAAAAAAATCACTTGGTCTTTACAGAGCATGGCGTCAGAATTCTTGGAATCCATCTTGCACTAACCTTGGATGTGCCCAACTTTTCATGAATTGTTTTTCAAACTTTACCTGCCAAGATGCCCATTTCTTCAGCTATTTGAGAAACCTTAATTTGTCTGACAAAATTAAATCCTTGACTTTCTTGCACACTTCTGCGGAAGTTGCTTCCACAGGCCGTCCAGTGTGAGGGTCATCTTCAGTTGACTCTCTACCCCACTTAAACTGCTTGCTTCAAAATTTTACTTTGTAGGATGGTGGGACAGACTCACCATAAACTGCAGTCATGCATTCATGGATCTCTCTTGGCTTTTTCCCTTCTTTTGTGAGAAATTTTTAATCACTGAACGGTGTTCCAAATCTTTCAGTTTCTTATTTGATTCGGATGAGAACTCTCCTGACATTCTGTCTCTTGGAATGTTAGGCTCACACTGAGCTGCAACTGTGCATGAGTAATCTTGAGACATGTCACTATATGCACAGATGTGTTTCAACACGCTTGCTACTTTGTTTTATACTCAGGTAGCTAAATTATTGAATGCCGCTGTATATAGATGTTTCCATTTGTAGTAATGTTTGCAGTTCTGGAGACACACCTTCAGAGGGATATAAACAGGATGGAGTCAGTCCAAATATGAGCATCAAAATAATCTGTTTTGTCATGAAGAGGGCAATTCTATAACTGGGCATCTCCATTTAGGTGCAATTTGTATCCCAGAAAGTACTTTTTCTGTTCCCCTTACATCTCATACACTCATTGTATGTATCTTGTTTTAAACATCTCTTACTTCTTGTTGTAAACATCTCTTACTCTCATTGTATGTAACTTGTTGTAAACCGCTTTGAACTTATGGTATAGTGGTATATAAGAAATACAATTATTATTATAATTGTTATTATTATTATTATAGGAGCCTATTTATAAAGATACCAGGGTGCCCAGGTGCCATTAGATAATTCTAGCATAACTTGGTATGAATGCACCTAACATTACATGCCATAGTTATGCCAGCCATAGATCTGGCTTAGGTGCGGGTGCCTAAATGTAGCATGAATACGCATAACTTAAAGCAGTCTATAAATTATTCACATAACTGGGAGCTCCGCACATTCTCTAGTTATGGTACTTTCCCCTTTCATTTATGCTGTGTAAGTGAAGTGCACTATTACAAAAGAGCACTTAGGCCCTGCTGGTACTTTCTTTACGGAGAGGGTGGTGGATGCCTGGAATGCGCTCCCGAGAGAGGTGGTGAAGAGGAAAATGGTGACAGAGTTCAGAAAAGCATAGGATGAACACAGAGGATCTAGAATCGGAAAATAATAGAAAATAGTGAAGAACTAAGGTCAGTACTTGCATGGTCTGTGCCTGTATATGGCCATTTGGTTGAGGATGGGCTGGGGAGGGTGTCAATGGCTGGGATGGTGTAGATGGGCTGAAGTGAGCTTTGACAGAGACTTCAGTAGTTGGAACCTAAGCACAGTACTGGGCAGAGCTTTGCATTCTTGCCCAGAAATAGCTAAAAAGAAAGAGAGTGTTTTTTTTTTTTTTTTGGATTAAATCAAGTTGGGCTGGTTAGGTCTTTATTTGCTGTCATCTACTATGTTACATGTAAATATACATTTATGCGTGTAAGTGCTAATATTTTAGATATTTACATATGCAAGGACTGTGTAAATGAAGGAAGCTAGGTTGTGGAATTGCCCTTGTACTTACGCTTGCCAATATGGGAAATTTAGGAGACACCTGAAAACATATCTGTTCTTAAAGTATATAGGAAACTGATTTGCACAATCTCTCTCACAACAACTGATCTCTAGAGCTGTTAATCAATAGATAATAACTATGTCAATTCTACTCAATCTGTAACATTTATAATCATTGTAAACCGCATAGAACTTCACGGTCATGTGGTATATAAACCGTTATTATTATTATTGTTGTAGTGTGCAGAGCCAGATTTAATGATCTAACTATTGCCATGTGCACTGGATGATGAGTCCTCAGGTGACCCAGGAAAAAGATTGCACTCCAGCAAGAACCAGAGGAATCCATGTAGTATCTTTGTTCAGGTTCACTAGTGGTTCTTGTTTACTCTTACTGGTACACTTAACGGTGAAATGCAAAACAATGAAATAACCAAGGGCTTATCAAAACAAGCAAGAGTTCTCCCACATGAAGTTCTCTCTGTAAGATGTGCTGCCTTCCTTGCAGTTCAGAGAAAAAATAGAGAGTAGCCTAATGGTTAGTATAGTGGCCGAGAACCAGGGTAACCAGTTTAAATTCCCACTGCAGATTCTCGTGACTCTGGGCAAATCACTTAATCCTCCATTGCCCCAGGTACAAAATAAGTACCTGTATTTAACATAAACCCCTTTGGGCTAGATTCACTAAGCAAACCAATCGAGTACTGATTGGTTTGCGACCCCTTTACTATCAAATTTCCATCTAGCCTGATTCACTTACCTCTCCTGCGATCTGCTTTGAATCCGTGCATGCAAATGAGGTAAATCGCATGCAAATTGGACAGCGACCCAATTCACTACACAAAATTTCGGATCCGACTGGGCTGGCCAATGACCCGAAGAAGTGACTGCTGGGGACCAGTCAAAAACGTCTTTCCCACTGGAAGCCCTGCTCTCTGCCCTGCAATCTCTCCTGCCTGCTCGCCCCGAATGCTGCCCTGTTCTGCCTCGCCCTTCCCCGAATCTCTCCTGCTGCATTGCCATTCTCCTGCCCTTCCCCGAAGCTCTCCTGCCCTTCCCCGCCCAGCGAGCCCCTGGCTTAAATCTGGAAAATTGAGCCCTCCTGAAAGTTTTGGAGGTTTCAGTTTTCGAAGCAAAATTTGGTGAGGCTTGTTGTTCCAAAGAAAGTTAAGCATTAGTTTTTCTAATTGTTTGTAAAAAGAAGTAGGTAGTAACAAAAGGAACATGCTTAACATATAGATGATTTTGGGCACCACCATCATTTTTAGGGTGTCGAGTCTACCCCACCAAGATAGGTGTAGGGGGGACCAAGAAGACAAAATGTTTTTAACCTTGGAGATGGACTTAGCAATAAGCAAATAAGAGGTGGATTTAATGTCCCTATCAAAAGGTATGCCCAAATATTTTATACCTGATTTAACCTATGTAAAAGGATAGGAAGGAATGGTGAAAGGTATTCAAGTGTCATTAAGGGATATGATAGAGACTTACAAGATTACGAAGGGCATAGAGAAAGTGGAGAGGGACAGATTCTTCAAACTTTCGACAACTACAAGAACGAGAGGGCATTCGGAAAAATTAAAAGGGGACAGATTTAGAACCAATGCTAAGAAGTTCTTCTTTACCCAACGGGTGGTAGACACCTGGAATGCACTTCCAGAGGGCATGATAGGACATGGTACGGTATTGGAGTTCAAGAAGGGATTGGACAATTTTCTGAAGGAAAAGGGTATAGATAGAGGGTTACTATACAGGTCCTGGACCTGATGGGCCGCCGCATGAGCGAGCTGCTGGGCATAATGGACCTCTGGTCTGACCCAGCAGAGGCACGGCTTATGTTCTTATGTTATGACATGTTAGAAAATAAAGAGATCAGTTGGACTAGGGATGTAAGGGAGGTCTTAGGATCTGACAAGTATAATAAAATGTCATCGGCATATACCGATAGTTTAAATTCTATGTTGGCTATTGAGATGCCTTTGATGGAAGTGGATTGTTGTATGGCAGATAGTAATGGCTCTAAGGCCAGATTGAATAACAGCGGGGACCTGGAACACCCTTGTCTGCTTCCTTGGTGAAGAGTAAAGGGAGCGGAGATTTCATCATTAACTATTAATTTAGCAACAGGTTGATTGTATAGTAAGAAGATTATATTAGTAAATTATTTAGGGAAACCAAAATGATCAAGACACAGAATAAGTATCTCCACTCTACCCTGTCAAATGCTTTCTCGGCATCAAGAGAAGCTACCATTAAGGAATGTTGATTGGACAGGGCAGAGTGGAGTACATGGCAGAATAACCTGGTGTTGTCCGCCCCATATCTTCCTTTTAGAAACCCGACCTAGTCCCTATGGATCAAAAGTGACATAACTTTTTCCAATCTAAATACAAGAATCTTAGCAAAGATCTTATAGTCCAGGTTCAATAAGGATATTAGGTGATAGTTTTTTACTAGATGGGTATGTCTATTTGGCTTTGGAGGTACGTTGATGTTCGCTTCATGAAAACGGTGGAGATTATCTGGAGAAGAGATGAAAGATCGGTAATAGGTGAGGAGATGCGGGGTCAGCATTGAAGAAAATGACTTGTAGAACTCAGATGGTAGGCCATCAGGTCCCGGTGCTTTTGATGAAGCCATGGAGGCTTTGGTGATTTCATCAGTATGAATGGGTCGTTGTAGGGATTGATGCTGAGATTCAATTACTGATGGTAAGTCAATTGAATGTAAAAAGTCCGCAATATGGTGTTCCGAGCAGGATATTTCCGACGTGTATAAGGATTCGTAGAAAGCATGAAAGTCTTCCAATATGTCCCGAGTGGCTGTACGAAGTGTTCCAGAGGGAGATTTTATGTGTGTCACTCTTTGCTTCATCCTATGACCTTTGAGGTAAGAGGCCAGAAGATGACCAGCTTTGTTAGAGTTAGCGTAATACATGATGGATTGCCTAAATAAAAAGGAAGAAGGAGAGTTGCTAAATATCTCATTGAACTGAAACTTGAGACGCTGCAAGTTTTTGTAGAGAGTTGAATTGAATTTATCATATAACTGAGTTTCATGAGAATGAATGTCCTTTTCTAAACATTGTAGTTCAGCCTTTTTTGTTTCAGGCGAAATGCTGAATAGCTGATGGTTTCACCCCTTAACCAGGATTTGTAGGCTTCCCATAGAATGGAGTAGTCAGTAACTGAGTTTTGGTTAGTAGAAAAGAAGAGCCGAGATTCACGAGAGATATGAGAAAGGAACTCCTCATCATGTAATAGGAAGTTTGTTAATGCTCCAGAATTTAAGTAGACTTAGGGGACCAGAGAAGGAAGCAGGAAATGGCAGCATGATCTGAGATTGTGATATCATGTTTCTTAGCTGCAGAGGTTTTGTCCAGTATGTCCTTGGATCCTAAGATATAGTTGATTCTGGAGTAGGTGTTATGCAGTGCGGAATAGAATGTAAAATCTTTTGTCGTGGGATGAAAAATCCTCCAAATATGAGATCTGCCATAAGTGTCCATTAAACTGGAGAGTGAAGATCTGGAATGGAGTTTGGAAGGTCGACATGAAGATGATCTATCAATGAAGGGGTCAATGGGAAAATTGAAATCTCCTGCAATGACTGTGTGTTTAGACAAAGAGGATCTACGCATAGTGTGAAAGGAGTGGAAAAAGTCTGGATTGTCTGATTTGGGAGCATATATATTAAGCAGGTTAAGTGGTAAGCCATCAATAGTGCCTCAATATAAGACCATCTTCCAGTAGGGTCATATTTGTGGAGAGAGAGTAGAAAGTTGAGAGATTTATTTATAAGAATTATTGTTCCATATTTTTCTTTTAACCTTTTTACCATCTGCAGGGGCTGCAAAGCAGTTTTGGATCTAGCCGCCAGACAATTTCTGTGCTTCTGTCATATTGAGGTGTGATTCCTGTATCTGACAGATATCAGCATTGAGATGTTTGAAATACTGAAGTATCTTTTTCCGTTTAGCAGGGTTGGAAATACCTTTAACTTTCAGAGAAACAAGATTAATCTTAAGCATTATGAATCACAAAGTGATAGGAGACTAGAGGACGTGTAGCGATTACTGATGAGAACACAGCAAAAAGTATTAGCTTTTGCCCTGGTAGATAGTGCGTGACAAATTTCTAGTATGAAGAAAAAGGTAAAATGGGAAAAGCTCCACAAAAAGAGAAAATTGTAGAAAAAAGAACAAGTAAGATCCATGATTGCACAAAACACGTTCAATAGAAAAAAAGAGAACCAGCGATGTGGTCACATGCTGACAAAATGTGCCCAGCATACAGCTCCTCAGCTTTCAAAGGCGATCAAAAATAGAATACTGATCAACCCACGAATGGAGTAAGGGATATTTGATTGAAGTAGAGAGATCATTCACATTGTCATCCAGAAATTTCTGTAAATCCTTAGGATCCTCAAAGTTCTTAGTGGTGTTAAGATAAGTTATTCTCATTTTAGCTGGGTAAAAAAGGCCATATTGCGCGCCAATACTTTTGAAATGAGGACGCACTGAAAGGAAAATTTTCTGGTTTTTTTGCAGATGATTTAGACAGATCTGGAACAAATACGATTTTTTTACTCTCCACAAGCAGCTAAGACTTTGTTTTTGCAGCTTGTAAAATTTGTATCATTTGTTGATAACAGAGGATCTTCATAACTACTGGCCTTGCAAATTTGAACTGGAAGGGAGGGTCAGAGGGCACCCAGTGTGCACGTTCGATCTCTAATGAAGGGTTAAATTGTATAGCCAGAATTTTGGGAATAAACTCATGAAGATAAGAGATGATATCCTTACCCTGTATGCCCTCAGGGAGACTGATTAGGTGAACATTATTCAGTCACATTCTGTTAGACATATCTTCAATGTCACGTTGCATGAGATCCATTTTGTGATGGCCTTGTTACACCTCTTGAATTTGGTTATCATGGACCGAGAGACGTTCTTCGGTTAAATCTAAGCGTGCACTGTATTGTTTTAACTGAAGTGTGATATTATTAATTTCAGATCTAATGTCTTCAGTCGCGGCTAGATTATCTTGCATGAGACTGCGTAGGATTTGTAGATCATTAGTAATTGAGGCTCCCTGATTTTTAAGAGCGGATGGATGTGCAGGCTTTTTCAGGTGACTTAAGCTTGTGGTTGGAGCGCTTTGATGCATTGTGCACTATTGTGGCACTAGAGGATGGCGAACCATCCATTTTAGAAGTTTTAGAAGACATTATTGAGCAAACTGAGGTATTTACTGACCTCTAGTCCAAGTAGAAAAGGTTGAAATTGGTACTTTTTTAGGAAGGCTGGAATGGAGGAGTTAGCTAGGCTTCCATCTTGTGACTGGTCACGTGATGTCCCATAAATTTATATTTTAACTCCAGCAAAATTATTCATATCATGCTACACTAACACACACATTTCACACTTTAACAGGCTTGCATGAGATGTGCCTTTAGCATACACACATGTATATTATATGGTTTCTCATAAGAACATAAGAACTGCCATCTCCGGATCAGACCTTCGGTCCATCAAGCCCGGCGATCCGCACACGCGGAGGCCCAGCCAGGTGTACACCTGGCGTAATTTTAGTCACCCATATCCCTCTATGCCTCTCATAAGGAGATGTGCATCTAGTTTGCTTTTAAATCCTAGAACGGTGGATTCTGCAATAACCTCCTCTGGGAGAGCATTCCAGGTGTCCACCACTCGTTGCATGAAGCAGAACTTCCTGATATTTGTCCTGGACTTGTCCCCCCTTAGCTTCAGTCCATGTTCTCTTGTCTGTGTCACATTGGACATGGTAAATAATTTTTTTTCCCTGCTCTATTTTGTCGATTCTTTTCAGTATTTTGAAAGTCTCAATCATATCCCCTCGCAGTCTCCTTTTCTCAAGGGAGAACAATCCCAGTCTCTTAAGTCGTTCCTCGTATTCCAAGTTCTCCATACCTTTTATTAGCTTCGTTGCTCGTCTCTGCACCCTCTCCAGCAGTTTTATATCCTTCTTTAGGTTGGGAGACCAATGTTGGACATAGTATTCTCAGCCCTATAAAATGTATTGTACATGCATTCGGTGGCCCAGACCTTTCATATACTCTTCTTGCATATGCATTTCAATGCTACTGGCAACTCTTGACCTTTTACTAATTTTGGATCGTTAAAGGCCACCAGGTGATGTCAAAGCATCGTCTGAAGTGCTCATTTTAATATTAATGACCTTATTGTATTACATTTGCATAGCAGAGTCAAAGGCTGCTACGAAGCATGGTGGAACCCAAGGTGAGCCATTATGTGCATCATTCAGTTAAATACTTCAACGCTAAACCAGTTAGAACTGTTTAGCATTGATTTTTAAATGCACAGCAGGTTTAGAGCATTAGGGCCTGAATGTACATCAGTATTTCACCTTTCACCTTTTGGAAGCTTTCCTGAAATGCATTTACAAAGAATTTGACACTTGACAATCCAATTTAGAGTTACTTTATGATTTGTTTCTAAAAACCTTATGTTGCTTGCAAGTGTTTCTGAAGTGAAGTGCATTGTAATCATGTTTGCATGGAAGGCATTATGGCCCTCTTTTACAAAGCTGCTGTAGAGGTTTCTATCATGGCCCACATGGAAGGCATTATGGCCCTCTTTTACTAAGCTGCTGTAGAGGTTTCTATCATGGCCCAGAGCGCTAAATGCTCTGACGCTGCTCCGATGCTCATAGGAATTATGAGAGTAGCGTCAGAGCATTTAGCGCTCTGGGCCATGGTAGAAATTTCTACTATAGCTTAGTCAAAGGGGGGGGTATATCTTATTCAAATTTAACATTTCTCTGTATTTTTTTAAAAATTAAGATACTAGCTCTTATTACCTCATATTTCTTAGTTGACTTCCTTAGATAACCAGGTTTAGATGTGGTTTATGAATGTATTGTTGATGGACTCGTTGGAGCCAGTACGTCTGGGGCTTAGGACATGCTGTGCTAATGCAAAAAGCATTAACACTGAGCAGTAAGGGAAATCCTGCCACCTGGTGCCAAATCTTTAACAAATATGTCACATTCTATTGGGGAAAGAAAAAAATCTCTATTGACAAAGATGTAGAATAATGAAGGGTCAGCTGCTAGGAGATATACAAGTTAATTTTTATTTTCAAGTTATCTCAATTATACCCGTGTAACTCACACTTAACATGATGAGAAATATCTAGTGGTGAGAGATGTAAACTACAACTGAGGAAAGAAAAAAGCTATATAAAGCCTAACACTATTATCAGTGTGGTAATGAATGGGGAATATAAAGCTTTTTCTACATTTTTCATATATGGAAAATGGCTCTTGTGTGTGGCTATGTCACTCAAAGCCCAAATGATGAAGTTACGACTGTCTTATTTTGGTCACACCATCAGGAGAGAGCGAGAGCACTGGAGGACATCAAGTTTAGGAAGATCGAAGGAGCCAGGTGAAGAGGGCGACCTGCAATCAGATGGCTGGACACATTGGAAACAACCATGGGAATGACGCTGGAGGACCTTTCCAGACTAGCACAAAACCAACTTCTTTTTAGATCCACAATTCATTAAGTCGCTAGGACTTGAACACGAGTTGATGGCACCTAACAGCAACAACATGCACATACAAAATGTAGACACACCACAAGACTACATGTTTTGATATGTGTTTAGATTTTCCTTGGATATAAGTTGGACAGAGTTTGGGCATAGCTGCACTGTGCATACATATTTTATAAAATATGTGTACCTGTATAAATACTCACATTTGCCTTATTTTTAGAATGAGTATAAATTTGTATGAGAGAATTTGTGTTAAGAATAATTCTGAAAGCCCTTATTGCATTTACATTTGTAGTGCAAAAAGCATATGAATCTTGAACCAGTGGGTTATTCACCTCTACTCATCAGTTTGTGCAAAAGGCGCCATCTACATTTTTCAGCTCCATCTCCTCTGATGCTGTTCTGTGCCCTTCAGTTTCTCCTTCTACATACAAATTGCTGTCTTATTTGCTCTGTTTTCAATTTATTATTTTTAGGTTTTTATTAACCACTTTCAGAGAGGCTTTTTGGAGCTACAGAGAGGATACATAAGAACATAAGAATTGCCGCTGCTGGGTCAGACCAGTGGTCCATTGTGCCCAGCAGTCTGCTCACACGGCGGCCCTTAGGTCAAAGACCAGTGCCCTATTTGAGTCTAGCCTTACTTGCGTATGTTTTGGTCCAGCAGGAACTTATCTAACCTTTTCTTGAATCCCTGAAGGGTGCTTTCCTATATAAAAGCCTCTGGAAGAGCGTTCCAGATTTCTACCACTCTCTGGGTGAAGAAGAACTTCCTTATGTTTGTACGGAATATATCCCCTTTTAACTTTAGCAAGTGCCCTCTCTATCTCTTCACCTTGGAGAGGGTAAACAATCTCTTTCTCTACTAAGTCAATTCCCTTCAATATCTTGAATGTTTCGATCATATCCCCTCTCAGTCTTCTCTTTTCAAGGGAGAAGAGGCCCAGTTTCTCTAGCCTCTCATTGTATGGCAACTCCTATAATCCCTTAACCATTTTTGTTGCTCTTTTCTGGATCCTTTTGAGTAGTACGATATCCTTTTTCATGTACAGCGACCAGTGTTGGATGCAGCATTCCAGGTGGGGGCATACCATGGCCCGGTACAGCGGCATGTTTGTGATCCCCTTCTTAAACATTCTTAGCATTCTGTTGGCCTTTTTCGCCCCCGCCGTGCATTACGCGGATGGTTTCATTGACTTGTCTACAAGTATTCCCAAGTCTCTTTCTTGGGGGCTCTCTCCAAGTATAGCACTGGACATCCTGTATTTGTGCATATGAATTTTGTTACCGACATACATCACCTTGCACTTATCCATGTTGAACCTCATTTGCCATTTCACGGCCCATTCCTTGTGTGTGTTTGTCTCGTCGTAGGTCTTGGCAATCCTTCTTTGTTCTCACTACTCTGAATAACTTTGTATTGTCCGCAAATTTAATCACCTCACTCGTGCCAATTTCTAGGTCGTTTATAAATATGTTGAAGAGCATAGGCCCGAGCGCTGAACCCTACAGCACTCCAATCGTGATGCTTTTTCAGTCAGAGTATGGTCCATTTACCCCTACTCTGTTTCCTATCCGCCAACCAGTTTTTAATCCACGTGAGTATATCACCCTCGATCCCATGGCTTGCAATTTTTTGAAGTAGACGTTCATGCAGGACCTTGTCGAACGCCTTCTGAAAATCTAGATATACGATGTCAACTCTTGTCTATCTGCCTATTTACTCCCTCGAAGAAGTGCAGTAAGTTTGTCAAGCAAGATCTTCCTTTGCTGAAGCCGTGCGGCTGGTCCTCATCAGTCTGTGTCCATCAAGGTGATCGATGATGCGGTCCTTTATCAGCGCTTCTACCATCCTCGCCGGTACCGAAGTCAGACTCACTGGTTTGTAGTTTCTCGTATCTCCCCTCAAACCTTTGTTGAAGATCGGTGTAACATTTGCCACTTTCCAGTCTTCCGGAATCTTTCCTGATTTGATCGACAGATTGGCTATTAGTTGAAGCAGTTCAGTTATAACCCCTTTTAGTTCCTTGATTACCCTCGGGTGCCTGGGTCAGCTCTGCCTTGGTGGAGACACAGATCTTTGGTGTCAGTTTTCTATAGATGGGAGGGACACCCTGTTTCAGAGCACCTACTTATCTAGCCTGAATTAATATTGTGGCTTGAGGACCTTTCCCCCTTGTAGCAAAGCTTGCTCTTGGTCGATACCGTAGTTTGAGCACAGTCTGGCATTTGTTTCGGTTCCTGGGACTTTAAAGGGTGCTAGCTGTGTGTGTCGTCCCCCCCCTCCCCCACCCACCCACAAAAGAGATATGAACTCTAACACAGTCTGACTGGCAGCCAGAAGAAACAAGCATCTGGAGGATTTTTGTATGCTTGTCTGAGTCAGTAAGTCTCCACTGTCATCCAGTTTCTGTTTAAGCTGAAGCAGGCATAGCACCAGTAGCACAGTGAGTACTGCCCATTGTAGTCTATGGGGCACATTGTAGGGGTGGGAGGAGGGGGTAAATTACTGTTTTGGGGGTTTCTGGGTTTTATTTTCAGGTTCTCTATCTCCAAAAACCCTTTTCCAAGTTTTTGAGCTTTATTTTATTCCATTGGGTTGGTTTTTGGCACCATCTTGGATTTTCCATCTCTTTTTTTAAAAGCTTCTATTTGCCTCAGAAATGCCTTCATTTTTAATAAAATTGATAAGTATGGATATTCAGGCTGTATTACTCCTGATTCATGCCAAATTTGCACTGGATGGCCATCTGAGGAGCATCCTTGTTCCACATGCTGCAGAGCACATGGGAGGGGAGGGGAAGGTTCACTGAGCATAGCCCCCTCCACCCCTCTAGGGTGGTGGAGTTGCAGGTGGCATGAGTTTTGGGAAAGACCCTGTCCCTGGAGCCCTCGTACAGCAACTCAGTGGCGTCTGAAATTTAGGCATATTACTGCTGCTACTATTTATTATTTGTATAGTGGTATCAGATGTATGCAGCGCTATACATTAAACACACATGAGATGGTACCTAATTGTGAACAGAAGTTTCTGGACCCACTAGGAGACAAGGGGTGTACGTGAAGGTTAACCCATATCCTCCTGTTTTGGGATTTACCCCTGATTTTGTCAGACTTATATTTTGAAGTCTATATGGGCTATCGAGGCTCATCTCGCCCCCCCCCCCCCCAAAAAAAAAAAAGAAAAGTAATGCCAGCTGGCTCACATGGGGGTTTTCCCTCTCAGAGTGTGACTACCCCTCTGGCAGTTCAGCAACATGAGCCAGAGGTCCAGTTGGAGAGACATTGGGGTCTGAGTCAATCCCCTTACTCCCTCAAGAGGAATCGTCATTTTTGGACAATGCGGGTTACCAATCAGAAGCTCCGAGTCAGGAGTCTTTGATATCTTTGGACCAGGGGGTGCTATCTATTTAAGCCATCCGATTTACCGGAGGTCATCACTGAGTTCTTGTGGGTCTTGAAGCTGGAGCCTCCACAGACCTCCACTGTTCAGCATTCAGTTATGAGCAGTTCCAAGCCCCAGACAACTTTCTTTTCCTTCATATCCAGATATTACTATGATTGTTACAGAGCACTGGAAGTCTCCGGAAGGTCCCTAGCAAGTTGCCAGGACCATGACAAAGTTGTATCTACTGGCTCCAGATTTTTAGGAGTTGTTTGTGCTGCCTAAGCTGGATTCCTTGGTTGTGCAGGTTACCAAATGCACCTCTTTGCTTACTGAAGGTGGGGTGATTCTAAAGGATGTGCAGGACTGCATGATGGATTTGGTCCTAAAAGGAGAATTTGAGGCATTGGCATTGGGGCTTCCTTTGTAGCACGCACCTGCCGTACTATCCTGCATCAAAATCCTATAATGGAGGAGGTCTACTGCCCCCAGCTGCTGGTTTTGAAGGTGGATTATGTAGTGGATGCTCTCTATGTTGTGTTCAGGGTAATGAGCAAAGTCTCAGTCTGCTCCATTTCCACTCATCGGATGCTATGGATTAGACAATGGGCTGGAGATTTGGCATCCGAGGCTACTTTGAGTAGACTACATTTCAAGGGTCACATGCTCTTTGATCAGAGATTACAGGGTCTTATGGCCAGTGTTGCAAATTGTCAACCTAAGTCTTTGCCAAACAGTAGACAATGTGCCCCTGGAGGGGCGGATCCCACAAATAGCTAAAGACAGAAGATTTGGCAGCTCCAGTATTATGTATGACTTTATTATCAACTCAAGGGGGAGGGGAAAACATCTTAAATAACAAGTTAAGTACTGTTAGCAATATTTTGGTTATAACATACGATGATACACTCGTATTTAACTGCCTATGGGGCTCATTTTCAAAAGAGAAAAACATCCAAACAGTGGCATAAAGAGGTAGATGGATGTTTTTCTCCCCAAACCCTTCCAATTTGGTATTTTTGAAACCTGTTTTCTAGATAGATTTCAATGCTGTTCATCTGCAGTTTGTCTAAATCTCAAGGGGGTGCATTGAAGTCGTGATGGTGTTGGTGTTGGGGAGGACTAGGGCAGGCTTATGATTTGGACATTTTTTTGCCAAACATTTAAGAATACATCCAAGGCACAGTTTGGATGTTTGGGGCTAGACCTGTTTTAATAATGAATAAGTGCCAAAAAGGTACCCAAACTGACCAGATGACCACTGGAGGAATGTAAACATGATGATCTCACACCCATTCAAGTGGTCACTAACTCCATCCTACCTCCCAAAGGTATGAATGAAATAGTACATACCTGCCTGTATGATAGCTTCAGATGGAATGGGCTGTCCTAGTGGAGCTGCAAGCAGGTCTGTGGAGTAGCCTGGTGGTCAGTACTACTACTATTTATTATTTCTATAGTGCTGAAAGGCGTACGCAGCGTTGTTTATTTTAATATACAATAGACAGTCACTGCTCAGAAGAGCTTACAATCTAATTTAGACAGGACATTTCAGGGTTGGGGAGGTTATAGTAGGTAAAGGTATCTGACAGCAGTAGAGTTGGGGAGATTATAGTGGGTATAGTGGACACCAGAGAAGAGGACCCAGACCCACATCCCACTCTGCTACACTTGTGGTAGAAAGTGTGAGCCTACCAAAAAAATAATTGGGAGATCTTTACGTAATTGTCCGACGCATTTTGTTTTTGATTTGCCAGAGGCTTTCAGACATTTGCCTAGGGGTCATCGGGTGCTGTGTAGGAAGATGAGTTTATTGGCCAAAAAATGTATTTTACAATATTGGACGGTCCCTGACCCCCTGAAGTTTTGGCATTGGCGAAACCAGTTACATCAGTTGGCCATCTGGGAGGCGAGAGATGCTGAAAGGCCTGAGAAGCGAAAGTTGATGTTTACGAATATATGGGAGCCTTACTTACAAACCTTGCATCCTAAGAGACGTAATGCGGTCTTAAGATGGGTGTCCTAGAGTGTATTGATGTGTCATAGTGAGGTGAATTAAAGAATACCATTGGGAGAGAGGGGGGGTATTTATGCTTCTTATTTTATATTATTTGATGCATTGTTGTTGTATTATGCAGGGCTTATAGAGGTGAAAGATGATATCTTCAGTCTTACAGGGCCCTCGGTAACCAGAGGGCACTCGCTGAAAATCAGGGGAGGGAAGTTTCAAGGTGATGCTAGGAAGTATTTCTTCACCGAAAGGGTGGTCGATCATTGGAACGAGCTGCCTCAGCAGGTGATTGAGGCCAGCAGCGTGTTGGATTTCAAGAGGAAATGGGATATTCACGTGGGATCTATAGGGGAGTAGAAGTCAGGGAGTGGGTCATTGGTATGGGCAGACTCGATGGGCTGTGGCCCTTTTCTGCCGTCAATTTCTATGTTTCTATGTTTCTATGTTTCTATTTTTGTTTTTGATATTGTTTGCATCAATAAAAATTGTTTGAATCTAAAACCTACTGAACCTACATATAGGTGATACCTGCAGATATAAGGGCTATTGATGTGGTGGTGTCCAGTAGGTTTTAGGTGGGATTGGGAGGGCTCACCATACACTATAAGGGGGTTATGGTGAGATGAATGCCTGGGACCTTTTATGTGAAGTTCACTGCAGTACTCTTCTAGGATGACTGGTGTGGCCAGTCTACTACAAATGCTCACCTACATTCTAGTGACTTGTTATGTGCATTTTTCATTTGTCTTAGACACACTAAGAGCAAACGCATCTAGAAATGGTCATTTTTTGGGGAAAGAAACATATTGTTTCAAAAATAGCCATTTTCTCTACCCGATTTTTGGGTGCTTCTCCAAAAACAACTGGATTTAGACTTCATATTGAAAATGGCCTTCTATATGTAGTTAGCATGATGTAAAATAGTCAACCAATGTTTAAGCATGCTAGATTATATTGCATTAGGGATTTTTATTCCGCCATTATCTTGCTTTTCAAGGCAGATTACAGAAGAGGATTTCTGGACATGTCTAGAAGTGTTACAGAGTAGAGCGGGTTGCTTCAGAGGATTGAAATGTTTCATTCAGTGTTAGTTAGTCTTCATGGATTTTTTGAATAGCAAGGTTTTTCTTTTCTGAAAGTTTTGTAGTCTGGGGTCGCGATTAGTAGATTAGAGAGTTGGTGGTCTAGTTTTGCTGCCTATGGTTAGAAGGCCATCGTACAGTTTTTTTCCGTTTGATGTCTCTGATTTTAGGGTGTGTGAATGGTGTCTGGGTTCTCCTGTGTCTGGTTTAGGCGGTTGTTCAAGTAGGCTGGGCTGTCACCATTTATGGATTTAAATAATAGACAGTAGAATTTAAATAGTATTCTTGCTTAAATTGGGAACCAGTGTGAGACAAGGTATGCCTCGGTGATGTGGTTGTGTTTTCTTAGTGAATAGATTAGTCTCGGGGCTGTGTTTTGTTCTGTTTGTAGTTGTCTTAGATTGAAGGTGAAATTCTTCTACTACTCTGCCGTCTTGCAATAACTCTTTATTTAACTGAAAGAAATCTCAGTAAATCTAGAAGATGTACTAAGCCAAATCAACAAGTTAAAAAGTGATAAATCACCTGGACCGGATGGTATACATCCCAGGGTACTAAAAGAACTCAACATGAAATTACTGACCTGCTGTTAGTGATATGTAACCTGTCGCTAAAATCATCTGTAGTACCTGAAAATTGGAGGAAGCACATAGACAAACATGATTTAATGAGACAGTCAGCATGGGTTCAGCCGAGGGAGATCTTGCCTCACCAATTTACTTGACTTTGAAGGTGTGAATAAATATTTGGATAAAGGTGAGCCGGTTGATGTAGTGTATCTAGATTTTCAGAAAGCTTTTGACAAAGTTATTCACGAGAGGCTCCTGAGAAAATTAGAGTCATGGAATAGGTGGCAAAGTTCAGTTGTGGATTAGGAATTGGTTTTCAGATAGAAAACAGAGGATAGGCTAAATGGTCATTTTTCTCAATGGAGGAGAGTAAACAGTGGAGTCCTGCAGGGATCTGTACTAGGACCAGTGCTATTTAACTTATTTATAAATGATCTGGAAATTGGGATGATGAGTGAGGAGATTAAATTTGCAGATGACACTAAAATGTTCAAAGTTGTTAAAACGCATGCAGATTGTGAAAAATTGCAGTCAGATCTTAGGAAATTGGAAGACTGGGTGTCCAAGTGGCAGATGAAATTTAATGTGGACAAATACAAAGTGATGCACATTGGGAAGATAACCCAAATCACAGTTACCGGATGCTAGGGTCCACCTTGGGGGTTAGCGCCCAAGAAAAGGATCTGGGTGTCACTGTAGACAATACGATGAAACCTTCCACCCAGTGTGTGGCCGCAGCCAGGAAAGCAAACAGGATGCTGGGAATTATTAAAAAGGGATGGTGAACAAGACTAAGAATGTTCTAATGCCTCTGTATCACTCCATGATGCGACCTCACCTTGAGTATTGCATTCAATTCTGGTCTCCTTATCTCAAGAAAGATATATAGCAGCATTGGAAAAGGTTCAAAGAAGAGCGACCAAGATGATAAAGGGGATGGATCTCCTCTTGTATGAGGAAAGACTAAAAAGGTTAGGGCTCTTCAAATTGGAAAAGAAACAGCTGAGAGGAGATATGATTGAAGTCTACAAAATCCTGAGTGGAGTAGAACGGGTACAAGTGGATCGATTTTTCACTCCGTCAAAAATTACAAAGACTAGGGGACACTCGATGAAGTTACAAGGAAATACTTTTAAAACCAATAGGAGGAAATATTTTTTCACACAGAGAATAATTAAGCTCTGGAATGCATTGCTAGATGTTTTAGTAAGAGCAGCTAGCAAAGCTGGTTTTAAGAAAAATTTAGATAATATCTTGGTGGAAAAGTCCATGGTCTGTTATTGAGAAAGCTATGTGGGAAGCCACTGCTTGTCCTGGATTAGTAGCATGGAATGCTGCTACTTCTTGGGTTTTGGCCAGGTACTAGTGACCTGGATTGCCCACCTTGAGAACAGGCTACTGTCCTTGATGGACCATTGGTCTGTCCCAGTAAGCTTACATTGTTCTAATTTTCTTCCTGTTTCCTTTGTTTACATCTCTTCAAGTAGTTACTAATGCTTGCTTTATTGATTTCTACAGGTCATAATCTTACCAATGGTAAGTTACCAGTTTGTGTTGACTTTGTGGTATACCATGATCCCAGGATATATGAGATGAAAGCTAATTAAAAAAAAAAAAGATGTATGTAATAAATGTCATGGGGCTACTTTTGTTCAATGTATTTGTGAGCGATATTGCTGAAAGGTTAGAAGCAAAAGCATGCCTTTTGGCAACAGAGTGGACATCCCCTGTGACCTATAAAAATTAGAAGCTAGGGCTAATGCTTGGATGTTAAGCTTTAATGTGAAAAAATGTAGGGTCGTGCATATGGGATGCAGAAATTGAAAGAAACTGTATGTGATATGAGGTGAGAGACTGATGTATATGGACCAGGAAGGAGACCATAAAATGATAGTATCTGCTTTCAGGTGATGAAGCAATTTGATAAGGCAATGGCCAAGGGTAGAATGATGCTAGGTTCAGTTTTGGAGGATATGTCTTGCCAATGATGTAAAAAGACTCAAAACTGTTTAGAGGAATGTGACCAAAATATTAGGGGGGGGTCTGTGTTGGAAATCAAATGAAAAGAGGCCTGAAGGCTTGAAAATATGTATACCCGGGAGGAAAGGAGAAATGGAGGAGATTGGATACAGATATTTAAATTCTTGAAAGACAGCAAAGAACATAACAATCTTTCCAAAAACAGAGAAGCTATAAAGCAGTGGTCTTAAACTCAAACCCTTTGCGGGGCTACATTTTGGATTTGTAGGTACTTGGAGGGCCGCAGAAAAAATAGTTAATGTCTTATTAAAGAAATGACAATTTTGCATGAGGTAAAACTCTTTATAGTTTATAAAACTTTCCTTTAACAGTTAAAAGAAAAGATATATAAACTATAAAGAGTTTTACCTTATGCAAAATTGTCATTTCTTTAATAAGAAATTAACTATTTTTTCTGCGGCCCTCCAAGTACTCTATTTTTTTCTGCAGCACTCACATTTAAAGTTCAATATCTTTTCTTTCTCAAAACTGGCACATTTCAATCACTAAATTGAAAATAAAATCATTTTCCTACCTTTGTTTGGTAATTTCATCAGTCTCTGGTTGCACTTTATTCTTCTGACTGTGCATCCAATACTTCTTCCTTTCTTTCAGCCTCCTGTATGCTTCCTCTCCTCCAGACCTCATTCCCTCCCCCAACTTTTTCTTTCTTTCTGTCTGTCTGTCTTTCTCTGATTCCGTGCCCCATTTTTTGCTTTGTTTCTGGTTCCCTGTCCCCCCTCCTTCTTTCTTCCTTCCTCCGTGCCCCATTTTTTGCTTTTTTTTCTGGCTCCCTGTCCCCACCCCACCTTCTTTCTTTCTTCCTTCCTTCCTGCCCTCCCCCATGCCGCCGCAGAATAGGCTGCTGCTGCTGCCGCTATCGGGAACAGGTCATCTCCCTGCTTCTCTTCTGCACCGTGCCGACCAACTCTCGCCGCCCGACGTCAATTCTAACGTCGCAAAGGACGTTCCGGGCAGCCAGGCAGCGATTGGCTAGCCAGAACGTCCTCTCGACATCAGAATTGACTTCGGGCCGTGAGAGTTGGTCAGCTCCGCAGGGAAGAGAAGCGGGGAGATCAAAGAACACGGTGCCGGCCTGATCCCCGATGGCAGCAGTGAGAAGGGAAGAGAAGCAGGTTCGGCACTCTAGGGAGAACAGTGGACCGCCCCCCCCCCCCCTTGGTACGCCACTGGAGCAGCAGCGTGTCTGGCCGACTCGTTCGTTCAAAGCCGCGGGTGGCGGCTCCTTGCGAGATCCGTGCCTGCGTCTGAAGCCTCTCTGATGTTGTGACATCAGAGAGGCTTCCGATGCAGGAGTGGATAGCGCAAGGAGCCGCCAACCCGCGGCTTTGAACGAACGAGCCGGCTGCTGCTCCAAAAGGAAGAGAATGATGCCTTCAGACTGCGGGCCGCAAATAAAACCTGGAGAGCCACATGCGGCCCACGTGTTTGAGACCGCTGCTATAGAGCTAGATGATTTGAAATAACATTGCAAGGAAGAAAACTTAAAAGCTATATAAGGAAAATTCCTTTTTATGGAGAGTGTGGTGGATACTTGAAATGATCTTTGTGGGAAGTTGTAGGATCGAAAACCATGATGGAATTCAAAAATGGCATAGGATAAAACTCAGAGGTTCCCTTTATTTATTTATTAGGATTTATTTATTGCCTTTGAAGGAATTCATTCAAGGTGATATACAGCAATAGCATGAGGATGGAATAAAAGTATAGAGCATTTCCACACAATAAAATATGAACTAACTTTTGCATTTTAAAGAAAAAAAAAGAGAAATAGAGGGGAGGTAGGCTGCACCAGTTGTCTGTTATAACTCTAAAGACAAATAAGATGTTACCGCACACAGTTGCAGGTACAACTCTGACCTACTTCCTGAGCAGACTGGATTGGCCATGCTGGTCTTTATCTGCTATCATTTACTGTGTTACTATGCATTACACATTCAAATTATCTGTACAATTTTGAATCAATTAAAGAGACTTCTATTTGTTGGAAGGAAGATGTTAGATTATCCCCCCCCCCGCCCCCGCTTCCATATTTGGCAATTTACCTCCATGAACTAAAAATGTAATTAAAGTATTCTGGAAAAATGACCAGAACACCAGGTTCAGTTTCAAATCCACATAACTGAGGATGACCTATAGTCGTCAACATCAAACATTATCTGGCACGCTTGTTAGTGCTTGGTCTTTTCACCCAGTTCCCAGGGGTACATATTTAGCAGGGTTGGTTCTGGTGTCCCATTCCCACAATGTTGCTGCAGTTTGGAAAAGGAAAACTTATTGTTTATTCTCAAAGACTATGAAATTCAGGAGGTGGTATAAAATCCTTTTTATAACAAAGCTGCTATAGAGTTTAATTCCTCCTTGCTTCTAGCCCAAAACAATACATGTGGTGCCAGCGAGTCTGCTGTCAAACAGCTTCAGCTCTTCCGTTCTGAAGCTTACTCATTCCTATAGCCATATGCTTACAGAGTTCAACTGTATCATGAAACAAATAATCATGGACATTATTTATAGCAGTGCAGTTTTTGAAAATTATAGCATCTTATCCCCCTGTGGACGTAGTATACCATTTGCTCAGTTCCTTTGTAATTTGACGTTTTACCACCCACTGTATACAGTTGCATAGTTGATATTTTGAATCTTCAATTGCGTGGGGTGGTTTTTTTTTTCATATAGCACTATACTACACAAAGATAGTGCTGTAAGATCTGCTGGAGTCTGTGCTACAAATAATTTTTTAAAAGTTTGGTTCTTTTGGAAGAAAAAAATTAAAGATTGGAGGTTGCGTTATATTAAGGTGATATTAAATGTTTTCTTTGAATACAAAGGCTGCTATAGTACCATCTTATAGATTTTTTTTTTGTTTTTTTTGTTAAAGAATATCTTTATTCAATCTCCAGCACGGTAATTACACAGGAACAGGGCAACAGAACAGTACAAGTCAAATGGTGAAAAAAAAAAAAATAGTACAAGTTATAACAAGCAGTCCACTGTTCACAACACTGCACCAGAATAACCCGGCCCTGGGTAAACCGGCCCGAGCCCGTATTTTAGAAGAGAAATCTACAAGCAATCCAGATCCCCTCCTAAACCAGAGGTGAACCTAAATCCAAGAGAAGTAGAAAGAAAAGAGAGAGATCACACCATTCATACGCCATACACCCCACATTCACCCCAAGATGCACTGATAGAGAAAGTCCCAGGCTAGAGCGCACAGGCTAGAACAAACAAAGAGAAGCCCTCGCTCCCCAATCCACCTCCAGAGATCTCACCACTATAGTCACTGCTGCCAGAGCCACATATAGCGGAGACGTGCTGGAGTCTGTCCCCTTCCCTGTTAGCAAACTACCCTAAAAATGATGAAATAATTTTTATATGCCCAATTCTTCCTCATAATTATTTGTTATAATTTGGATACTTTATATAAATCACCTGTTGATATTTTCTATCTATCTTATAAATTCTTTTTTTATTGTTTTGGCATTTGTTTGGATTTATGTTTTTGGTTTTTTTTTGTTTTTTTTTGCTATTATAAGTAAAAATCTGATGGTGGATGTAGGCAAATGAAACTTAGCATGAAAGAATGGCTCATTTCCTGTCGGAAAGGCCTGTGGAGTTTTCTTCTTGGCTTTTTATCTAAAATCAAATGTGATATCAAATACGGAATTCTTAGCTATGAGCTAAGAAATAGTCCCTTTTTGGCTGCAGCTGAATGCTGTGAATATTGTTAGTAAATGCCAGCTGATATCATTGATTCAAAAATCATTGTCAAAGCAAAATGATTAAACCTCCTGTTGAAAACTGTAAAAATATTCCTGGAGCTGCCAGAGAAATTCAGCACAATGAGATGACATAAGGGTCCAGAAGGAAACTCCTGAAGGGACGGGGGCACAAAAATATATTAAAGGGTGTGAAGGGTATGGGTATATTTCCCCCAGAAATCATTGATGGTTGTGTGGGATGGGAATGAAGTCTTCTTCCTCCCAGTTCTCAGAAATGTTCAACACTGGGAGGGCTTAGTCATACTCTTATTGTCACCTCACTTCTGGGGCCTACTGCCATTTTCTGTTACCACCACCTTCAAGAACAGGAGCACTAGATAGCAGCAAAAAGTTCAGTGCATAGGGCTTTGAAACTGAAGTGTTATTGCAGGCTTTTCAGAACATTACTCTTTCCTCCTGCTACCATGGAAAGCCGTGCAAAGGCAGGTCTTCTGCAAACCCTAAATTTGGATGTCATTTTCCATGTTCCATGTTAAGTTTTTGCAGTTCCGCAGTGTTCCTGCTGCTGTGCCTCAAAAGTCTTTTGTGGCAGGCCCAGATTGTGGCAACGTACCGTAATAGTGGCAGCTGTCTAGAGCCTATAAAAAGTTGGCACCAGAGGCAGTTCCTGACTTTGCTTATTCCTAAATCTGCGTCTTGGTGAATTTTGTCTCTTAGTGAATGTAAAGGAAGCTGTGACAGCTTTGCCCAATTCTGTTGTTTGTTTGTGTTATGTATTTATATATTTCTCAATCGCCTATCCAAGAAAATGCTTCTTACAACTTAAAAATATTATTTACATAGAAACAGGACAGAAGATAAAGGCCAGATGCTCCATACGGTCTGCCCATCCGCAGCATCTAATATTTCCTCCTCTCCCTAAGAGATTCCATGTGCCTGTCTCACACTTTCTTGAATTCAGACAGTCTTGTGTCTCCACCACTTCTCTGGGAAACTATTTCATGCATCTACCACTCTTTCTGTAAAAACAAGTATTTCCTCAGATTACTTCTGAGCCTATCACTTCTTAACTTCATATTACCGTATTTTTCGCTCTATAAGACGCACCCACCTGTAGAGGAGGAAAAACCAAGAAAAACATTTTTAAACCAAATGGTGTACGCCGTACTCTGTCCCCCCTCTGGTAGTCTAGTGGTAGGCCGGGACAGGGTACAGGGAACATCTAGAGGTGGCCATGTCTAATGGTAAACATGCGTAGTGGCAGCCAGCACGCCCCCCAGCCTCCCCCATATCTTTTTAAATCCTCCCCCTGTACTTTTAAATCATCCCCCCAGTATTTTTAGTGATTGAGTTTGATACCCCTGCGCTAGAACAAGAGTGGCAATATAGGGGAGAGTGGTGCAGTGGTTAAAGCTACAGCCTCAGCACCCTGAGGTTGTGGGTTCAAACCCAAGCTGCTCTTTGTGACCCTTGGCAAGTCATTTAATACCCCCATTGCCCCAGGTACATTAGATAGATTGTGAGCCTGCCAGGACAGATAGGGAAAAATGCTTGAGTATCTGAATAAAATTCATGTAAACCATTCTGAGCTCCCCTGGGAGAACAGTATAGAAAATTGAATAAATGAAAATAAAATAGAGGAAGAAGGAAGGTTAAAGAGAAAGAGAGAATGAGGTTTGAAGGGGAGATTGGAAGATCGGAGGATTTGGGGAGAGGAAGAGTAAGATTGTTGCAGCTGGGGGGTAGGAAAGGGCTGAAAAAGGATGAAAAGAATGCCTTGGTACGTGGAAAATGGAGGACTGCAATAAGATGAGATGAGGGCTGTCACTTTGCTAAAGAACTGCTATGTATTTTCCTCTGCTGCAATGAAATTATGAAAGGGTAGAGTGAGATCACATAGGAAATAAATTTTGTACCTCAATAATTCCACAGTAAATATTTTCTCATCTATCAGGCATCCCAAATATAATAAAACACCTATTTACAATTTGGATTAAGCATATATTTCTAAATCCATTCATTTAATGTACTGCAGTTCCGTGACACAGTGGTTAAAGCTAGAACCTCAGCACCCTGAGGTTATGGGTTCAAACCCACATTGCTCCTTGTGACCCTTTGCAAGTCACTTAATCCTCCCATTGCCCCAGGTACATTAGATAGATTGTGAGCCCGCCAGAACAAACGGGGGAAAATGCTTGAGTACCTGAATAAATTCATGAAAACCATTCTGAGCTCCTCTGGGAGAACGGGATAGAAAACTGAATAAATAAATTGTTGGTGGGCATTAGGATGAAAATGCCCACCACTTATGTATAGAAGTATTCATCATACATGAAAACATTACTGACATCTGCTTGATAATTGACCAAAAATAAAGATGGATTTCTGTTTCAATGTAATTCTATCCCCCCCTTACTCTTCTCTTCTATATATAAGTTCATGTAAACCTTTTTTTTCCTTCTCTTCCTATATTTTAAGTTCTTGTAAACCGTGCCGAGCTCCACACCTGTGGAGATGATGCGGTATATAAACTTAAAGTTTAGTTTAGTTTAGTTTTACCATCTGAATTTTAGAGGAGAGGAGAAATATTTTGCTAAATTAAGAACCAGCCCAAGATAATAGGTACAAGAAAATATTTTTCCTTGGAATCGCTTTTTTCCCCCCTTTTTGCTTTGTGTATTTTCTTTTTGTTTGTTTATGTTTTACTTTGTTTTCCCTTTGCTTCAGTTTCTTCCTTGCCATGCCTTATTCCATTCTTTCCTCCTCTCCTTCCAGCCAAACTCTTCACAGCCAGATCTATCCTCCTCCCACAAACCAGCCTGCCTCTCTCCCTCCTTTCAGCCTGCCTCTCCATCATGGCATCACCCTAAGCCACAGTTCCTCCTCTTGGCTTTGAGTTGGGTCATGCAGTGTCTGCTTTAAGATCTAAGTGAGGTTGGAGGAACAGCTTCTCTCCTTGGGTTTGGGCAGTGGCAGCTACTCTCTTGAATCTAGCAAGGAATGCATGCCAGATACTGAAAGTTAAGCAACCTGGCATCTTGACTCTTTTCTCCTTTGAGAGCATTCCATTTCAATTCCTACCTGCAAAAGCTGAAAGAAAGATCGACTTTATAGCAGTAATGTCCTGAAGCTGCTAAATTTTCCTGTTTCCAGACAGTCCAAGGAAACCTATTCTGTGGTTATCTTTGCTATTTGAGCTCATCTCTTGTGCTTTTTAAATACCC
The DNA here is from genome assembly GCF_902459505.1 of Geotrypetes seraphini. Taxonomy (NCBI): domain Eukaryota; kingdom Metazoa; phylum Chordata; class Amphibia; order Gymnophiona; family Dermophiidae; genus Geotrypetes; species Geotrypetes seraphini. The sequence goes on from NC_047085.1 coordinate 90,270,955, forward strand.
TTAAACATTGATGGGTTGCAATTTATTTATTACAATTTGTGTGTTTTAGCTTGCCAGTTTTCTACTGCTACTTTTATTATTTTCAGTTTGATTAGAACCAAAGCTGGAATCTGCTCATGAGCCTTCATTTGTGACTTCACAGGATTTTTTTCCTCTGTACTTCCCCCTATCAACATACTTACTAGCCTAATCATTGTAGTAATAGCCTGAACTCCTATAACTGCAATCACACTGTATACCACAGGGGAAATTTTTTTTAATAAGGTTTTTTTTTGCATGTGAAACATCCTTAACAAATAGATAAACCTTTATAAAATTATTCCCCACATGACTAGTAATAAGACAACTTAAAAAAAAAATATTGATATGGGTAAATTGCCCCAAGTCCTGGTGCTGGAATACTTTTCCTTTGATAATTTTTTTGGGGGGATCTGTTCTGTTTGAGAGTACGATTTTACAAGTGACTTTGAAACCTCTCAGGTGACCTGTCACGAGCCTCTAGAACGCATTGCTGGCTATGGGAGAGACCATGGAGCCTTTTTCCGCCTTCACTTCCTGGGCTCTTTAGCCCCTATTGAGTTGAGAACAGTGGCTGAGTACAAAAGCTGTATACACTGTACAAACAGAGCACCAAAGCAGCAGTACACTGACTCATTCTTCGCGCTGTGTGAGAACTGAGGGAGACTCTATTCACTTCCTTTGTGCTAGTGTCTGTCAACAGCGCTGTTTGAGGCAAGGCCTATTATGCTGGCCAGTGTTTCTTATTGACCTAAGTCTGTGCCTGCAGTATTCCCAGGGTCGAAGTTGCGAGTGAGAGAATGTTTGAAAAGGAGTAATCGTAGGCTAAATCCATTTTGCTGTATTGTCATCTGACCTATTAAATTTAAACTGTGGTCTGCGTTAATGCAAACAGGTAATTATGTAGTCACAGCTGCAGCTATTGACATCTGGTTACCGCCCTACAGAAAAACAATAGATGTGGTTTTATCTTCAGTGTCTTGGCCCTTAAATGCTGGGCTTTAATGATATTAAATGAAAATAGAGAATGGATTAGTGAAACTGACAGGTCAACAAGGTAGATACTTTATCCATGTAACCAAATCCAACTTTAGCCACAGCTGTTTGCACACTTCACCTACCTTGCGTGGCTGAGCTTTCCCATGACACCAGGTTTAACTACTTTCTACTTAGGAACTTTATTTATTCTAGGTTACATTCTTCTTTGTACAATAGGTTGGGAAATCTTAAGAGCACTGGAATTGGTTAGCAGCCTTACAACCATCAGATTATAGTATACATAAGTGTACAATGAGTATAGCATCAATACTTCCAAACTCATCTTCAGCAGAAAGCTTTTATGTTATGAATTGCTCTCAGTTCTCTTTTTCACTTAATAAGAATTTATCTGTAATATTGTAGTACAATACTATGATGTAAAAGAAATGTAAACGGTGAACAGTTCAAGACTAGCAAAAAGTAGAGATAAAATTATCTAACGGTACATCTTGTAATAAGTTATAGTCAAAGGCTAGTGGACGCTGGAATAGATTCAAATCCATTCATTAGGCAAATTGTTTCAACAGTGCAGGGAAACAGTCACCCTATAAAGCCATATTTATAGCTAGTGACCATTTTGCACATTTTGACTCACTTGCTTCTAGGCTTCTGGGATTTAAATTTATTTCATTATTTAGCCTGTCCTTCCAAGGAAGCTCAGAACGGGTTACAAATCAGGTACTCGAGCATTTTTCCTATTTGTCCCAGTGGGCTCACAGTCTTATCTAATTTACCTGGGGCAGTGGAAGATTAAGTGACTTGCCCAGGGTCACAAGGAGCAATGCAGAATTTGAATCCACAACCTCAGGGTGCTGAAGCTATAGCTTTAGCCACTACGCCACAGTCTTTGATTACTTGGGTTGGATAATAGGTTGGGCGTAGTGAGGGCTAATAAAAAAAGGAGAATAAATAGTTGTAGTGACATACTAGGATCACAAGATGATTCTTTCATGACTGATAGGGTTAACATAAGAACATAAGCAGTGCCTCCGCCGGGTCAGACCATAGGTCCATCCCGCCCAGCAGTCCGCTCCCACGGCGGCCCGAACAGGTCACGGCCTGTCTGAGTCACCAGAAGGGGCCCCCTTGCCACCTTGGTTTCCCATTGAGTCCTATCTTCCCATCGAAGTCCTAACCCTCCGGTCTTGCACATGCACGACCTGGTTGGATTTCTATACTTATTACCTGGTTAGCTTTCTATACCTGTGTTACATCCCAGCACCTCTCTCAGTATCCCACGATCCCCCTATCCCTCAGGAATCCATCCAATTCCTGTTTGAATCCTTGTACCGTACTCTGCCTGATCACTTCCTCCGGTAGCGCATTCCAAGTGTCCATGACCCTTTGGGTAAAAAAAAACTTCCTTGCATTTGTTCTGAACCTATCTCCCTTCAGTTTCTCCGAATGCCCCCTCGTTTTAAGTAAACTTATACTGTATATTGAGGTTCTTTTAGTGCAGCTTCTCTGAGAGTGGAAGGTGTATTTGTTTTAGAGGCTTGCTTAACACTTTGTTTTAGATTTTTTTTTTTTTTTTTTGTAACCTCTGTTTGTTGAACATTGATATAGAACTGGCAAGGACCAGAGGTAGGCATGTAGGTACATTAGATAGATTGTGAGCTCATCTGGGCAGACAGGGAAAATGCTTGAGTACCTGAATAAATTCATGTAAACCATTCTGAGCTCCCATGGGAGAATGGTATAGAAAATTGAATAAACAAAAAATTTAAAAAATATTGTTTTAATGCTCCATATTTCCTTGTGTTATAGTTGAGAAAATTCTGGGGTCTATGCTTTCTGTATGAAAGTAATGCAACAGAGGCTTGGATTTTGTGTCAGACTTGTAAAGCAGATGCTTCCATTTGGGAATTTTGAAGATCCTGTTAGGTTAAGGAATGAGGGCTTGAAGTTTCTTGCTAAAGGAGGTGATAGTTTTAGTTTCTAGAGATGGGAGCTGCAATAGGCCATTTAGACCTAGAAGTTATAGAGGAAAGGGAAAAGAGTCCAGGTCAGAGATCTAGCGCTCTGAGATGCAGTATGTCGTATAAACAGACAATTTTGAGTAATTTTATAAGGTGGGAAACCTTGTGGGGCCTTACCTAGATACTCAGAGACTTTTGAGCCATTTTTGTGAGAACTTGCAGTGTGCCTTCCCCAGGCATTTCTCAGATAGCTTTGCTAATCAGTTTTAAGAAGAATCTGATTGGTTGCCTTCCTACCAAAGGTAAGATATATCGTATATATTTGAATATAAGCCATTCAGGAAGCTGCTGAGCGCCGAGCAGAAGTGCCAAAGCACGCTATTGCTCGGTACCACTCAGCGGCTGAAGCCGGAACTCGCAGCAGCGACCGACCGGGTTAGCAGTGGGGCAGGAGTGCGGAAAGCTTGCTCCTGCCCGCTACACCTCTGGACCACCAGGGATTCCAGCAGCAGAGGAGGTACGATGGAAAGGGCAGAGAAGGGGGGATAGGATGCAGAGCCTGGTGACACAGCGGAGGCCTGAAATAAGTCTGGGAGGGGGGGCGGGTGGGCGCTGGCCCAAATATAAACCGGGAATCCCATTTTTGGGCCAAATTTTTGGCCCCAAAATCCCGGTTTATATTTGAGTATATACAGTCGTTTTTTTTTTGTAATCATTAGTGCATGGCTATTAAAAAAAATTACTCTGTTAGTACTTTCTGATACCATTTTATAGGCACTATGGGCTCATGTGGTAATCCTATGCTAATCGTTGCACAGTAATATAGTTGTGTTTACTGATTAGTGAAGAAAAAAGCCCACTCTCTGTCCCCAGACATGTCCTCTCTGCACAAAAATAAGAAATATTTTTTAGTGTGCAAGTAGCACATACAGTTTAGGAACTTACCGTGGGACACCTGAAGTGCATCCCGCAGTAAGACAGTTAAGGTATAATAAGTACACGCTAGCGCTTACTGAAGCTTAATGAAAGGACCCCTGCATTTATTATGTAACTAGCTGATCACACGGTGTTACCCTGATATTTATTTATCCCAATCTTCCAGCTTCGATAGACTTGTATTCAGTGATTACGCCTGGTAAAACGGGAAGTATTTGACAATTATGTCTACTTGGGTTCTGGTTTACATTCACTTGAAGATTTACATCACACAAATTTTCAGTTTTCACTTTCTGTTTAGGCTTCACCACAGCACAGCTGCACTTCCTTATATACTGTTGAATGACTGTGTGACATCATTCCCCAAGCTTCACACAGCTCCATCTATGTAACACACATGTCGTATATGTCACCCCCATCCTACCCCCACAGTATTTTTTCCCAGATAGTAAGTGATATGTACTGTATACCATGTTTGGTTGAAACCTCTCCATGCGTTTCAGAGTTATGTTGGAACAGACTTACACACACATAGAAATATAGAGATAGATATAGAGATATAGAGATAGAAATAGATAGATAGACAGACATACATCTTAGGAAGCAGTATTTTAAACCTGCCTTGGTAGTGACATATGCTGCAGTTCTTCCCTGGGTTACTAGAAGCTATTTTTTCCTCAGTACCGCCAACCTATTAGTCATCCTACATAATCTCTTTCCATCCCAGAAGCCTAGCAGCAAGTATGTCAGAACATGTGAAAATGTCACTGGCTGTAAATAATCATTCTGGTGACTGTGTTTTCTGTGTACTGTATAGAACTGGGTTGCAGAATCCACCTGTACTTCTCTCTAAACTTTTCCAAGATGCAGCAATAAAGAATTTGCCAATCTGGACTGACTGCTTTTTGTTAGTCTTCTACTGTGTAGCACTGTAATTATTATTATTTTTTTTGCCTCCTGATCCTGTGCTGCTGTATGGAAAGTAAAGCCCTTTGGCTACAACAAGAAGTATTTGTATAATGAGGATGCTGATAATGGGAAGCTGTCATTTTGCTTTTCATTAACACCTTTGTAAAGAAATTGCAAACGAATAATAATCACATCCTTTAGGCTGTGTACACATTTTCTTTAAGTTTTTTTTCCCCATAAATCTATTTTCTACATGGATCTCCCCATAAATCTATTTTCTACATGGATCTGTGTAGTATGACAGACTTATCTGTTAATGTCATTTAGAATTCTTAGCAAGTTTTGCATTTTTCTGTTTTCTGTTGTATGTGCAGTACTGCTAAGATTAAGCTCGCTATTACATGTGTAAGTGATGCCAGTAAAGCCATTTGAAAACAAAGGTAATGCAGAAAGCAAACAGGTTTGTCATATCTAAAGAAGATACTTAATAATTCTCTTTTATTATATGCTTATCTTGCAAAGACATCTTACTTATACTATATTTATGAGGTTTTGGATCTATAGATTCTTTTGTTTGCAATCTATTATTTGCAGTAATTTCAAGGAACTAACTTGAGAGTCCATCTTGGTTACATTAGGTTTGAAATGACAAGTTTGGAAATACAGAAATACATCACTAGGATGTATAAATTGTTTTGAGCATTTGCAAAATCACCTTGTAGGGATAATGCAGTGTCAACAACATAATGAAATTCTGCTGCTGTTTGAATGTCACCAGTACACAGGCTGAAAAGGAATTTTAAAAAGAATCCCCTGGGGAAGACAATCATTCTGCACTTGTCAGTGGGTTATATACTTGCCAAGGTGTACATGAAATTTACAGTTTGATAAGATCATCTTTATCAGTGCAAGAGTTGGCCTGCACTTGATAATTGCCAGCTTTAGGAAAAACCCTTTCCTCCAGGCAGCAAAGGTAAGGTTTATAAATACTTCCTTTGATAAAAGCATCCTTCCTCTGTGGATATGATAGCTTCCTAAGTAGATTTGAGATAAACAAGAATTAACCTATCCATAAATTGGTAAGGCATGAATAGGTGAGAGATCAGGCTTTCAATGCTTTGATGCATTGATTTTCACCTCTTTCTACTGTTTGGAGAGCCTACAAACTAATCTCAAAGGAATGGCCTCAGGCTTCTAAGGAACAGTAGAAATATACCATCAAAGCCATTAACTTTCCCAGATTAATTATAGGCCATTTGGGCTAGATTCACTAAACCTACTGATCCTATAACGACGTTTGGAAAATCAATTTTACTGGATTTGCGATCATTCCCAGACCCTTACCCGATTCACTAAGCTGCTGCCTGATCAATTTCCTATCCGATCCTATCCAACCCATGCAAATTAGTAAAACCCCATGCAAAATAGTCAAGCGATTGATTCACTAACAATTGCTTGGCTATTTTGAATTGGGTTTTACTATCCTAAAACCCGACTGCTGCAGACCTGCCGGTTTTTTGAAAGGCCTGCCTGCCTTCATTTTTTTTCCATGGCACAGATATTTTGCATATGTCACATACGCAAAATATCTGCCCCATAAAAAAAAATATGAATAAAAGACAGGCCTGTCAAAAAAACATGGCACCCTCCCCCGACAAACACGCCCCCCCTCCCCCCATGACCCACAAATGGCAGGAGGGATGTCGACTCCCTCCTGCCATCGGTGCTTCCTTTCCCCAAACATGAACCCCTACTCCTGTACCTATAAAGTTGGGAGCAGGAGGGGTGCTCAGTCCCTCCTGCTCCATAGGCATCCATCCAGCAGTGGGAGCAGGAGAAACTGCAAAGTCCTCCTTCTCCTCCACCCTGCCTGAGGTGAATGTGTGCCTTAGACCCTTCCCCGCAAAATATTTGCCCAATAAAAATTTTATTTTTAAAGCACCCCTCCTCCCGAACCAAAAAAAATGGCAGGAAGGGATGCCCACTCCCTCCTGCCACCACACTCTCGAATATGGCAGGAGAGATGCCCATTCCTTCCTGCCATTGCCCGCCCCTCCACCACCGAACTAATATGGCAGGAGGGATGCCTACTCCCTCCTGCCATTGGGTTCAGACGGGTTCCCCCCCTCTCCGCCGTTCCCATACCTCAGTCCCTCCTGCTGCTTGCCGTCACAAATGCAGGCCTTAGGCCCTGCCATGGTGCATCATGTGATGACCGGGGAAGGTCCTAAGGCTCTGATTGGCTCAGGATGCGGCGCTGGTGTGAAGAAGAAGGATTCCACTTTGTGCGCAATGGGACGATGTTCTGGGGGAAGGATGGGCTTCACCTCAGCAGAGACGGAATGAGGCTACTTGCTGGCAACATCAAGAGAGAAATTGAGAAATTTTTAAACTAAGAAGAAGGGGAAAGCTGACAGTCATCCAAGAGTCGATGGTTCGGGAACTGGTATACCCAGAGGATACCGTGCAGAAAGACAGCGGGGAAGACTCACTGGATCACAGGCAAGGCAGAAATCCCGATGGATCGAAAGAGACACAAGAGGGAAGGAAATGCAAGAAAGTAACAGGCCGCAAACTCAAGTGTATGTACACGAATGCAAGGAGCCTAAAGAATAACATGAGTGAATTAGAAGCTAAGGCACAAAAAGATAACCTTGACATCATCGGCATCACAGAAATATGTTGGAACGAGGAAAACGTCTGGGACACTGCTTCTGGGATACAAGATATACTGCAGAGACACAATGGCTCAAAAAGGTGGGGGCATTGTCATATACGTCAAAGAGGGAATTGAGTCTACCGGAGAGAACACGAAGAATAAGTTAGATTCTATGGGTCAAAATTCCAGGAACAGAAACGAAGATTGGCATCTACTACCGACCCCCAGGGCAGTCCGAAGAAATTGATGGAGAAATAACGGATGAGATTAAACGCAACAGCAAGGGAGGCAATGCAGTTACCATGAGTGACTTCAATTATCTGGGGATAGACTGGAACCTAGGCACCTCCGGCTGCGGTAGGGAGACCAAGTTCCTGGATGCTGTAGGCGATTGCTTCCTGGAACAACTTGTCAAGGAAAATACGAGAAGAAACACAATTCTGAACTTAATTCTAAATGGACTATGAGGACCGGTTTAAGGTGTAGAAGTAAAGGGGATGCTGGGAACCAGTGATCACAATATGATCCGCTTTGACCTGGACACAGGGGCAAAACATCTATCCAGAACGACGGGCATGGCACTGAACTTCCGAAAAGGGAATTGCAAAGGGATGAGACTCATGGTGGTGAAGAAGATTAAAAAAAGGATAACCACTGGTCCCTTTTTAAGGACACAATCACCGAGGCACAAAATCTATATATACCACGTATTGATAAGGGATCCAAGAGGAAAAAAAAACGAGGAACCGGCGTGGCTCACTGTAGTGGTGAAGGAAGCGATCAGAGACAAGAAGACTTCATTTACGGAATGGAAAAGGTCGAATACAGACAAAAACTGGAAAAAGCACAAACAGCATCAAAACAGGTGCCATAAAGGCGTTAAGAGGGACCAAAAGAGAATACGAGGAAAAAATAGTCAAGGAGGCAAAAAACTTCAAGCCATTCTTTTGATATATTAAGGGGAAGCGGTGGGGCCGTTGGATGACCATGGAATAAAGGGAGTGCTAAAGGAGGACAAAGCCATCGCCAACAAACTGAACGCATTTTTTGCGTCTGTGTTTACCGAAGAGGATATACACAACATACTGGAAGCTGACAGGCTATACGCGGGAAACAAAGACGGGAAACTGACATGGTTGACAGTCAGTTTAGAAGAGGTATGCAGGCAGATTAATAGGCTTAAAAATGATAAATCCCCGGGACCAGGTGGCATCTATTCGAGGGTAATCAAGAACTGAAAGGGACTATAGCTGAACTGCTTCAACTAATAGCCAATCTGTCGATCAAATTGGGAAGGATTCCAGAAGACTGGAAGGTGGCTAATGTTATGCCAGTCTGCAAGAAATGTTCAAAGGGTGATCCAGGAAACTACAGAATGATGAGTCTGACCTCAGTACCGGGAAAGATGGTAGAGGCGCTGATAAAGGACCACATCATTGAGCACCTTGATGGACACAATCTGATGAGGACCAGCCAGCACAGCTTCAGCAAAGGAAGATCTTACTTGACGAACTTGCTGCACTTCTTCGAGGGAGTAAACAGGCAGATTAAAAAAGGTGACCGGTCGACATTGTATATCTGGATTTTCAGAAGGTATTTGACAAGGTTCTGCATGAACGACTGCTTCGAAAAATTGTAAGCCATGGAATCGAGGGTGAAATACGTGGATTAAAAACTGGCTGGCGGATAAGAAACAGAGAGTGGGAGTAAATGGACAATACTCAGACTGGAAAAGCGTCACCAGTGGAGTGCCGCAGGGTTCGGTGCTTGGGCCCATGCTCTTCAACATATTTATAAATATCTAGAAATTGGCATGACGAGTGAGGTGATTAAATTTGCAGACTATACAAAGTTATTCAGAGTAGTGAAGACACAACGTGATATAAACACACTCGTGAAATGGGCCTCAAAATGGCAAATGAGGTTCAATGTGGATAAGTGTAAGGTGATGCATGTCTGCAATAAAAATCTTATACACGAATACAGGATGTCTGGGGCGGTACTTGGAGAGACCTCCCAGGAAAGAGACTTGGGAGTACTGGTCGACAAGTCGATGAAGCTGTCCGTGCAATGTGCGGTGGCGGCAAAAAGGGCGAATAAAATGCTAGGAATTATTAAGAAAGGGATCACGAACAGATCGGAGAAGGTTATCATGCCGCTGTACCAGGCCATGGTACGCCCTCACCTGGAATACTGCGTCCAGCACTGATCGCCGTACATGAAGAAGGACACGGTACTACTCGAAAGGGTCCATAGAAAAATGACTAAAATGCTTAAGGGGCTGTAGGAGTTGCCGTACAGTGAGAGATTAGAGAAACTGGGCCTCTTCTCCCTTGAAAAGAGGGGACATGATCGAAACATTAAAGATAATGAAGGGAATAGACTTAGTAGATAAAGACAGGTTGTTCACCCTCTCCAAGGTAGAGAGAACGAGAGGGCACTCTCTAAAGTTAAAAGGGGATAGATTCTGTACAAACGCAAGGAAGTTCTTCTTCACCCAGAGAGTGGTGGAAAACTGAAATGCTCTTCTGGAGGCTCTTATAGGGGAAAAACACCCTCCAGGGATTCAAGACAGACAGACAAGTTCCTGCTGAGCCAGAACGTACGCAAGTAGGACTGGTCTCAGTTAGGGCACTGGTCTTTGACCTAGGGGCCGCGGCGGGAGTGGACTGGGCACGATGGACCACTGGCCTGACCCAGCAGCGGCAATTCTTAAGTTCTTATGTTCTTATACTCAAAACTTTTTCTCTTACCTCCCTCCAACTATTCCACAAATTACCTCTAGCTAGCAAGTTGTCCATGGAGTCTGTCCTCTCTCTCCCACTTCCACTCCCAGCACCCCTCATTGCTCACTTAATTACTCATTCACTCTCTCTCCATCTTTCCTCCACAATATACACCATCCTAAGGAAGGAAGAAACTTCTAACATTGACCTCTGTCTAATGCACTAGCACGTCTGCCATATATTTAGTGTTTCCAGGCCTGTTATTATGAGGGACTGCTGAAAAGTTAGCCCAGTCAACAAAGTTGGGGCAGTCTCCGTTGAAAGCTATGCCCTAATCCAGTGATTTTCCACTTTTTTCGTTCTGTCGGAAACATACAGAACGAAAAAAGTGAAAAATGAAAAATTGCTGGACTAAGTGTATAGCCTTTGATGGAGACTGTATCAACTTTGTTGGTTGGGCTGAGAACTTTTCAGCAGCCCCTAGTATGCTCAAACAGCCTTGTATATCCTCCTGCTAATCTTCCTGCTGAGTTGAGGAGTAGCCTTATAGTTAGTGCAATGGGCTCAGGCGCCTCGGGCCCCCCTCCCCGTGCATCATATGATGCTCCGGGGCAGGGCCTAAGGCTCGCATTGCGTTGGAGGAGCAAGAGGGACTGAGCCACCCCTCCTGCTCCCAACTTCAAGGTACAGTTGAGGGGGACGCCCGGTGGCAGGAAGGAGTGGGCATCCCTCCTGCCGTTTGTTTCAGGAGGGAGAGGAGTGAGGGAGCGAGTGGGCAGGTGCCTTCAGGACAGGAGGGAGTGGGCATCCCTCCTGCCTTTTTCTTTGGGGGAGGGGAAGGGGTAGGTCTTTCCAGGTAGGAGGGAGTGGTCAACCCTCCTACCATTTTATTTGAGGGGGGGAGGGAAGGGAGGGAGCACCTTTGTGGCAGGAGGGAGTGAGCATCCCTTCTGCCATTTGTTTTATGGTCAGGGAGGGGCGTGATTGTCGTGGATTGTTGTGGGAGAGCTGTTGGCAGCAGTGGGGCGGGGGTGGGTTCTTTTTTTTTTAATGGGCAGATATTTTGCTTGTGTAATACACGTAAAATATCTATGCCATTAAAAAAAGAAATAAAAACCCCGGCATACCTGTCGGAAACACAGTTATCCCAGGACAAGCAGGCAGCATATTCTCACATGTGGGTGACGTCATCCACGGAGCCCCGATGCGGACAGCTTTTCAAGCAAACTTGATTGAAGATTTCAAGTTTGCTAGTGCTGCACCACGCATGTGTGTGCCTTCCTGATCCACTAGAGGGCGCATCCCCTCCTCATGGTCTTCAGTTCTTAGTTTTCCGCGGAGCCAGAAAGCCCTGTCTCTCTTCTCTGCGTTCTTATAAGTGCCTTTCTAGCACCGCGGCTTCTTTATTTTGTTAGGGAGTCGCTGTGCGTTTGTTGATTGATCGTGTATTTCTTTGTTTCAAAAAAAAAAAAAAAAAAAAAAAGGACTTTTTATTGTGTTTCTACTGGTTCCACCGGCAGGCCCTTCTTGGGCCTCAGCCATGCGGCTAGGCCTCATTTGGCTGCAGCTGTATTTCTTCTTCCCTGGCCTCTCTCTGGGCTCACCTCGTGTGAGCAGGATGGCCAGGACCATTTTTCCTTCGTTGGAATCGGACTGAGTAGCTTCGATCCCCGGTAAGTCTTCTTTCTTTCTTTCTGTTCTTCTAGCTGCGTTACCTCGGTAATGCCACCGGCTGAGTCTCAGGCATTCCAGGCATCGAGTGCAGTCGTGCCCGCCTCTACGAGACCTTCGAAGCGTGCCTCCTTTCATGGGAATACTCATCTCGAGGTTGCCCTTTATGGAGCGCACTGCTGCACCTTTATTACCAGTTTCATTGGTACGGTGCCGACTTCTGAACCTCGAGGTGCCTCGACGTCGACTGGAGCTTCGTGCCTCGACGTCGACTGAGGCTTCGTGCCTCGACGTCGACTGAGGCTTCGTGCCTCGACATCGACTGGGGCTTCGTACGTCGACGTCGACTGGGGCTTTGTGCCTCGACGTCGACTGAGGCTTCGTGCCTCGACGTCGACTGAGGCTTCGTGCCTCGACGTTGACTGGGGCTTCGTGCCTCGCCGTCGACTGGGGCTTCGTGCCTCGCCGTCGACTGGGGCTTCGTGCCTCGCCGTCGACTGGGGCTTCGTGCCTCGACGTCGATTGAGGCTTCGTGCCTCGACGTCGACTGAGGCTTCGTGCCTCGACGTCCGCTGAGGCTTCGTGCCTCGACGTCCACTGAGGCTTGGTGCCTCGTCGACTGGGGCTTGGTGCCTCGATGTCAACTGGGGCTTGGTGCCTCGATGTCGACTGGGGCTTGGTGCCTTGACCTCGACTGGGGCTTCGTGCCTCGACCTCGACTGGGGTTTTGTGCCTCGACGTCGACTCCGGCTTTGTGCCTCGACGTCGTTTGAGGCTTTGTGCCTCGACGTCGTTTGAGGCTTTGTGCCTCTACGTCGACTGGGGCTTTGTGCCTAGACGTCGACTGGGGCTTTGGGCCTCGACGTCGACTGCGGCTTTGGGCCTCGACGTCGACTGCGGCTTGGTGCCTCGACGTCGACTGCGGCTTGGTGCCTCGACGTCGACTGCGGCTTGGTGCCTCGACGTCGACTGCGGCTTGGTGCCTCGACGTCGACTGCGGCTTGGTGCCTCGACGTCGACTGCGGCTTGGTGCCTCGACGTCGACTGCGGCTTGGTGCCTCGACGTCGACTGCGGCTTGGTGCCTCGACGTCGACTGCGGCTTGGTGCCTCACCGCCGCCTGAGGCCCTGTGCCTCGACGTAGGAGGCGGCTTGGTGCCTTGACGTCGTCTAAGGCTTTGTGCTTCGACTTTCTGCCTCGATGTCGACTGAGGCTGGGTGTCTCGACGTCGACTGAGGCTGGGTGTCTCGACGTCAACGGATGCTTTGTACCTTCGACATCGGCTGCGGCCGGGTGCTCCGCGTCACTTGACGCTTGTGCTTCGGCGGCGCCTAAGGCTTGTGCCTCGACGTCGACTGAGGCTGGGGGCCTCATTGTCGGCTGGAGATCTGTGCCTCGTCGTTGCCGAGGCTTCGTGTCTCGCCGTCGACTGGAGCTTTGTGACTTGACGTCGCTTGGGGCTTTGCCCTTTGGTTGGCGGTGGCCTTGTGTCTCGATGTCGACTGTGGCTTGGTGCCGCAACGTCGCTGGGGGCTTTATATCTCGGCAGCGGCTGAGGCTTTGGGCCTCGGCGTCGACTGCGGGTTTGCACCCCGTTATCGACGGGGGCTTAGTGTCTCGACGTCGTCTGGGGCTCTGTGCCTCGGCGTCTCCGGCTCCTGTTCGAAAGGGTTCCCCGCTTTCTCTTCAGTTCATTCCGGGCAGCCGTGACGGAATCTTGTAGTATGGAGTTTGGTTGTCTGGAGGAGACTCTCTCCCTGCTCCGGCTCTATTGCTCCTGCCATGCGTTATCTCGCTTGGCGCAGAGTGTGGCTGAGGATCCGAACCTCCAGGATCGTCTCGCCACTTTTACTTGCGTGAGTTCTGCGCTTCTTGAGGCCTCTCTTGCGGTGGCCACTAACCGCCTCTCAGAACGCGATCGGTCCTTCGCCTATCGGGACGCCTTCAGCTGAATCCCGTCTGCCTTGGTGGTTTGGACTCCTTCTCCGGAGGGGCACTCCAGATACCTTTCTTGTGTTCTCGGCCTCCTTCGCAGCAGCCGCAATAGCTGCAGCAGCGCCGGGTTATGGTCCAGTTGCCGGCTTCGGCGACTCCTGGCCGTCTTTTTGACTATTCTCGCATAGCCTCCGGGCTGCTCTCCTTCTGGGATTCCTCCCCTCCCTTCGGGAGGGGTGTCTCCGTGTCTACGCACCGGGAGTATAGCCTCGCTTCTGTCGGTTGGGCATTCCCATCCTCCCATATGCGTCTGGTCCAGGCCCTTCATGACCTGCACTAGTTCTAGTCCGGGAGTGGTTCAGACTCTGCCCACCCCAGTCTCGGGAGTCCGTCGGGGCGGACCTGGACCCAGTTTGTCTGCGCTCCTTCTTGTCTCGGCCTCAGGGGGTGGCCCTTGTTTGTTTATGCCGAAAGGTGGCCCCTCTGTCCTCGGTCCGCCTCCGGTCTTTTCTGCCTCGGCAGGCCGCCTGTCTGCGCTTGAGTCAGCTGGTGTCTCCGCAGTCTTCGGCCTCGGCTGAGCTGATGCTGATCCTTTTGGGATCATGGGTCTCCACGGTTCATGTCTCGATGTTCGCCTGGTTTCATCTTCGTGTTCCCCGCTGGACCCGAGCATCTCAGTGGTGGCAGGATCGGGATCCCGCTTCCAAGCACATTTTGGTGCCTCCCTCCTTGATACGCTTGTTTTGTTGGTGTGCCACCTCTTCGTATCCCCGCATCAGAAGGTTCTGACGATGGACTCCTCGGCATAGGCTTAGGGGTGCACCTCGACGGCCTTCGGACTCAGGGTCTTTGGTCGGGTGCGGGCCGTCGCAGCCGCATCAATCTGCTGGAGCTCCGGGCCATTTATAATGCCGGGGTGGATTTTCGTTATTGGTTGCAAGATTGTGGGGTCCTGGTGCGTCCCGACATCCCGGTGGCGATGTATTCTGTGACCAAGCCAGGGTGTACAGGTTCCCTGTTACTTTGCAGGGGAGCCCTTCGTCATTGGCAGGGGGCGTTACACCACTACTTATTTCTTTGGGCGGTGTATTTCCGGGGCGAGCAGCATTGTCTGGTGGACACGTTGAGTCGCCCTTCTCGGCCGCATGAATGGTCGCTCCATTCTCAGACTCTGCGGCATGTGGTTGTTCGGTGGGGAACCCCACAGGTAGTTCTGTTCGCTTCGCCCCTCACTCACTGGTTGCCTCGATATTGCTCGAGGATGTTCTCCCGGGTTCGCATCGAGGTGGATGCTTTCCTTCTCGATTGGATGGGCAGGTTCCTCTATGCGTTCCCTCCCTTTACTCTGATTCTCAGATCTTTGATGCACCTTCTGTCGGGCTGCGCCACCATGATCTTGCTGGCTTCTCTGTGGCTCTGACAGCTGTGGTTCTCCCTGCTCATTCAGCGTGTCAGGGAGCCTCTGCTTCTACCTATGTTCCCTTCTCTGCTGTCTCAGTGTTGAGGTTTCTGTTGCCTCCCAATCTGCAGTCTCTACACTTATCAGCTTGGTTCCTCGCAACGTGCCTCCCTCCTGTTTCTCTCAGTCGGTGGGGATATTCTCGAGGCTTCTCGTATGGGCTCCACTCGGCAATGCTTTTCCCAGAAATGCTCCTGATTTGCTGCGTGGTGTGCTGAGCACTGCATGGATCCACTCTCTGCCTCCTTCCCTTCAGTGCTGGATTTTCTGTTCCACTTGTCTCGGTCTGGTCTCAAATCGACATCTATCCGAGTCCACCTCTGTGCGATTGCTGCCTTTCCTTGGCCACTGGATGGGAAGCTGCTCTCTGTCCATCCGACGGTTTCCCGCTTTCTGAAGGGTCTCTTCAATGTTCATCCTCCGCTCAAGCCCCCTCCGGTGGTTTGGGATCTTAGGGTGGTCCTGGCTCAATTGGTGAAACCTCCGTTTGAACCCATTGATAACGCTCTTTTGATCTGTTTCACCTGGCGGGTGGTATTCCTGGTTGGTCTCACGTCTGTTCGTAGAGTCCGTGAGCTGCAACCTCTGGTTGCGGACCCGTCTTCTGCTGTATTTTATCAGGACGCAGTAGTCCTGCGTACTCATTACAAGTTCTTGCCCAAGAAGGTTTCGGACTTTCATCTCAATCGTTCCATTGTTCTTCCGGTCTTTTTTCCGAAGCCCCACTCTCATCCTGGCGTGGTGGCACTTCATACGATTGACTGTAAGAGGGCGTTGGCTTTTTATCTTCAACGCACTCAGTCTCATCGGACGGTTCCTCAATTGTTTTTGTCCTTCGACCCTACTTGGGTGGGACGCCCTGTTTCCCAGCGCACCTCGTCCAACTGGTTGGCTGCTGGTTTGCTACGCTCAGGCTGGTCTCGCGCTGCATGGTCGAGTCCCGGGACATAGAGTCCGAGCGATGGCGGCTTCTGTAGCTTTCCTCAGGTCAACGCCTATCGAGGAGATTTGCAAGGCTGCCACTTGGTCTTCGGTTCATTCTTTCACCTCCCACTACTGTCTGGATACTCTGTCCAGGAGCGACGGCCGGTTTGGCCAGTAGGTTTTGCGTAATCTGTTTTATCCCAGGACAAGCAGGCAGCATATTCTTAACGTATGGGTGACGTCGCCGACGGAGCCCCGGTACGGACCTTTTTAACTAGAAAGTTCTAGTTGGCCGCACCGCGCATGCGCGAGTGCCTTCCCGCCCGACGGAGGAGTGCGTGGTCTCCAGTTTCTTCGTTTCCGCGGAGCGAAGAAGACGCATGTGGTTTCAACGGCTGTTGAAAACTCCTTTTTTGCCTTCCCGCTCGCGTTATTTCTAATTCTTTCTATTTTTTCCTTCGGGTTTGTTGTTTTCTTTCTAATCCAAAAAAAAAAAAAAAAAAAAAACTTTCTTTTTTCCTTTATTTTTCAGCAGGCCCCGGCGGGGCCTGTTGCCATCATACAAGCCTCCGGCTTTGATTTCGCTGAGGCCGTATTTCCCTTCATGCCCCCTCAGCCGGGTTTTAAGAAGTGCCAGCGGTGTGCACGCCCGATTTCCCTTTCGGACCCGCACAATTGGTGCCTACAGTGCTTGGGTCCGGAACATCGGGCTGACACCTGCACCCGCTGCGCGACTCTTAAAAAACGCACCCTTAAAAACAGACAAATACAGCAGAATCTCCTCTTCGGCACCGCTTCCGCTATGGACCCGACCCCGGCGTCAACGGCACCGCCGAAATCGGCACCGTCAACATCAACACCTCCTGACCTTTCTACGGGGTCGATGGCGCCAGGTAAGCCGGCTAAGAAGCCTCCCACTTCCCTCGAGCGCCCTCCAGCTACAGCGGTGACACCAGTCCTTCCGGTGTCCCGCAAATCCCGAAAGCGCTCCGCTCCGATATCGGTGAGTGCCTCTTCATCGGCCTCCTCATCACCGGAGCGTAGAGCAGCACCGATGGTACCGAAGAAAAGTAAAACGGTACCGGTGCCCCCATTGGAGGACCGTATCTCGGCCATCCTCCAAACTAAATTACACGAACAGCTCCAGCACCAACTTAAGGAACTGCTTCCAACCCTGCTGGCACCGCTTCTTCCGGTACCGGTCCGGCCCGAGCCCCGCACCACTACGCCAGTGGCCACCCCCTCGGTACCGATGAATACTTCGATGCCGGTCTTATCGGCACAGCCTACGCTCCAAACCTGCGCGGCTGAGGACCCATCCCGACCCCAGGATCGACTCCGATCGTCTCGGGACCGGGATCGGCACCACTCCTCCAGGGATGGAGATCGGCACCGGTCTTCATCCCCCGGCACCGTATCCATGAGATCTGGTAAATCCCTGTCTAAGACCCGTCATGCGGAACCGGCTGTCAGAGACCCTGACCTATGGGAGCAATCCCCTCTCGGTACCGAGGAGGATGCCTCTTCCACTGATGAGGAACCCTCTATGGCTGAATCCACCGCCAAACCAGAGCAGTCTTCATTTACAAAATTCCTTAGGGAGATGTCTGGGGCTCTTTCCATCCCACTTGAGTCCGACTCCAAGAAGTCCCAGGCCTTTTTAGAAGCCTTGGACTTCGATCAACCTCCCAAGGAATTTCTCAAACTCCCCGTTCATGATATTCTACGGGAGACATTTTATAAGAACTTAGAGAACCCCCTTACTGTGCCAGGTGCCCCTAAGAAACTGGACAGTTTATACCGGGTTATCCCTATCCCGGGATTCGATAAACCCCAGTTGCCACATGAGAGCCTACTGGTAGAGTCCACTCTCAAAAAATCTCATGGTTCCAGTGTCTATGCCTCCACCCCTCCTGGCAGAGAAGGTAAGACAATGGATAAATTTGGAAAACGCCTGTACCAGAATGCCATGCTGGCTAGCAGAGCCAACAACTACTCTTTTCATTTCTCCTTTTACATGAAACATCTGGTACAGCAACTCTCAGCTCTGCAGAAGTACATTCCTGAACGCAAGGTTCCGTTGTTTCAGCAACAAATTTCCACTCTCCTTCAGCTTAGAAAGTTCATGGTGCGCTCTATCTATGACTCCTTCGAGCTCTCTTCTCGAGCCTCCGCCCTGGCAATTGCCATGCGACGCCTGGCCTGGCTGAGGGTATCTGATCTGGATGTGAACCACCAAGACCGCCTTGCCAACGCACCCTGTCTTGGTGATGAACTTTTTGGGGAGTCTCTAGATACCACCACCCAAAAACTTTCGGCTCATGAGACAAGATGGGACACCCTCATTAAGCCTAAGAAGAAGACTCCGCCGTCACGCCCATACAGACCCCAGTCTTCTTATCAGCGTCGTTTCTCTGCTAGGCCACTTAACCCGCCTCAACAGCAATCTCGTCGGCCTCGCCAACAGCAACAACAACACTCCCAGGCTCGCTCGCAATCTCATCAGACAGCTAAGCCTCTCCCTCAAACCAAGCCTCCCCAGCCCTTTTGACTCCTTTCTCCAGGGCATAGCCAGTCTCCAACCCTCGCTGCCTCTGCCTCAACCTATAGGAGGCCGCCTCACCATCTTCCTACAACGCTGGGAGGCCATCACATCAGACCTGTGGGTTCTAAACATCATCCGTCACGGATACTCACTAAGGTTCCAGACTCTTCCTGCAGATCATCCTCCCGTAGAGTCTGCTTCTCACTCCTCCCAAACTCCACTCCTCCTCAGGGAGGTCCAATCCCTCCTCCTTCTCAATGCCATCGAAGAAGTTCCACCAGACCAAAGAGGTCAGGGATTTTACTCCCGCTACTTCCTGGTACCCAAGAAAACGGGGGATCTTCGTCCTATCCTCGACCTCAGGAACCTCAACAAGTGTTTGGTCAAGGAAAAGTTCAGGATGCTCTCCCTTGCCACGCTTTATCCTCTTCTGTCTCAACACGACTGGCTGTGTTCCCTGGACCTCAAGGAGGCCTACACTCACATTCCAATGCATCAGGCTTCACGTCGCTACCTCCGATTCCAGATACTGAATCTCCACTATCAGTACAAAGTGCTCCCCTTTGGTCTCGCATCATCACCCAGGGTGTTCACCAAGTGCCTGATTGTGGTAGCGGCCTGTCTCAGGTCCCACAACCTACAAGTGTTCCCCTACTTAGACGACTGGTTGGTGACAGCAGCAACATCTCCTCTTGTGCTACAATCAACTCACCACACCATCTCTTGGGGTTCGAGATCAATTATCCCAAGTCGCATCTGCTTCCCACACAACGCCTTCAGTTCATCGGAGCACTTCTCGATACCAACTCCATGAGAGCGTTCCTTCCAGCCGATCGGCACCGGACACTGCTTCACCTTTGTCGGCAGGTGCTCCTCCTACCATCCCTCCCAGCTCGCCAGATGATGATTCTTCTGGGTCACATGGCCTCCACAGTCCATGTGGTTCCTCTGGCGCGACTCCACCTCAGGATACCGCAATGGACCCTCGCCAACCAATGGTCACAGACCAGGGACCCTCTTTCTCATCCCATCTCTGTGACATCATCTCTTCAGCAATCTCTTCAATGGTGGTTAAACTCTGCAAATCTTTCCAGGGGCCTCCTTTTGCATCCACCTCCTCATTCCATGATCATCACCACGGACGCCTCCCCCTATGCATGGGGGGCTCACATTGGGGATCTGCGCACCCAGGGACTTTGGACCCCTCAGGAGCGTCAACATCACATCAATTTCCTGGAGCTCAGAGCCATGTTCTATGCTCTCAAGGCCTTCCAACACCTTCTCTGCCCTCAGGTTCTCCTCCTATGCACGGACAACCAGGTCGCCATGTACTACATCAACAAGCAGGGCGGCACTGGATCCCGTCTCCTATGTCAGGAGGCCCTCCGAATCTGGACCTGGGCCACAGCCCACAATCTTTTTCTCAAAGCGGTCTATATCCAGGGCGAACAGAACTCCCTGGCCGACCAACTCAGCCGCATCCTTCAGCCTCACGAGTGGACCCTGGATCCTCCCACTCTCCACTCCATCTTTGCTCGATGGGGCACTCCTCAGGTGGACCTCTTTGCAGCTCCTCACAACCATCAGCTGCCCCAGTTCTGCTCCAGACTTTACTCTCCACACCGTCTGACCCCGGATGCCTTCCTACTCGACTGGACGGATCGGTTCCTCTATGCCTTCCCTCCACTTCCTTTGATGTTGCGGACTCTGTTCAAGCTCCGCAAGGACAGGGCCACCATGATTCTCATCGCCCCTCGGTGGCCCAGACAACATTGGTTCTCCCTCCTGCTTCAGCTCAGCTCCAGGGATCCCATTCCTCTACCTGTGTTTCCTACTCTTCTTACACAGCAACAGCAGTCTCTACTACATCCCAATCTGTCTTCGCTCCACCTGACAGCTTGGTTTCTCTCGGGCTGACTTCTCCAGAAAACCTGTCTCAGCCTGTCCGTCGCATTTTGGATGCCTCCAGGAAACCCTCCACACTCCAATGTTACCATCAGAAGTGGACCCGGTTCTCCACTTGGTGTCTCCTTCATCATCACAATCCCACCTCTCTGGCGGTGGAAACCGTACTGGACTATTTGCTCTCTCTCTCCGACGCTGGCCTCAAATCAACCTCAATCAGAGTCCACCTCAGTGCCATCACTGCGTTTCATGAGCCTATCCTTGGAAAGCCCCTCACGGCTCATCCCCTGGTTTCCCGGTTCATGAGGGGCCTCTTCAATATCAAACCACCTCTTCAGCCTCCCCCAGTCGTCTGGGACCTCAACGTGGTTTTGTCAGCCCTCATGAAACCTCCTTTTGAGCCTCTGGCTTCTACCTCGCTCAAACTTCTCACATGGAAGGTGCTTTTCCTCATTGCCATCACCTCTGCCAGGAGGGTTAGCGAGCTGCATGCACTGGTCGCCGACCCACCGTTCACTGTTTTTCACCATGACAAGGTGGTTCTGCGTACCCATCCTAAATTCCTTCCTAAGGTGGTTTCAGCCTTTCACCTCAACCAGTCCATAGTGCTGCCTGTTTTCTTCCCTAAACCCCACTCTCATCCTGGGGAACAGGCTCTTCACACGCTGGATTGTAAGCGTGCCCTGGCGTACTACCTCGACCGTACCAGGGCTCACCGCTCCTCTCCTCAACTCTTTCTGACCTTCGATCCTAATCGTTTGGGTCATCCTGTATCTAAACGAACGCTGTCCAATGGGCTTGCTGCCTGTATTGCGTTCTGTTATGCTCGGGCCGGCCTGTCACTGGAAGGACCTGTCACGGCCCACAGGGTCAGAGCTATGGCTGCTTCTGTGGCTTTCCTCCGTTCCACCCCTATTGAGGAAATCTGCAAGGCGGCCACTTGGTCTTCAGTTCACACATTCACTACTCACTACTGTCTGGATGCCTTCTCCAGACGGGATGGACACTTTGGTCAATCTGTGTTACAAAATTTATTTTCCTAATGGCCAACCATCCCTCCTCCCTCTCTGTTAGCTTAGAGGTCACCCATACGTTAAGAATATGCTGCCTGCTTGTCCTGGGATAAAGCACAGTTACTTACCGTAACAGGTGTTATCCAGGGACAGCAGGCAGATATTCTTACGACCCTCCCACCTCCCCGGGTTGGCTTCTTAGCTGGCTTATCCTAACTGGAGACCACGCACTCCTCCGTCGGGCGGGAAGGCACTCGCGCATGCGCGGTGCGGCCAACTAGAACTTTCTAGTTAAAAAGGTCCGTACCGGGGCTCCGTCGGCGACGTCACCCATACGTTAAGAATATCTGCCTGCTGTCCCTGGATAACACCTGTTACGGTAAGTAACTGTGCTTTCTTGAATTGCCAACTTCCCTCCGTCCCTTTTTGGTTAGCTTGGAGGTCACCCACATGTGAGAATATGCTGCCTGCTTGTCCTGGGATAAAGCACAGTTACTTACCGTAACAGGTGTTATCCAGGGACAGCAGGCAGATATTCTCACAACCCGCCTGCCTCCCCAAGGTTGGCTTCTTTGCTAGCTATCTAAACTGAAGACCATGAGGAGGGGATGCGCCCTCTAGTGGATCAGGAAGGCACACACATGCGTGGTGCAGCACTAGCAAACTTGAAATCTTCAATCAAGTTTGCTTGAAAAGCTGTCCGCATCGGGGCTCCGTGGATGACGTCACCCACATGTGAGAATATCTGCCTGCTGTCCCTGGATAACACCTGTTACGGTAAGTAACTGTGCTTTACTGACAGGCCTACAGCAGTTGGGTTTTAGGATCGTAAATCCCGATGCAAAATAGCCAAGCAAACGTTATTGAATCAATCACTTGGCTATTTTGCATGGGGCTTTACAAATTTGCATGGCTGGATCAGGAAATGGTCGATCAATGGGGAAAACATGCGATGGGCCGTTTTGTGAATTGGGTTGGTTAGCAGCAAACATGGCTAAACCTATGAAAACAGGTTTAGCGACGATCACTGACTTTAGTAAATCTGGGCCAAAGTCATCTGGTGCAGCTATTTGTGGCATTGCAGTATAAACACTCCTCATTTGTTAACTACCCAGGGGTTTTTCCTTTTCATTTTTTAACCAATTTACCCTTTGAATGACATTCTTTGGTCAGGGGCCACAGATTATGGCTTCCTCCAAAACATAGTATTCATGCAACTGAGACTGGCAAGTGGATATAAATGATGCTTCTGCAGCATTCCTAAGCCAGCCAGTAAGCTAAACCCAGAAACTGAATCCAAATCTCCTGAATGCCAGCCAATAGTACTGCCATGAATCTGTCAAGGCAGGTCTATTTTAATTTTATTATGTATCTTTACATGAATAAGAAAAAAAAATTATTATGCATTAGAAGTCTGTCTACATTTACAATGAATAGATACACAGTGGTTTGTAGCCTGAAGTGATGCAGCTTAATACCAATAAAAAGAATATATGTACTGTGGTTTTACCCTTAAAACAAACCATATGCAGATCTGTTTGGAAATAAGAGAAGTACAGAACTCAAAAGAGAAGCATAACGTTCACCCTCAGTATTGAACATTAATAGAAACCATCAGAATTAGTCATCTTCTTAGTCCCAGACAAAGAAGAGGAATGATTTATCATTGGTTTCATTGCAGCTGAGGGTTTGTGATGCTGAATGCTAAGTGAAGAATGCTAGAAAGAAGGGGAAACATGCAAGCCTTTAGGGGGGGGGCTGGTGTAGAAGTACATGGAGGGAGGGAAAGGGGGGCCTGGTGTAGAAGTACATGGAGGGAAGAAAGGGGGGTCCAAAAAGATGTGCATATGTCGGACTGAGGGGGGGGATAGGGGAAGAAATGATGGGTCTAAAAACAGAGGAGAGGAAGAGCGATGATGGACAATGGGAGGGAAGGAACAGAAAGGGAGAGAAGTTGGACACAAGGGATGGTGTGGGGGGATAGAAATAATGGATAGGAGGGTAATTGGGAAGAGAAAGGAGAGCTTGTGGACCCTGGGGTGGTGGGGAAGGAGGGAGAGATGCTGGATGAAAAGGTAGTTGATAAAAGGAGAGATGGTCGATCTGGGGATGGTGGGGTCTATCGCTGCAACTGCATGAAAGAAAGGAAAGATGCCAGATCTCTGGGGGAGGGAAGGGAAACAGAAGGGGAGGACAGAGATGGAAGATGGATGGTTAGCACAGAGAAAGAAGAAAGCGACAAATGGGCAGGAGACCCTGGCAAGCGAGTTATCGGAAGACGTTTGTCGCAGAGCCTGGGACCAACATGATTTGAATAATGACTAGACAACAAAAGGTAGAAATAATAATTTTATTTTCTGTTTTGTGATTACAATATGTCAGATTTGAAATGGGTATCCTGCCAGAGCTGGTATTAGACCACGAACGTGAGCTAGGATTTACGAGAGAGAGGAAAAGTTTTTTTTGTTTGTTTATTTTGTTTACACCACAGCACCAGTGTGGGTAGAAGAGGGCAAAGGGGGTGAAGAGGCTATAGAAATGGTGAAGAGGCTATAAAATAAATCCACCAGGATATTTGAAAAAAATACCCAATTAATTGGGCAGGAAAATTGAATCGAATCAAAATTTTATTTTTTTTTTACTGGATCTGGCAGCACTAGTATGTACTGTATGGTGCTGTGTAAGCAAAATTTTGTTGGTGGGCATGGGTTCTCCCTTGATAGTGGTATGGATAGGCTGGCAAGAAGGCAACATTTAGACGAAATACAGGGACACTTTCAATGCAGATACTCCAAGCCTGGTTGTGAATAAGCTGGCACTTGTACAATTCATAGACTGAGGAAATGAGCTTGTGTGATTCTTTATCCTCCCTTCAGTGACCAGTGAAAGTGACTAGGTGTAGCTCTGGCACATAAGAATCAGGGATTTGACAGCTTTTCTGTAGTACAATCAAAGTGATTTACATTTATCATATAGAGGTACTTTCTTTGTACTACTGGGCTCACAATCTAAATTGTTGTATCTGGGACAATGGAGAGTTAGGTGATTTGCCCAGAATGACAAGAAGCCACAGTGGGAATTGAGCCCAGTTCTCCAGGTTTGCAGCCCACTCCTCAACTCAGCAGGAAGATTAGCAGGAGCATATTCAAGGCTGCTGAAAAGTTCTCAGCCCAACCAACAAAGTTTGAGCAGTCTCCATCAAGAGCTATACACTTAGTCCAGCAATTTTAGTCTCCCAGTATCAAAAATTCATCAAAAATCTGTATAAGAAACATTAAAGTGCAATGTGCTAACATTAAAAAGTTATTGAAAAACTGTAGCCATTAATAAGAAGTACTTAGCTGAATCGCATCAAAAGTTTGTATCGCCACTTGACAGAGCCCCATTTCGGTATCTTCATCAGGACTGGAGTGGAGATTAAAGTGCTGGTAAGATGAGATGCAAAAGAAACTGGTTCATTGTAAAGCAACAGGCAACCATAAATCCTGTAAACATAATCCACCAAAGCTTAGTGAAATCAAACTAATGCCTGTTGCTTTATAATGAACTAGCTTCTTTTGCATCTCATCTAACCAGCACTTTAATCTCCGCTCCTGATGAAGATACCGAAACGGGGCTCTGTCGAGTGGTGATACAAACTTATGATGGGATTCAGCTAAGTACTTATTAATGCCTACAGTTTTTCAATGACTTTTTAATATTAGCACATTGCACTTTAATGTTTCTTATACAGGTTTTTGATGAATTTTTGATACTGGGAGACTAAAACACTCTTAATTCTTTTATCCCAGGACAAGCAGGCATGATATTCTCACATGTGGGTGACGTCATCTACGGAGCCCCGATGCGGAAGCATTTTCAAGCAAACTTGATTGAAGATTTAAGTTTGCTCTGCTGCTCCACGCATGCGTGCCTTCCTGCTCCACTAGGGGGTGCATCCCCTCGTGGTCTCCAGTTCAAAATTTTCCGCGAGCCTAGAAGACGTGTTTTTCAGGCTCTGCCCCAACTGCCTTCTAGCACCGCGATTTTTTCTTGTTTTTTCACGATTAAGTCGCTGTGCGCGAATTCCTTACCTTTTTACTTGATTCCTGCTTCGTTTTCAACGACCCGGAGGCTTCCGGGTCCCCGTGGCCGCGTGGCTAATCGAGCCGCGGCTACTTTCGATTTAATGTCCCGGCCTTTGACCGGCTTTAAAAAGTGCACCCGGTGCGAGCGGCTTCTTTCTCTCACAGACCCGCATCGCCGGTGCATCCTTTGTCTGGGGGCGACTCATCCAACCGACTCCTGCCCCCAGTGCGCTATTTTCCAAAACCGGGCCCTCCGCCGAAGAAAAGCCCGCATGGCGGATCTCTTCACCCCGGACCAACCCTCCACCTCGGCCTCGAGGTCGGCCCTGGCCTCGGCCCCGGCCTTGACCTCGGCCCCGCAAACCTCGGCATCGCCTCGAGACTCGACCCCGAAGTCCTCGGGACAACAGAAAGCCTCGGCTCCGGGTAAGTCCCCTCTTCCCTCTTCAGGTTCTGTAACAGCGAAGAAGCCAGCCTCGGGGACAACGGCGACGCATGGCGGAAGCCCCATGCTTACAGCCCCGTCTAAGCCCTCCAAGCCTTCGGGCCGTGCCTCCACCACACGGGAATACTCTGATACGAGGTCGCCCCCGGTGGAGCGCACCGAGGCAGGGGACATGCCTTCGATGCTGTCCGTGCCCGTCTTCCAGGACCTACTCCGAGCGATGATCACGTCGGAGCTGTCCGCTGCAATGGGCCAGTTTCAATCGGCCTCGACCTCGAATGTGCCAGACCAACCTGAGCCTCACACCGAACAACCTCGAGGAAAGGTGCGCAATCCTCGCCGCATCCCATCCTCCTCGGACTCCTCGCCGAGACGCCCGAGACGTTCCCCCTCTGCGAACCGCCGAGGGGCAAAACGTCGGGCTAGAACGACAGAAACCTCGAACCGCCGTACCTCCAAGAAGGCCCGAGGTTCACCAACCCTACGAGGCCGTTCTCCCACACCTCGTACAGGACCACTAAGGGTGGCTGAGTTATCACTCTCCAACCCGCGTATCCTCCGAACTCCCCCTCGGACGCATTCTCCGAGGGAGTCCGGATCGAGGTCACCAATCCGACATCGATCGGTACCCCTAACCCCGGCATCGTCTCCGAGGGGCTCCTCGAGACGCCGAAGATCGACAACCCCGGAACACTCTCACAGTGCTTCCCCAACCTCGGAGCACGGATCAGAGCATGAACCTCGATACTCGAGGGAAGCCTCCTTATCCTTCTCCACCCGACGAAGGTCTCGTTCCCTGACCCCGCACGGGGCCCCGGGGACATCTCGCCCATCCTTCACTCGCTTTGTCCAAGACATGGGCCACGCATTGGACTTAGACCTCCAGTCCGACTCCAGATACTCTAAGGAGTACCTGGCGGAGCTGGATATGCCATCACTGCCCAGAGAGTCCCTTCGCTTACCACCTAACCGGGTACTCCAACAGGCCTTCTTCAGGAACCTGGAGACCCCCTACATGGTCACGGCCGTACCCTCCAAAATGGAGGCCAAGAACCGCACAGTACCTTATCCGGGATTCGAGCAACCACAGCTCTCCCACCAATCGCTGCTAGTGGAATCCTCCTTGAAAAAGGCTCACCCGTCCCGGGTCTCAGCAGCGGTACCCCCAGGCCGGGAAGGCCGAACCCTGGACAAGTTCGGCAGGAGACTATACCAAAACGCAATGATGGCCTCTAGGGTGCAAAGCTACACTTTCACCTTCACATCATACCTCAAACACCTCATTGGACTATTGAGAGCCTTTGAGACTGACCTACCGGCCTCCCGGCAGGAAACGTTCGGCCTGCTTTTAGAGTCCCTCTCCAACCTGCGCCTTCATCTATTCCACGCGGCCTACGATGGCTTCGAACTCTCCTCCAGAGAAGCAGCCTTCGCTATCGCCATGCGCCGACTAGCTTGGCTGCGCCTGGTCGACATGGACCCCAACTTACAGGACCGGTTGGCTAACCTCCCCTGCGTGGGAAAGGAATTGTTCGATGACACTATCGAGGCGGCGACAAAACGCCTCTCCGAACATGAACGCTCATTTGCCTCCCTTGTCCGGCAAAAGCCCAAACCGCCAGCGCCCAGGCCATACAGGGCCCCTCCGCGCCGCTACCCACAAAAGTCCACCCCTGCTTTCTCGCGGCCCCCACTCAGACGTCCGCAAGCCCATCACAGGGCCATGCCCAAGTCCCAACCGCCCGCGACCACCAAACCATCCCCGTCCTTTTGACGGGACACGCGGAAGGGGGCGGGCCCCCTCCGCCATAGTCCCAGGCCGCCTTCCCATCGGAGGTCGACTCAAAGCCTTTTACCCTCGCTGGGAACAACTCACGACGGACGCATGGGTCCTTGGCGTGATCTCATCAGGGTACTCTCTCAACTTTCGGGCCATTCCCCCGGACAACCCCCCAAGGAATTGCCCTCCCAACAGGACTCAGCTACCTCTACTCCTCTCCGAAGCTCGAGACCTGCTTCGCCTGAGAGCAGTGGAGAAGGTCCCCCCCGACCAACGGGGGAAGGGCTTCTACTCCCGTTACTTTCTGGTACCGAAAAAAACGGGAGACCTACGCCCAATACTAGACTTGAGACGCCTCAACAAATTCCTGGTACGGGAAAAGTTTCGGATGCTCTCACTACCAACACTCTACCCCCTGATCGACGAGGGCGACTGGCTCTGCTCCCTCGATCTCAAGGAGGCGTACACACATGTCCCAGTGCACCCCGCTCACCGCAAGTTTTTGCGTTTCCAAGTAGGGGACTGGCACCTACAATACCGAGTCCTCCCCTTCGGACTAGCATCATCACCTCGGGTCTTCACCAAGTGCCTCGTGGTGGTAGCAGCAACCTTACGCTCCCAGGGCCTCCAGGTATTCCCCTACCTGGACGACTGGCTAATCAAAGCCCCGTCCAAAGAAGGGGCTATCTCAGCGACCCAACAGACTATTACCTATCTACAAAGTCTGGGGTTCGAAATAAACTTCCCAAAATCTCCCTACAGTTCATCGGGGCCACGCTGGACACGGTTCGCCTCCGTTCCTTCCTCCCCCCTCCGCGCCTGGAGGCGTTAGTAAGTCTGAGCCGAAGGATCTCTCGGCTGACCTCAGTATCAGCCCGACAGATGATGACCCTCCTGGGCCACATGGCCTCCACCGTCCATGTCACACCCTTCGCCTGCCTCCATCTGAGAATCCCTCAATGGACCCTGGCGTCTCAATGGCGTCAAGACCGGGACCCGATCGACCACTCCGTGACAGTGACTCCTTCATTGCAACGATCGCTCCGCTGGTGGGCC
This sequence comes from Geotrypetes seraphini, assembly GCF_902459505.1. Lineage (NCBI taxonomy): Eukaryota > Metazoa > Chordata > Amphibia > Gymnophiona > Dermophiidae > Geotrypetes > Geotrypetes seraphini. Next base: position 90,299,960 of record NC_047085.1, read on the forward strand.
GACTCTTCAAATCTTTCCAAAGGTTTGCTCTTCCTCACCCCACCCCACAGCAAGGTACTCACCACGGACTCGTCGGAGTACGCTTGGGGAGCCCATCTGGACGGCCTACGCACCCAAGGAATGTGGTCAGCACAAGACCGCCGCTGCCACATCAACGTGCTAGAACTTCGGGCCATCTACCTCGCAGCAGTAGCCTTCCAACATCTGCTCCGCGACCGAGTGGTTCTCATCCGAACCGACAATCAAGTAGCGATGTACTACGTAAACAAACAAGGGGGCACAGGGTCTTGGCCCCTTTGCCGGGAAGCCCTGCGCCTCTGGAAATGGGCAATCTCCAACAACACCTTCCTTCGGGCGGTGTACATACAAGGAGAACAAAACTGCCTGGCGGACAGACTCAGCCGCCTCCTCCAGCCACACGAGTGGTCACTACACTCTCAGGCCCTACGAGGAGTGTTCGAACGGTGGGGGACGCCTCAAATAGACCTGTTCGCGTCCCCTCACAATCACAAGCTGCCTCTCTTCTGCTCCCGGATATACTCCCCGGACCGGCTCGAGGCCGACGCCTTCCTCCTCGATTGGGAGGGAAGGTTCCTGTACGCGTTCCCGCCGTTTCCTCTGATACTGCGGACGCTTGTCCACCTGAAAACAGTACAAGCCACCCTGATCCTGATTGCCCCTCGCTGGCCACGCCAGCCGTGATTTTCCCTTCTACTTCAACTCAGTGTCAGAGACCCACTGCCTCTGCCTCTGTTTCCCTCTCTACTGTCACAGGGTCAGGGTTCACTGTTACATCCCAATCTTCAATCTCTTCATCTGAATGCTTGGTTTCTCTCCCCCTGACTGCTCTCCCCGTGTCTCAATCAGTCAAGGAGATTTTGGAGGCCTCTAGAAAAACCTCGACGAGAACCTGCTACTCCCAAAAGTGGACCAGATTCTCAACCTGGTGCTCCTCCCACAGCCAGGACCCGGTGTCGGTCCCCGTCCCCCTGGTCCTTGACTATCTACTTCAACTATCTCATTCCGGCCTAAAGACCAACTCCATTCGAGTACACCTCAGTGCGATTGCGGCCTTTCATCAGCCCCTGGAAGGGAAAGCCCTCTCGCTCCATCCCTTAGTCACTCGCTTCATGAAGGGCCTGCTGAACGTCCACCCCCCTCTCAAACCTCCCCCGCTGGTTTGGGACCTTAACGTGGTTCTGGCTCAACTAATGAAACCTCCATTTGAGCCCCTAGACAAATGCCATCCAAAATTCCTCACTTGGAAGGTAATTTTCCTACTCGCGCTCACGTCCGCACGGCGGGTTAGTGAGCTACAAGCTCTGGTAGCGGACCCACCCTTCACGGTATTCCATCACGACAAGGTGGTACTCCGCACCCATCCAAAGTTCCTACCTAAAGTAGTGTCTGATTTCCATCTCAATCAGTCCATTGTCTTACCTGTGTTTTTTCCCAAGCCCCACTCTCACCCCGGAGAAGTGGCGCTCCACACTCTTGACTGCAAAAGAGCGTTGGCCTTTTACCTCCAACGCACTCAGCCACACCGGAAAGTCCCACAACTGTTTTTGTCCTTCGACCCAAACCGGTTAGGTCACCCAGTTTCCAAACGCACCTTGTCCAACTGGTTGGCCGATTGCATCTCCTTTTGCTACGCTCAGGCTGGTCTCGCGCTGCATGGTCGAGTAACGGGACACAAAGTCCGAGCGATGGCAGCCTCCGTAGCCTTCCTCAGGTCCACACCTATTGAGGAAATCTGCAAGGCTGCCACGTGGTCTTCGGTTCATACCTTCACCTCCCACTACTGTCTGGACTCCCTGTCCAGAAGCGATGGCCGATTCGGCCAATCGGTGTTGCGAAATCTATTTGCTTAAATTGCCAACTTCCCTCCATCCCTCTTCAGTAAGCTTGGAGGTCACCCACATGTGAGAATATCATGCCTGCTTGTCCTGGGATAAAGCACAGTTACTTACCGTAACAGGTGTTATCCAGGGACAGCAGGCATATATTCTCACAACCCACCCACCTCCCCGAGGTTGGCTTCTTGGCTAGTTAAGTGAACTGGAGAGTGAGACCACGAGGGGATGCACCCCCTAGTGGAGCAGGAAGGCACGCATGCGTGGAGCAGCAGAGCAAACTTAAATCTTCAATCAAGTTTGCTTGAAAATGCTTCCGCATCGGGGCTCCGTAGATGACGTCACCCACATGTGAGAATATATGCCTGCTGTCCCTGGATAACACCTGTTACGGTAAGTAACTGTGCTTTTTCACCTGGTTTGATTTTATGTCTATGGTTCACAGATTTTTTGCATTAATAAATTTAAAATATTGGACACAATGATGTACGGGGCAGTCTGCTTATCAGCCACACTAGAAAGGGAAACTACCTCATTGGCCTCCCTCCCCCTCCTGCCTGGTGATATATAACAATGAATGTTCAGATGAAAAGATAGAACTTAGCTCAGGCAGGGTTTCATTCAAAAAATCTTCAGGTCTCTTTAAACGCTGGGCAAGCGAGGACAGCATTTAAAGAGACCTGAAGATTTTTTGAATGAAACCCTGCCTGAGCTAAGTTCTTCTATCTTTTCATCTGAACATTCATTGTTATATATCACCAGGCAGGAGGGGGAGGGAGGCCGATGAGGTAGTTTCCCTTTCTAGTGTGGCTGATAAGCAAACTGCTGGCAGCATATGGGGATCTGAGGCCCCTCCTCTTAGCATAAGAACTGTATCACATTTAAGTTGGGATTGGGCTAGTGTGTAGAACATTGAACACTGGTCTATAGTATAAGTTATAATAAAAGACTAAGCGCATATGCGCACATGCGTGTTGCCTGCCGCTGTGGTGTGTGTTCCGTGGCAGCCAACCCAGCGGCAGGGAACATTCTGACCACTCCCCTCCTCCCGCCCTCACTCACCGTGGAAGCCAGGCAAGCTCTCTCCCTGCCCACGTCCTCGGCAGGGAACACACCTCGGCCCTCACTTGCCGCTGCCGCTGCTGCTGCTGATCCTCCTGTAAAGAGCAGCCTGCGATGGTGGCCGGCTTTAGCGAACCTCGCAGGCCGCTCTCCAACTCGGTAGCACGTTCCCTCTGACGCGATCCCATGCATCAGAGGGAACGTGCTACCGAGGCTGGAGAGCGGCCTGTGAGGTTCGCTAAAGCCGGCCACCATCGCAGGCTGCTCTTTACAGGAGGATCAGCAGCTGAGAGGAGCCGCTGCCAGCACTTTTAAAAACTTAAAACAAAAATCTTCGGCCGCAGCAGGCCAGCCCATGGGAAGGGAAGGGGGAGGGGCCGAACGGAGCAGGCCAGATCGCAGGGAGGGACTGAAATGGAGCAGGACAGCTCAGGTAAGAGAAGGGAATTGCTTCAGCAGGGACCTGGAGGGGAAGGGAAATACGCTGCTGCTTCTGCAAATGAAAGTGGGGGAGGGGAGAGAAGGGAATGGGGGGTGGGGGAAAATGCTGCTACTACTTCACAGGGACCTGGAGGGGAAGGGAAATAACCGTTGCTGCTTCTGCAAAGGAAAGTGGGGGGGAGGGGGGGGAGAGAGACAGAAAGAAATACAGACAGACAAAAGAAGGCCAGGGAGAGAGACAGACAGAAAAAAAGACAAACAGGGAACCAGAGAGACAGACAGAAAGAAAGACAAACAGACAAAGGGTGCCGGGGAGAGAGAGAGAAAAATAGCAGGAGGGAGATAGACAGAAAGAAAGGAAGAAAGAGACAGGAGCAGGGAGAGAGACATAAATAAAGAAAGACAGACAGGCATATATTCTAGCACCCGTTAATGTAACGGGCTTAAACACTAGTAAGTTATAAAGTGTGCACAGAGAGGTATTAGTTTTAGTTTAGAGGAGCCTGATTGGCCCAGACGCTTAAGGCCCCTCCCATAATTGAACTAAAGCACACTGAAATGGCTTCTTTCACACAAGCAAACCAGACTGCATTCAGTCATTACCTGCAGTCATTATCTGTTGCTTCTTTGAACCCAGAACTATCTCCCTCTACATATGCTCTTTTTGGGACAAAAACTTATATAAAGTAGGTGGCATATTATTCTGTGAACTGTGTACTTCTGACAAATATTGTTTTGAAGTGTTCAGATAAGAGTAGAGTTATAAACACTTCAAAACAATATTTATCAGAAGTCTTACTCAATCTCCATATAAACTGTCTTCTTGTCTTTCTAACCATTTCCAACTGAACCACACTGAAATGGCTTCTTTCACACAAGCAAACCAGACCAGACTGCACTGCAGGCAACATTGAGAGCACTTACCCTGACTTAAAGGCAGTGGAGAGTAAGTTGAAATAGAGAGGGTAGTCTTCTGACTCTGCTCCAGCAGATCCAGACAGTGGACCTTGGGGTTTTGCTTTGTCCTCCCTGGCATGGACAGTGAAGCTCCAGAGTCTCTGTCCACACCCTCACTTCCCAGCACTCATTCTAGGGTCAGAGTGTTTAGTTTTACTCTCTCTCTGCTACTCCTGCCTGTGACAGACAGAGAAAAAGCAAAGCCATACTTGCTTTTTATTGTATAAAGCACCCTAAAAGTGATTTCATCTGACACTTCAGGTTGGAGAAAAATAGAAACATTTTCAATGAAAGGTGATTTTTTGCATTTATAACTAGATGTAGATTTGCCAAAGAATCCCAAAAACTTTAACACAGAAGTTTCTAACAATGCCACAGAAGATTACTCTGAGCAGAAATTGAGGGGCTTGACTATACATGCATACACATTCCTCTCTCATTCCCTTTTGCTGACTCCTTCTGTTGGAGTCCTTTATTAGTTTCTTTCATGGTTGCCTCCATGAAAGTAGAACAAGGAGAGGGTTAACAATTTTGACATTCTCAGTTGCTTCTTTAAGCCTTGGCAGTAAAACCTGCTCAGTGAAACAGGCTCCGCCTAAGAGCACAGCACAAATGAGTGGATTTGAGCCACTGTGTAAGGTTTGGAACACAGATCATCATTCTCTGCCTGTGCCTACCTGTTGCATGAAACTAAAAAGCTGTCCAGGCCTGAAACAAAGCAGCCAGCCATCTTCCCAGCTAACTCTGCTATTTTAAGAAAGGTGCCTGTCAATGTACATGTCATTCACAGTGATTCACTACGTGCCCTGGGTCTTATGTTGCAGCCTGGTTTAGTTAATATTACAGACCAAATCTATGCTTTCTCACCTGAGGCATAGGGTAAGGAAAGATGTTTGCTGTATAAAAGAAAGACCCAAGGATTTGAGATTTTCAAGTCGGCCATGTTTATCTTGTGTGAAGATTTTATGTGCTTGAATGTGTTGGTGCTTGCCTGTGGTATTTTCATACTTAGAACACATTTAGAAACTTGTTTTACTATCACTATGATTTTAGCCTTGGTGTTAGTAAAGGGGAAAAATATTTGACTACACTGACACCTGTCCCAGTTTTATTGTTTCCAACCCAATGGAATTTGGACAGAATTATGCAAAAGGGGTTGATAAATATTTGTCTATCTGGACTTTATATACTCAAATATAAACCAAGAAATAGCTAAAAATGGGGATCTCGGTTTATATTTGAGTCTTCCCCCTCTTACTGTGTGCAATTCTGGCCACTGTATCTCAAAAAAGATATAGCTCAATTAGAATAAATACAGAGAAGGGCAACAAAAATTATAAAAGGGATGAGTCAACTTCCCTATGAAGAAATGCTAAAGCGTCTAGTGTTCTTCAGCTTGGAGAAGGAACGGCTCAGGGGAGATATAATAGGGGTCTATAAAATACTGCGTGAAGTGGAAAGGGTAGATGTGAATTCCTTGTTTACTCTTTCCAAAAATATTGGGACTAGGGGGTATGCAATGAAGCTACTAAGTAGTAGATTTAAAACAAACTGGAGAAAATATTTCTTCACACAATATGTAATTAAACTCTGGAATTCATTGACTGATAATGTGGTGAAATCAGCTTAGCAGAGTTTAAAAAAGGTTTGGCTAATTTCCTAAAACAAAAGTCATAGAAACATGATGTCAAATAAAGGCCAAATGGCCCATCTAGTCTGCCCATAAGCAGTAACCATTATTTCTTCCTCTCTCTAAGAGATCCCATGTGCCTATTCCACGATTTCTTGAATTCATACACAATCTATGTCTCCATCACCTCTTCTGGAAGACTGTTCTTCACATCTACCACCCTTTCTGTAAAAAAGTATTTCCTTAGATTACTCCTGAGCCTATCGCCTCTTAACTTCATTCTACAAGCTCTCATTCCAGAACTTCCTTTCAAATGAAAGAGACTCGACTCATGCGCATTTAAGTCACGTAGGTATTTAAACGTCTCTATCATATCTCCCCCTCTCCCATCTTTCCTCCAAAGTATACATATTGAGATCTTTAAGTCTTTCCCCATACACCTTAAGACGAAGACCATGCACCATTTTAGTAGCCTTCCTTTGGACTGACGCCATCCTTTTTATATCTTTTTGAAAGTGCGGTCTCCAGAATTGTACATAATATTCTAAATGAGGTCTCGCCAGAGTCTTATACAGGGGCATCAATACCTTCTTTTGCCTATTGGCCATACCTCTTCCTATGCACTCTAGCATCCTAGCTTTTGCTGTCACTTTTTCAACCTGTTTGACCACCTTAAGATCATCACATACAGTCACACCCTAGTCCTGTTCTTCAGTTGTGCACATAAGTTCTTCACCCCCTGAACTTTTCCATTCCTCATTATTGAAATGGCTTGGGAAATCCACTACTTATTCCTGTTTTACTTCTTGGAATCTTGCCAGGTACTTGTGACCTGGATTGGTCACTGTTGGAAACAGGATACTGGGCTTGATAGACTTTCGGTCTCTCCCAGTATGGCAGTTCTTATGTTCAGACTCATCGCAGGCCTCTTCCTGGGCCTACCTTAAGACTTGCTGGTCCAGTGTTGAGCCAGGGCAAGAGTGATCTTCCTATACTCCTACCCCATGCAGTCTCACTACTCAAAATGGCTGACTCAAGTTCCCACAGTAACCTTGCAAGACTGCTGTGAGTTCGGTTTATATCTGAGTCAACCTTTTTCCCCCTTTTTTATGGAGAAAGGTCATCTCAATTTATATTTGGATGGGTTTATATATAAATATATATGGTAGCTTTTCGGAAATTAAATGGAATAGTATTAAACATGCCATGAAGAGGACTGGTGAAAAAAACACTGTTGTCGTAATCGCTGCCGTTTATCTCCCTAGTGTTTTTTCAAGATTCTCATACCCCAAAAATTTACTCTTTGAGATCTAATACTGATTGTGGCTCTAGCAATGTGATCTATTTTTTGATATGTCCGTGTAATCTTATATATGTGGGCCAAACCTCAAGATTTCTTAAAACTCTTTTGATTGAACATCAGCACTGTGTACCTACATAGTGCAAAGCATTAGAACTATTACTACTATTAAGCATTTCTAGTACGCTGCAAGATGTGCACAGCGTTGTACAGAGTCATGAAGGAGACAGTCCCTGCTTAAAAGAGTTTACATTCTAAACAGACAAGACAAACAGGATGCCAGGGTGGCGGATACAGTTAGGGGGGATGGTTAATCTGCTGGCTAGGATGGTGGGCAGTGGAGAATAGGGTTATGGATTGAAAGCTATATAAAAAAATATGGGTTTTCAGTCTCCTCTTAAACAAGGGAAGGGGCGTGACAGACTAATTCAGGTAGTTTATTCCAGGCATATGGGGCAGCTAGATGAAAGGAATGGAGTCTGGAATTGGCAGTAGAGAAGAAGGGTACAGATAAAAGCAGCTTATCTGAGGAATGGAGTTCTTGGGGAGGCATTTAAGAAGAGAGAAGAGATACTGAGGGGCTGCGGCATGAAAACACTTGTAGTTTAGTAATAGGAATTTGAACTGTATGCAGAAGTGGATAGAATTTTATAACTCTGCTAATTCAACCAGTAACCTTAAGCGTTCTACTTCTTCCATTATGTAAGATTGTATTGATGACTTTGTATTGTGACCTCTTTGCTGATTGTCCAGCGCTTTTTGTTGTAAACCGCCTTGAACTTTCATGGCTTTGATGGTATATAAGAATAAAATTATTATTATTATTATAGGGAGCAAGTGAAGTGATTTCAGGAGAGAGGTAAGATCAGGGTAGTGAATTTGGCAGGAGGGAAGTCATGCAGTTGAGTTTTGCACTGATTGCAGGGGGGAGAGGCGGTTTAGCGGGAAACCTATTAGAAGTAAATTGCAATAGTCTAAGCATGAGATTACAAGAATATGGACAAGGGTCCGGGTAGCATGCTCAGGGAGGAAGGGGTAAATTTTGGTGATGTTGTAGAGTTAGAAGCGACAGGCTTTAGCAATCTGTTTGATGTATATAGACTCCAAGGTTGCAAGCAGAGGAGACTGGAACAATAGTATTATTTACAGAGATGGAGAACAGAGGGAGAAGAGCAGAGGGGTTTTGGAGGAAGGAGAAACAGTTCAGTCTTCAACATGTTTAGTTTCAGGTGGCAGCAAGATATCTAAGCAGCAATGTCAGCCAAACAGGATGAGACTTTTCTTGGACTTTAGGTGAAATTTTGGGTGTAGAGAAGTAGATCTGGGAGTCATCAGCAATAAGATGATAACTGGAAGCCTTGGGAGGAGATCAGGGCACTAAGGGAAGAGATGTAGAGACAGAAAAGAAGAGGTCCTAAGACAGAACTCTTGGGTATGCCAACTGCTAGCAGGATAACAGTAGAGGAGGACTTACTAATGCATACACTAAAGGTGTAATAGAAGAGGTTAAACTAGGAGAGGAAAGATTTTCAGAATCCAAGTGAGGACAGAGTGTCAAGGAGTAAGCAGTGATTAACAGTATCAAAAGCACACAGATCAAGAAGGATGAGGATCGAGTAAAGGCTGTTAGATCTAGCCAGGAACAAGTCACTGCAGACTTTGATGAGAGCAGTCTCTGTGTAATGTAGAGAGCAAAAGCCTGATTGTAAAGGATCAAGAGAAGAGATGAAAGAAAGGTAAAGCAGCCAAAAAAGCAAGCAAGATACTAGGAATTATTTTAAAAGGGATGGTTGACAAGACTAAGAATGTTGTAATGCCTCTGTATCGCTCCATAGTACGACCTCACCTGGAGTATTGCATTCAATTCTGGTCTCCTTATCTCAAGAAAGATATAGTGGTACTAGAAAAAGTTCAAAGAAGAGCGACCAAGATGATAAGTCTACACCTAAAAGAGATTCATCAACAGACTCCTACCCTATCAAGCAGCCTCCAAAGATCCTGAATGGAGCCAGCTGGTCAGAACGTCAACCTCTTACATGAACTTCAGAAAGCTCCTAAAAATGCTCCTCTTTCCCAAACAGGACAACCCACCTTAAATTTTCCATGAAAGACTCTCGATCCATTGACTCTCTATTCCACATTGTTGTTCTAAGACTATGAAAATTCTTACCTATTTATCTCCTTTCTTATAAAATCCTGCTTAACTTCCCTCTATGCGATGCATACATTTATCAGTCCTTTGTCCATTGCTGTAGCTCGCTGAATCTCCTCAGCCATTTTTCCTGTAAACCGCCTCAAACTGAAAGACTTTCATGGTATATAAATAAAGATTTATGTTATGTCTTATCACTCATCCTTTTTTACTTTAGGTATCGTTATCTTTTCTCTGGAGGAACATTAGGAACCCCCCACTGACCCGTTTGCTGAAGTAGTCTTACTCTTTGGACTGGATCCAGCCTGTGGACTAGTTTGAAGACCCATTCTGTAAAATAGATTATAGGATTTTAAGTTAATATTCCTAAAACTAGAATTCTAGATTTCTCGCTAAATGTTCTGGAAACATTTTGCAACTTAAATGTTTTGTTTACCCAAGAATGTAGATAAATTCCTTTGCCTCTGAATAAAGTTACTTATTGTGCGCTCCAGCTGATGCAGGGATTTGTTGGTGGGATTGCTGCTGTTAAGAATGTTGTTCAGTCAGGCTTGAAACTGGCACCTGCCAGCAATAAATTGACAAATGATTTGTGAACAGTGGTACTTTATTTTCTGCTATGCCAGCACCTGGACCAGCTGAGAGTCAGGGTAGTGGTACTATGTTATCAGTCCATCACTCACCTTCAAACAGTGCTTCTCATAATGTTGTCTACTACTGTATAATTGTCTAGTATCATTTTAAAGTGTAAGCCAGGTATGTTTCCCATGCTAGGCTGTTTTAATCAAAATGGGTTGTATGTGTACGACATAATTTTGAAGACTAAAGATGAGTAAACATTGGTCTCTTAAATTCATATGCTGGAGAATACAGTAGAATCCAGATTATTAAGCAACTGGCACTCACCCAACCGGTTAAAAAATAAATTGTCCTCCCTCCAGCCCCTGAAGTGGCAGTGGTTCCGACCCAACAACCCTCCCTCTGTCCCTCCCTTCAACCCCCGAAGCAGCTATGGCAGTGATCCTGACCAGACAGCCCCTGACGTGGCAGCAGTCCTGACCCACCAAACTCCCTCTTTCCCACCCTCACTTCCATGAAGCAGTGGCAGCGGTGGTTGTCCTAACCTGCAAACCTGACCTTCTAACCCCGAAGCAGCAGCCACAGCGGTCCTGACCCACTAACCCCCCTCCCTCCCTCACATAAAACAGCAGCGATGGTGGTCTTGACTTGCCAACCCTCCTTCCCTCCCACCCTCACTCACATTAAGTAGCGGTGGTCTTGACCCTCCAACCCCCTTCCCTCCCTCCAGCTCTGAAGCAGCAGCCGCAGTGGTCCTGATTCGCCAATCCCCTTCCCTCCCTCACTTACCTGAAGCACAGCAGCAGCCGGTTAGCAGAGGCAACGCTGTAAACAGGCTGTTCATAGCTAACCCCGACAGGGTTTTTCATATGCCATGTCACTTCCGACGCTGCAGAGGAAAGGCCCTGCTGGGGCTGGCTGCAAGCAAACTATAGCACTGCCTCTGCTGTCCAGCTGCTGCTACAACTTCAGGTAAGTGAAGGAGGGAGGGGGAGTTGACAGGTAAGGACTGCTTTGGGTACGTGAGGGAGGTCCAGGACCCTGCAGAGGGAGGGAGGGCAGACCCGGGGGTATTGAGGTGCACCACAAAGGAGGGGGGGGGGCGGTCCATCAAAGTGAAGGGGAAATGGATGGATGCTGGACCCCTAAGTATGTGTGTGTGGGGGGGGGGGAGCAAGGGGCTAGAGAAAGTGACTCAGACCAGAAAGGAGGGTGGGAAGGGAGGAAAAGATGCTGGATCTATAAGTGAGGATGGGGGGATGATAGAGGAAGAGAATGAGGTAGGAAGGAAGAAAAAACTATTTTTAGAGTAACTCTCAAGCAACCAGAAACTATAGTTATCTGGCATCTACCAATCCCCATGGGTGCTGGAAAACTGAGAGTTTACTGCTCATAGTGATATGAGAGTGTTGAGCCACATCAGGGCCAGTTTGGATTGGTAAATCCAGACCTCGGACCATTTGGGTTCCTGGATTTGAGTTTATTTACTGAGCATGGTGCTTTTGGTGAAGCATTGTTTCCAGAAAATTTTGGAGTTAGGCCTGTCCCCAAAAGGACTGAGGGACTGTTATATACTTCCAACGTTATACAGGCAGTCCCCAAGTTAAGAATGAGTTCAATTTTCTAAACTGTTCTTAAGATGAATTTGTATGTAACTTAGATCTTGTTTCTCTTCACAAAGCCGCAGGCAGTGTTTCCTACACGCTGGTCCCAGCTGACCCGGAAGCCTTCCCTCTGAGCATAGAGTAGTGGAAAACTTTCTTTTTCTCTCCCAAAGTCTGATCCTAGTATTCTTCCCACTTCCTCCACCTCCCTGAAGTCCCTCTTGCATCCCTTTCCATCCATCCCACTGTTCCCTCTCCACCACCACATCCAACATTTCTTCCTTTCATCTCTCTCTTCCCCATGCATCTCTACCTCACTCCTCTCCCACCATCATGTCTAATATTATTTTCTCCCTATGCCCAAAATTCTTCTCTTCATTTCCCCATGTGAAGTTCAAGTTCAATTTATTTAATATACCGCAAATATAAAACCAAAGGTAAAGCGGGTTACAATAAAAATTTAAAATAAACACTATAAAAATAGGGTAGGGAACAAAATTAAAACTTTCAGTACAATTGAAAACATGAGGAAAGAATAGAATCCTCCATGCCCATCCATCACACACTCATGCCCAACAATTCTCCTTTTCTATTCCCTCCCCCACCTCAGAATCTTTCCATCACTCACTCCATTTTTCTATCCTATGATCTAAGTTCATACTCCCCCTCCTTCCATTCTGTGTCCCAAGTTTGTTCCTCCCTCCTGCGGGTGTTTACCACCTTCTAGCCGGCTCCCTCTTTCTCCTCCTTCCAGCCACACTCATTTCTCTTCACAAATATGTGTGCAGCAGCTCCTACATGCATCCCATGGCTGACCCGGAAGCCTTCCCTGTGATGTCAGAGGAAGCTCCATTTGACGTTAGAGGGAAGGCTTTCAGGTCAGCTGCGTGCCGCATGTAGGAGCTGCTGCCCACGGATTTGTGAAGAGAAATTAATGCAGCTGGGGAGGAGGAGGAAGCCAGCAAGAAGAAGGTAAACATTCGCAAGAGGGAGGCACAGACTTGGGACACAGATTGGAGGGAGAGAGAGGGGTGTGTTGGGACATGGGAGGGAGAGAGGCATTTGGGACATGGGAGGGAGGGAGAGGGGCACTGAAAGGGAGAAGCAGGACCCCCCCTTTCATAAGTACGAGTCCAACATAAATCGGATGTTCGTAATCTGGGATTGCCTGTATTATATTTTTCAGCTTATATGTATCTGAGGTCCTGTGTGAAATGTGCTTCAAAATTCAAACCCAATTGTGAGTGTTAGTTCTGCTTCTATCAAACTTCCTTGCTGTTAATGAGCCACAAGGGACCACCTACCAAAGAATTAAGATGTTTTAAAACATTTTACCTTTCTTGTCGATTCAAGAGATGGTGGCAGCCATATCTTTCTGCTGAGGTAAGTGAGAAAAACGGGCTTGCGTGACTATTTGGGGCATTTTATCTTAGGCTGTTATGGACCATTGCCCTAGGCCACAGTTCTTCAACCGCCGGTCCGCGGACCGGTGTCGGTCCGCAAAAAAATCTTGCCAGTACGCGAAGGAATCAGGACCCCACCGCAGCAAAAGGTGCCGGCGTCAGCTGACGTGCAACATCCTATTGCCGTCGCTATGCCGGCACTCCTGCCTGCCACCACCGACTCCTTCCGCGTATGTCTCTGCACCCCTAGAAAAGCAGCTGGCAGGTCTGTGTGCTTTTAACTTCAGCACACAGCTGCCCCTAGGCAGTATTTTAGCGCGGTTTCATGAGGTAGCCTCGGGGCCTTTGGTAGGTCGGCCCACATCGCATCATCGAAGCGAGCCGGCCTACCAAAGGCCCCAAGGCTGCCTCATGAAACCGTGCTAAAATACTGCATAGAAGCAGCTGTGTGCCGAAGTTAAAAGCACACAGAGCTGCCCCTAGCCTACATCGAGGAAACATTTGCTAGAGGGAAGGAGGGAAGGGAGTAGAGGTGCTCCAGGACAAGGGAGGGGAAGGGGCTACTGCTGGCAGGGGAGAAGGGGAAGGGAAAGGGAAGAGAGTTACTGTTGGATAAGGAGAGGAGGAAAGGGAGAAGGGGTACTCCTGGACAAGGGAGGGGAAGGGGCTACTGCTGACAAGGGAGAAGGGAAAGGGAAGAGAGTTACTGTTGGATAAGGGGAGGAAGAAAGGGAGAAGGTACTGCTGGAACATTGGAAGGAAACAGCTGGCAGGGAGATTAGAGGAGGGGAAGGAGTCAGGATGGAATGGAGAGATCAGATGAGGGAAAGGGGAGAGACAGAGGAATGACAAGGTAGAGAGAGATTGATGCTGGGAAGGGGGGATTAGATGAAAAATAAGGAAAGCGGGACAAAGATGCTAGATCTGGTGTAGGAGAGAGGGGCATAGAAAGAACGCAGATACCATATGGGAAGGGGAGGGGTAGGGGTAGAGGGCAGACAGTGGATGGAAGAGGCAGATGCTGGATTGAAGAGACAGAGGGCAGACGCTGGATGGAAGAGAGTGAAAAGACGATGAAAACAGAAACCAGAGACGATAAAAGGTAGAAAAAAATAATTGTATTTCTATCTTGTGATTAGAATATATCAGATTTAAAATATGTATCCTGCTAGAGCTGATGTTAGACATAACTGGGAGTGCAAAGCCCAGGCAGTGCGTCTTTAGCTTCCAGCTGGCTTAGGGCTTTCTCTGACCAGGAGGCAGTTGCCCTAGTTGCACTCCCCCTAACACCATTCCTGCCATGTGTGACTGCGGTATTCTGTTAGCATGATATTTGTGTAGCATTCTATAATAATTTGGCTTATTCAGTTTTCTTGATAGTAGAGGGGATATATGTGAAGGGGAGGGGAGACGAGGGTTTTGTTGATCCTTGCCCTGTATTATTTATATTTATAAAATGACAATTGTACAAAATATTGTTTCTTTTTATACTTTAATAAAATATGTTCAGTATAAAATCATAACTATTTGAGGCTTGTGCGGATGGGATCAGATGGTTAACGGGACCGAGCTCGCGAGGACAGGGCGGCAATGGGGTTTTTAAAAATTTCAGTCTTATTAGTTTGCCGGTCCACTAAATAATTATTTTATTTCCGCCGGTCCATAGATGTAAAAAGGTTGAAGAACACTGCCCTAGGCCATAGGGCTGACATTTCCCAAATTAATCTCCTGTTTATGCTCTTTGGGAGGCCATTCGCCTCTTCTCACAAGAACTAAAAGGAACCAAATTAAAGTAAGGAGGCTCTTGAGGGACATTCCCACTAACCCTAACCCCACTCCCCCACCATGTAATTACATCATCCCCTTTGTATCAGTAATTGTTGTTCCTTTCTTGCATACAACTAACTGGAGAGCTGTAACAGAATCATGGACCCATGAAATCTAATATAGAAATGTATGTGACACACCTTTTAATGTTTGAATAGCCTCACTTCTGTAAATGTTCTCAAACTAAGTTTTCCAAGATTATCCAGTGAAACTGCCATTGAAGCTGACAGTTTAATTTGTATACCTAAAAAATTCACATATAGGTTTACCCACATTTTAGTTGCATTTTGCAAAAAGAGAGTCTATTATTGAGACTGAGTTCGTCTTATTGTTGTACTGCCATCATCCATCTATTTTGTTAAAAAAAAACAACCAAACAAACATGGCCTGAGAGAACCATCCTAACCTCTTGATACCTACCCCTTGTGGTATTTTTGGTGTTCATTAAAGAACTTAGTTTTAGTAGAAATTTAGGGTTACAACCTCTCCAACCCCACATCAGCTCTGTGGTGGAAACAAAATAAATAAAAAAAGACTTTTCCTCTCTCTTTTAAGTCCTAGTTCACGCTTGCTGCCTAACACCAGCTCTGAAAGGATACACATTTCAAATCTGACATATTGTAATCACAAAATAGAAAGTTGGGTTTTTTTTAACCTTTTGTTGTCTAGTCATTTTGTTTTTACATCATCTTGGTCCCAGTTACTCTTTCTGCTTTTTGTCTATCTTCTAATTCTCTTTCCAGTGTCTGCTGTCCATTTTTTCTCCTCTTCTCTCTTGTTCCATTCCCTCCTCATGCATGTCTCAAATGTATTGATTTTTCCCATTCAGCTTTCTTAATTTTAATTTTCTTTTTTTGCCTCTGTCCACTCAAATCTTGCCCTCTTTTTAAATGTTCAGCTACCTCCATTTCTCCATCTTCTCTCAATCTCTAGCTCTCCCATTTCTCATCTCACTCCTTTCTTTCCCAGCCTCCTATTTCCTTCTATCTACTCCCCATTACCACATCTCTCCCCATGGTCCAACATTTTGCTCCCTCTCTTTTCTGTTGTTGTTCTTTCCTCACTCCTTGATGCTGAATAATGAGATGGAAGGAAAAAAGAGATGCTGCATCTTTCTCTCCCTTCCACCCCAGATCCTACTTCTCTCCCTTTCTCTTCCTAACTGCCCTCCCCATCCCATCTTTGCCCCTACCGCCTTGCCTGCCTCCCTCTTCCCAGGTCCACCATTTCTCCTTTTCTCTTCCCAACAATTCTCCCTTCAAGTATCTCTTTCCCTACACCACCCCAGGTCCAATTTCTCTCCCTTTAGACCATTGCCCACCATCTCTCTCATTGTCCTCTGGGCATGGGGGGAAAGCTTATGGGTCTGGCACTGCTTTTAATACACAACCACCCCACCAAAAAAAAGTTAGTCCAGGAGGCTTCCTCGGCCCAGCATGTCTTTCCCCTTCTCTTTGCGCCATTCTGATGTCGCCCTCACCTTGTGTCATGCTGAAAAATCTGCTGGCCTTGGCAGTGATTCAGCAACATTGCCGGTGGCTCCCCTTCCTGCTTTTCGTCTGTCGTAGTCTGTCTCCAATGATGCAACTTCCTTTTTCTGCCCAGGTGGACCATGGCAGATGGAAAGCAGAAAGGGGAGACGCAGGCAACGTTGCTGAATCGCTGTCGAGGCCAGCAGATTTTTCAGCATGACAGAAGGTGAGGGTGACATTGGACCAGTGCGGAGAGAAGAGGGAAGACATGCTGGGCCACAGGGACTACCCAGAGCCTTGAAACCGGGCCATGAGATGGAGAAATTCCTGGACCATGACTCCAACACAGGGAGCACTGCCATGGACCACATAAAACAGCCAGGCAGGCCGGATTTGGTCCGTAGGCCTTGTGTTTGACACATGTGCTCTAGAGGCTGTATTTTCAAAAATAATATTGCAAGGGGTGACCTCACAGTATCAGTAGACTACTGGTAGGGGCTTGGCAGTGCCATGTTTACATATGATTGGGGGTTGAGGGGAACCAGGGGAATGGTGGTATTTTTCTTGCAGGAAAGGCAGGGCCAAGAGGTTAATACTCTTGTATTCATGTGACTGAGGGTGCGAAATGAAGGACTTACTATTTTATTAGACCATCAGAGAGAGGTCATGGCTGAGGGTATATTTTTTTGAATTGTATGTCCAAATTAAGGCCCACTATGTGCATTGCTGTGGTGGTAATCTGAGCTGCAGCAACACTAAGAAAATTATCACAGGATTCATCCTTGACGTTAGGGGGACAGCCTAAACTGGAAACCATCAGCGCTGTTATCATCAGTTCACATCCCTCCCTTTCATATCTTGTTTGAGTGCTCCACATTCAATGTCTAAATTTTTTTTTCTTTTTCATGTTAGATTGTTTAAAGCTGCCTTCTACATTTCCCAAAAGCTACTTTTGCCAAAGTCTACAGGGACCTCCTTATGACCAGTGTCGAGGCATTTACTCTAGCCTCATTCTCCTTGATCTCTCTGCTGCTTTTGACACTATTGATCTCCACTGATACTCTGCTTTATCCAGGTTTTTTTCTTTTCTCTCCCATTGTACTTTATGTATCCTGTGAAGGTTTTTCCAGGAGTACCTTTAAGCTTGGTTTTAGGCACCCCTTCATATTTTTTGCTACACTTGTTCTCTAGTGCTCTGATCTTCTCTCAAGGATTTCAGTACTATTTTAATGTTGATAATTAATAATTTACCTCCCCTACTTTGGAAATTTCAGCAAGAATGTAATGCTAAATCTCAGCCTGCTAAGGGTTAAGACAGAATTCCTTATTCCTCCTCTTCACTCTTGTTTCTCCTGATGGCATGCCCATCCTTCTAGTTTTCTCATAGTTCCTCTCTCTCCTCCTCTATGTACATTCAGACATTGCTGATGTGTCAATTTTCATGTCATCATTGCTAAAATCTGCCCTTTTTTTTCTGTGTATAGGTACAAGATCCTTTATCTGAAATTCTTGGGACCAGGCATACTTCAGTTTTAGGAAAGACAGACCATAAGATCATAAAATTGCCTCCAGACTTTATTTCAAAATAAGGCACTTCAAAACGCAAACATAAATGAAGTGTCAAATTTTGGTTTTCGGAATTTCGGATAAAGGATCTTGTATCTATACTACCAAAATGCATATCCATGCTCATTGCCATCTGCCTAGACTATTGCAGCCTGTTCTTGGACTCCCATAGAACCTTTTTTGCCTCTGCAGTCTTCAAATTGCAACTGTACAACAGTTTCTTTGACATTGCTACAACCATGTAGGCCCCTCCTAAAGTCATTAAATTGACTTTGATTCTCATCCATATACAGTTCAAGCTTCCATTGCTTGCCTATGACCCTTTCACTCTGCAGCTCCTACTTATTTCTCTTCTCCCTGAACTCAGTTCATCACTTTTATCTGTGCCTTTCCCATTCTACTGCTCACTCCCAGTTTTGTCTTTTCTACCCTGCTGCATTATAATCCTAGAACAGCCATGCTCCTTTTCTGTCCATATTTAAAATACTGTATAAAACCTCACCTTTTTTGAGGTTGCTCTTATATTTTTACCACTTCTCTATATTATATTTCTTCCTCTAGTCCTTTATTGGTCTTTTTGGTTTGTCTTGATTAGATTGTAAGCTATTTGGGGCAGTAACACTTTTCTGTGTGTCTGCAGAGAGCTGTGTTTAACACTTTACAAAATAGTAGTAGTAGTGTCTTACGGGTGTCAAACTGTTCCTGTTTACAATTATGGATCTGACAGTACCCTAAGGAATATTCAAATATATTGCATTGTAGCCTTGCCTTAGTCTATATTTTAAATACCTTTATCCTAAAGTTGTTTTGGCAGCTATGTGTTTTACATGTTTAGACATTTATTCAAATTCTTTCATAGCTCAGGAATAGGTTGCTTCTTCATCTTGAACTGTTGAACCAACTGAATTGTGATAGAACAGAGATGGACTTTAATATTATGGCCCTGTTAAGACAAGTTTTGGAAATGGAGCTAATTTGGGTTTGTTAAGACAATGCATGGGAAGATTTACCCAGTTAAGACTTGTTGGTTTCTTTATCTTCATTATTTTTTAAAATATTTCTATAATTGTTCTTTCATGTAGATTGTTGTCTTGAACAGTGAAACAAAACTCCTGTTTTAATACATCTAGACTTCTATTTTTTATACAGCAGAATGTGAAGGATTTATCTAATCTAATGCAATTCTTAGTCTTGTATACTGAATCATCTAAAAATAGGAGCTCAATTCGGTTTACATAATTAGATCACAAAGAAAGATCCATTAACATTCATTGGCACTATAGCCTAAAAAGCAATGAAGCATAGTAGTTTTTAAGGTTTTGTAAAAGATCTGAAGAGATAAACACGATCTAATTTGAGGAGGTAGTCCATTCCATATCACAGTTTGTAAGTATGGAAAAGAGTGTGAAATTTTTCTGATGCACTTGATTCCTCTTAATGATGGAAAAGAGAGCTTATACATATGAGTTATTGTGCCCGAAGATCTCTTGATGTTTAGAGAGAAAGACATCAAAGGAACAAATAGTCTATTTATGAGAATGTGAAGACTTTTGCAAGGCAATGTATTTATTTGTTCATACATCTGAAGTCCTGGGAGTATCTGTATGATAAATTGCATTTTCAGTTAATGTTGGAGAAGAGTAAAAGGTTCTGAAGGTATGGTTGTCTTTTTAACTGGATATCCCACAAGTGATCATAAGAATTGCCGCTGCTGGGTCAGATCAGTGGTCCATCGTGCCCAGCAGTCCACTCACGCAGTGGCCCTCTGGTCAAAGGCTAGTGCCCTAACTGAGACTAGCCCTACCTTTGTACGTTCTGGTTCAACAGGAACTTGTCTAACTTAGTTTTGAATCCCTGGAGGGTATTTTCCCCTATGACAGACTCCGGAAGAGCGTTCCAGTTTTCTACCACTCTCTGGGTGAAGAAGAACTTCCTTATGTTCGTATGGAATCTATCCCCTATCAATTTTAGAGAGTGCCCTCTCGTTCTCCTTACCTTGGAGAGGTTGAACAACCTGTCCTTATCTACTAAGTCTGTTCCCTTCAGTACCTTGAATGTTTCAATCATGTCCCCTCTCAATCTCCTCTGTATGAGGTAGAAGAGGCCCAGTTTCTTAAATCTTTCGCTGTACGGCAACTCCTCCAGCCCATTAACCACCTTAGTCGCTCTTCTCTGGACCCTTTTGAATAGTACCGTGTCCTTCTTTATGTACGGCGACCATTGCTGGACGCAGTACTTCAGGTGAGGGCGCACCATGGCCCGGTACAGCAGCATGATAACCTTCTCTGATCTGTTCGTGATCCAGGAACTTAGTCTCTCTGAACTTGGTCTCTCTGAAACCACAAATAGAATAGTACACAGTATACCAATGAAATTCTTGTGTGTGAGGGAGAGTTTTCTGGTGCTTTTAAATGACTGTTTCCAATATGCAAAAAAAATAAATAAATAACAACAACAACATAAAATTAGCATGAATTTACATTGTACAAATAGCAGCAGCAAACAATTTAGAGTAAAAAGTTTTAAGAAACAATCTTGGAAGTTTAAAAAAAGTGTGATTGAATGCCAGCTGATAATACAGTTGTCTGTAACTGTTCAGTGAATCTTGCATACATTCCAGTGTAGAATGAAGTGTCATTTTTCTGTCGCCTATCTTTATCAATGTTTGAGTAAAGGTTAAATACCAGACCTTATCTGGCTGTTCCCTGTATACTGTAACATGGCCTCCTCACTGACCTGTTTGTTCTGAAGACCCTGAGCTTATTGCCAGCATGTGCTCCTCAGCACAGCAGTGAGAGAGGGAGAGGGCAAGAGTGTCATGCATGCGTCTGAGAGTGTGTTGTGTAGGCTGAGTGACATGGGCAAAAATGGACTTAAGCCGCACAGGCTGCAGCCCGCTGAACAGCAGCAGCTGCTGCTTGATGTCTCACACTGTGAGAGCACCTTTCTGACAGGTTCTCAGGCTCAGCTCTAAGGTCACCCTGGGATTAGTACTGGGAACCCACTCCGCCTGCATGGACAGCTGCACAGTTGAGTCAGCATGCTGTGACTTCAGTGCCATGGCCTCTAAGGAATGTTGTTTAATTAATTTACCTACTATCAAAAATTGTCTTTTGCAAAGACAAAACAGAGCACGTTTGTTCTATGGACCATGTCTATTAGTTCTCAACTGATGATGCTTGGAAACAAAAATTGTTATCTATTTAATCATCTGATCAAGTGAAACGATGAAGTTAGCATAAATGTGGGTGTTTTCTTTTGTGGTAAATTTAAATCAGGTTTAAATCGTCCAGGTTGGACTGATCTGATAATATTTCTAGTAGTCACATTTTCTTACAGCTGTCATTTTTTAATGTGACCTTTTAAAGTGTCTCAGGAGAATTAACAAAAAAAATCCAGTGTTCAAAGATGCCAGATTAGTAGAGTAGTTGAACAAGCAAGTCCCAGATTAATAAACATTAAAGCAAATAAAAAACAATTAACAATAATAATAAAAATATTTAATAAACACAATGCACACAGTAATAAAAATTATATCTTCCTTTAGAAGCAGGTTACTGCCACAGGGAAGCCAACCGCTGGGTCTCCACCATCGTTTCTCACAGAAAGCCTCGTAGCACCCAACTTCAAAGAAACAGCCCCAGGAGTTTCTCTTGAGAGAGAGGGGGAGATAATGGCTACTGCAAATGGGCAGTCTGGGTGGGCCATTTGACCTTTATCTGCCATCATGTTTCTGTGTTTCTATTTCTCCCCTCTCCTCCAATATATACATATTGAGATATTTAAGTCTGTCCCTGAACACCTTATGAAGTAGACCATGAACCATTTTAGTTGCCTTCCTCTGGACCGACTCCATCCTCTTTATATCTTTTTGAACGTATGGTCTCCAGAATTGTACACAGTATTCTAAATGAGGTCTCACCTGAGTCCTATATAGTGGCATCAATACCCCCTTTTTCCTATTGGACATTTCTTTCCCTATGCACCCAAGCATCCTTCTAGCTTTCAATCTATTTGGCCACCTTAATTTCATCACATACTATTGCATCCAATTCTCGCTCCTCTTTCGTGCACAAAAGTTCTTCACCTCCTAAAATGTAATGTTCCTTTGGGTGAAATTTCAGACCATTTCTCAAGCTTTACTAGGTCCTTCCTCATGTTTTCCACACCATCAGATGTGTCTACTCTATTGCAGATTTTGATATTATCTGCAGAGAGACAAATCTCACCATACAGCCCTTCAGCAATATCGCTTTCAAAAATGTTAAAAAGAGCAAGCTGAAGAACCGAACCTTGAGGCACACCACTGGTAACATCCCTTTCCTCAGAGTGATGCCCATTGACCACTACCCTCCATCACCTTCCACTCAATTAGTTCCTAACCCAGTCCGTCACTTTGGGGCCCATACCGAGGGCAGTCGGTTTACGTATTAGATGCCTATGTGGAACATTATCAAAGGCTTTACTAAAATCTAAATATACCACATCTAACACTCTCCTATCCAATTCTCTAGTCATCCAGTCAAAGAAATTGATTGGATTTGCCTGACAGGACATGCTTCTAGTGAATCCATGTTTCCTTCTGTCCTGTAATCCACTGGATTCCAGAAACTGCACTATCTGTTTTAAAAGTGTTTCAATTAACTTACTTACTGGCCTACAGTTCCCTACTTCTTCCTTACTTCCACTTTTGTGGAGAGGGACCACATCCGCCTTTGAAAAAGTCAGCCAGCGGAGCCACCAAAACTTTCTTAAGTTCTTCAGTACCCTGGGATGTACAGCATTTAGCCCCATCGCTTTATCCACCTTTAGTTTAGCGAGCTTCTCAGAAACAAAATCCTCAAAAAAAAACCCAAATCCAGGTCTACCGCACTTCCAGCCCTATTTGCTTTTGTTTCTGTGGTCCTGTTCCTGGCGCTAGAAATATTTGTTATGCAATTCAGCCTTATTTTTATCAGTTTCTACATATTCTGGTAAAAGGACCTGTGCTTGTGATGGTCCCATCCAGGACAGAAAGAGGGCAGTCTATGAAGTGCCTACATTTAGACACCTATAAAACATCTATTTGAGCCCATTCTACAATGTAAAGCGCACACACACTTTTTAAACATGGAATACCAGCATAACATGTTAACCATGCACCTAGAATTGAGACACAATCACTTAGACCAGCTATAGAGGTTATTTAATTTTTGTACTCAAATCTTTTATCTAGAACAGGCATGTCCAACAGGTAGATCACGATGTACCTGTAGATCGCGGAGGGGTCAGAAGTAGATCGCCAGCCCCACTTAGCTCCATCTCTCCAGCAGCTCGCTCCGTCGCTAGGAAAGAGCTCGTGCCGGCAGATTGTCTGCCGAGAGCTTGCCGCCGCTGCTGATCCTTTGCCTGTATTTTTTCCCTGCCTGTGGGTGTATTGTTTTCATGCCAATATTTTGTGGGTACCCCAGGGGGCCATCGAACACCCCCCGCAACGATACATCACAGGCCCAGCGTCATACCTGGTCTCCTGCCTCTCAGAATCACCCATTCCTGTCCCCGCCCCAACACCCCTTCGAAGTGTGTTATATACTGGGCGATATCCATTCACCCGGGCTTTACCTGTATACACTTACCATATTAGTTGTGTTGTATGCTGGTCTTTGTTCGCTTTATAGTTCGTTTTCATTAAATGTTTTCGGGCAGACACAACAAAGTGTCAAGAATTTGGTGATCTTGGCAGGCTTTACCAATTCTGTTCTAACTTGCCTATGCTTTGCCTTCGAATTGCTTCAAACCACTGTGACTTTTGCTTGCCTCTAATTTTATTTTGCCTAGCCTTTGCATTGATTCTACACTGTGTGCAGAATTTATTAAATTGTGTGTGGTGGTATTTGAACTTGTTTGGCAGTATTTGATTTTCTGGTTTGCTGGACAGGTGTTTGAGTTTTTTTGATGATTGTTTGGTGGTATTTGATAATTGGTGCTAGTATGAAGAATTCTTATTTTTACTTTTAGAATTGCATGTGTGGTTTTGGCGTCGCCAGTCCTTGTATTGCACATCATCCAGAGGTCTTCAGTTCCTGTTGATCTTTAATACTTTGGAACAGTGACAGTTTTGGACCAGATTCAGCCAGTGTTTATACTAACTTTGCAGATTTGGCCTTCTTAGATCCAGCCACCCCAGTATAACGAAGATGAGTGTTCCAAAGAAAAGCAAAACCTACCACTTTCATGATGAATGGGAATTGGACTACTTCTTCATCAAGGTGAAAGACAAGTGTTGTTGTCTAATTTGTAACGCCCCAGTATCCTTGCCCAAAAAGAGTAGTCTGGAATCTGGAAGGCTCTGCATAGGAATAACTTTGATGCTGATTTTCCACCCAAAAGTAAAATTCGTAAACTGACGCTCAAAGAACTTAAATTGAAATTGGCTACTCAGCAACAGTTGACGGCGAAGCCAAGGTCACATTCAGTCAATGCAACCATAGCATCCTTCAAGGTCAGCAACCTGATCGCAAAGAAATGCAAACCTTTCACTGAAGGGGAATTTGTAAAAGATTGCTTTCTTGAAGCAGCTGACAATCTTTTAGAAGGATTTAAAAATAAGAAAGAGATCATAGCTGCTATTTAAGATGTACAATTGACAAGTAACACTGTCATGCGGTGAATAGAAAAGATGTGTGGAGACACAACTGAACAATTGTTGGAGGATGTTTCAAATTGTGTTGCTTTCTTACTCCAAATAGATGAATCTACAGACATAAGAGACCTAGCCCAGTTTACTAGTCTTTATCCGGTTTTTGAAGACTTCAGTGTTAAATAAGAACTACTTGGAATGATTTCTTTAAAAGGGAGAATTACCGATCAGGAAATATTCATTTCTTTCCATTCTTTTGTGACAAGGTGTAATCTTCCATTGCATAGACTTGTTTACATCACTACTGATGGAGCAAGAGCAATGACAGGTAAGGTTAAAGGTTTCATAGCCCTCTGTAGACAACTTGACGACTTCCCAGATTTCCTTTCTTACCACGGCATCATTCACCAGTAAGTTTTGGCAAGCAAGAGACACAATACAAAGACTGTCATGGACATCACTTTCAAAATTGTAAATTCAGTTCGTGGAAGATCACATCAAAGACGGCTTTTCAATCTTACTCTTGAAGGGGCAACGGAAATCATTTTGCACACAGATGTAAGGTGGCTAAGTAGGCACAAATTTCTGCAAAGATTTTGTGATTTGCTGAATGAAATAAGAAGGTTTTTGAAGGAGAGGGGAGATGACTAAGCAGAGTTGGAAGATGAGGATTGGTTATGTGATCTGGCATTTCTCGCTGACTTTACAGGCAAACTAATTGATATGAACCTTGAACTACAAGGTAAGAACAAATGCATTGGCGAGATGATGAGTACAGTTTCATCCTTCAAGAGCAAATTTGAGCTAATGATGACTGACCTTGCAAACAACACTTTTGATCATTTTCCTAATGCGCAGGACCATCTGGGACAATATCCAAATTTTGTTTTTTAGAATGAGAAGTATGTGACAGAAATCTGTTCTGTTATCCAGGAATTCGAAAATAGATTCTGTGACTTCCGAAAATTTGGTACAGTTGGTGGAGTACTTGTCATACCCATGCAAAGTAGATGTGGACATTAAAGAAATTGCAGCTACTATCAGTAAAAATTACTCATTGAACAAGCCATCTCTTGAAAACGAAATATTAACCCTTAAAAATAACATTGTTCTCAAGACCCGTGCTGAGAACCCAACTTGAGAAGATGCAGTGAAAGCTGTACACTCCTGTTTTGGTTTAACTTATTTTATTTGTGTGAATCTGCGTTTTCCCATTTGAAAATGATAGAGTACACAATGTTCCAACATGACAGATGAACATCTCCAGGATTCCCTGAGACTGGCCCTCATGCAATATTCACCCAACTTCAAAAAGCTGGTGGATGAAATGCAGGCTTAGATGTCTCACTAATGAGCAAGAGCAAAATATTAAAGATTGTGCAAGATCAGCCTGGATCAATACTCGACCTAAATTTAACACAAATTACTCAATAAAAGTTAAAGAAAGTTATTACTCAATAAAACTTTAAGAAAAAATGTATTTTCCATTTCCCCTCACAGTTCTTACTGGATCTTCATCTTTCTGTTTTGTTTTTGATTACATCCAAGTAAATGACAGAAGGTTCATTAAAAAGGGGGGGGGGGGAGGAATCCTCCAACTTTATTGGGTTAAAATTTAATTTGAAACTTAATTTTCATAGTGGTAGATCACTGACATTTTTGGCCGGAAAAAGTAGATCTTGACCTGTTTGAAGTTGGACATGCCTGATATAGAATAATATTGTTGTATTTTTAGTATGTGGTTTCCAACTTGTTTCTATTCTTTACTGGTTGTAATGTCTGTGAGTGATTTTAGATTCAGCATTACCATACAGGAAGATCATCTTTGTTGACATCTAGCCTAGTTTGCATGTGGTGTATGAATATGCAGTTTAAAAGCTATATACACTGAACAGAAAAAAATATTTGTCTTATCATCCACCTAACTCAGCTGATTCTTATGAAATTTAATGTCATATCCTGAATGAAGTTGATATAAAATGTTGTAAATATTTCCTACCGTACAACAACACTATCTTGTGAAAATGAATTGTGAACTGAATAAAAACACATCAAAAAGTTTTATGGCATAGCTTGCAGAAAAATGTAAAATCAAAAAGTATTTTTATAATTAAACAAATGTTCGAATTACACTCTCTTTGCACAAAGGCACGCCCATTGATCTATGGACTTTTGGACGATGCTTTACTTCAGCTTCAACATCAGATATTACTGTCTGGTAGGCATGTTCCTGTATCAGTCCCTAGATCTGGTAGTGAACTGGGTTTAGGTCAGTGGTCTCAACTCACGGCCCATGGCCCGCCAGGTACTATTTTGAGGCCCTTGGTATGTTACCATTGTTCTGGAATGTTGCCCGCCTCACTGCTGTACCCTCACTCAAGTGCTTTCCTGCGTCTTTAGACAATTGTGAGGTGCCGTGGAGAGGACAATCGCGTATAGACGCAGGAAAGTGCTTGCGTGAGGTTACAGCAGTGAGGTGGGCAATGTTCCAGAATGTAAGGTAACCATTGGAGACAGTGCAGCTTGTGCATATGTACGCAATCTCATGAACTCTCGCAAAATTCGGCACCTCTCCTGGCGGTGACTGCTTTATGTAAGATGGCGGTTGTGTCCGGTGCTGGAGGAGGTGAGAGCTGAAGGCGGTTGCGGATGCGACCACTGGACACTTAAGGCACAAGTTGGATATTGATTCTCCCCTCAATAAAAAAGCCTAGAGGACTACACCAAAATCTTGTCTCTTGCAGTTGATACTTTAGAATCTAAATCACAATTTTGCATGAGGTAAAACTTTTATAGTTCATAAATCTTTCCTTAATTGCTTCTGATAATTTCAGCTATACACAGCTGAAAACAGTGCAACATGGAGAAAGTGAAAAACTATCTAAATTTTACTTTCTGCATGTTGCACTGCTTTCAGCTGTGTATAGTTGATATTATCCCAGGACAAGCAGGCAGCATATTCTTAACACATGGGTGACGTCACCGACGGAGCCCTCGGTACGGACCTTTTTAACTAGAAGTTTCTAGTTGGCCGCACCGCGCGTGCGCGAGTGCCTTCCCGCCCGACGGAGGAGTGCGTGGTCCCCAGTTTCTTCGTTTCCGCGGCCGTTGAAACCACTTTTTGCCTTCCCGCTCGCGCTTTTTTCCATATTTTTTCTTCTTTGCCTTCGGGTTTCTTTTTTCTTTGCTTTGTAAAAAAAAACTTTGCTTTTTTTTCCCCTTTTTTTCGATTTTGCCCCGGCGGGGCCTGTTGCCATTATACAGGCCTCGGGGTTCGATTTTGCGGAGGCCGTTTTCCCCTTCATGCCCCCGCAGGTCGGTTTTAAAAAGTGCCAGCGGTGTGCACGCCCGATCTCCCTCACTGACCCACACAATTGGTGTTTGCAGTGTTTGGGTCCGGAGCATCGGGCGGACTCCTGCACCCGCTGTGCCACTCTTCAAAAGAGAACCCTTAAAAACCGAAGAATTCAACAAACTCTCCTCTTCGGCACCGGGTCGGCGATGGACTCCTCGACATCGACAGCGGTACCACAGAAATCGGCACCGTCTACTTCGACACCGCCCGACCCCACATCGGCGTCTCTGGCGCCAGGTAAGCCGGCTAAGAAGCCTTCCTCTTCCCTTGAGCGCCCTCCAACTACGGTGGCACCGGTCCCGCAAGCGCTCCGCCCCGATCTCGGTGAGTGCCTCGTCATCGGCCTCCTCATCGCCGGGGCGTGGAGCGGCATCTAAGGAACCGAAGAAAAAGAAAGCGGTTCCGATGCCACCCCTAGATGACCGTATCTTGGCCATCTTAAAGGTTCAACTCCAGGAACAGTTACAGCAACAACTCGAGCACCTGTTGCCCACTATCCTGGCACCGCTCCTTCCGGTACCAGACCGGCCCGAGCCCCGTACCGAACCCCCGGTATCCACCCCTTCGGTACCTATCAACACCTCCATGCCGATTCTTTCGGCTGAGCAGCTTCATACCCATCCAGTGGTTCACTCCCATACCACATCGGATCCTCCTCGGCACCAAGCAGTGCGTCATTCTTCCCGAGACCGGGATCGACGCCGGTCTTCCTCTCCTGGTACCGTTTCGGTGCGTTCTGGGAAATCTTTATCCAAGACCCGCCATACCGCACCTTCCACCCCGGTGTCTCGACATGCACCAGAGGTCCGGGACCCTGACTTATGGGAGGAATCCCCTCTCGGTACCGAGGAGGATCCCTCCTCATCTGATGAGGACCCGTCGGCACCCGATGCCACCTCCAAACCGGACCAGTCCTCATTTTCTAAATTTCTGAGGGAGATGTCTGCAGCCCTGTCCCTTCCTTTAGAATCTGACTCAAAGAAGTCTCAAGCCTTCCTGGAGGCTTTAGATTTCGAACAACCTCCTAAAGAGTTCCTCAAGCTTCCCGTGCATGACATCCTACGGGAGACTTTTTACAAAAACTGGGAGAATCCCCTTACGGTACCGGGGGCCCCCCGTAAACTGGACAACCTCTATCGAGTCATCCCTATCCCAGGCTTCGACAAGTCTCAATTGCCCCATGAGTCCCTTCTTGTTGAATCCACCTTGAAAAAGACTCAGGGCTCCAGTGTCTATGCCTCTACCCCTCCTGGCAGAGAGGGTAAGACCATGGACAAGTTTGGCAAGAGGCTCTACCAGAATGCCATGCTGGCCAACAGGGCGAACAACTATTCCTTCCATTTTTCTTTCTATATGAAACATTTGGTCCAACAGCTGTCTGCCCTCCCAAAGTACCTGCCGGAGCGCAAGGTCCCACTGTTCCAGCAGCACATCTCTGGCCTTCTTCAGTTGTGCAAGTTTATGGTCCGCTTGATATACGACTCATTCGAGCTCACCTCCTGTGCCTCTGCCATGGCCGTAGCCATGCGCCGCTTGGCCTGGCTGAGAGTCTCCGACCTGGACATCAACCACCAGGACCGTCTAGCCAATGCCCCCTGTCTCGGGGATGAACTTTTTGGAGAGTCACTGGATTCCACCACCCAGAAACTCTCCGCCCATGAAACAAGGTGGGACACCCTGATCAAACCAAAAAAGAAGGCTCCGCCTGCCCGACCTTATCGACCTCAGTCATCTTATCAGCGCAGGTTCTCAGCCAGGCCACTCAATCCGCCTCCTCAACAACCTCGGCGGCCCCGTCAACAGCAGCACCATGCCCAGGCTCGTTCTCAGGCCACTCAACCCTCCAAGCCTCTTCAGCCTGCTAAGCAATCCCAGCCCTTTTGACTCTTCTCTCCAGGGCATAGCCAGTCTTCCACAACCAATCGGAGGTCGTCTCACCATATTCTCCAGCCGTTGGGAGGTCATCACATCGGACCAGTGGGTCCTCAACATCATCCGCCACGGCTACTCTCTCAACTTCCAGACTCTTCCACCGGACAACCTTCCCGTAGAGTCTGCTTCACACTCATCTCAAACCCCCCTCCTCCTGAGGGAGGTTCAATCCCTCCTCCTTCTCAATGCCATCGAAGAAGTACCTCCAGATCAAAGGGGTCAGGGATTCTACTCCCGCTACTTCCTGGTACCCAAAAAGACGGGAGACCTCCGTCCCATTCTCGATCTCAGGGACCTCAACAAGTGTCTGGTCAAGGAGAAGTTCAGAATGCTCTCCCTTGCCACGCTCTACCCTCTTCTTTCTCAACACGACTGGCTATGTTCCCTGGACCTCAAAGAGGCCTACACTCACATCTCCATCAATCAGAATTCTCGCCGCTACCTGCGGTTCCAGGTGCTGCACCACCACTATCAGTACAAGGTGCTACCGTTCGGCCTCGCTTCCTCACCCAGGGTCTTCACCAAGTGCCTTATAGTGGTAGCGGCCTTCCTCAGGTCTCACAACCTCCAGGTGTTCCCCTATTTGGACGATTGGTTGGTGAAAGCACCTACGTCTCAACTTGTGCTACAGGCTACTCATCACACCATCTCTCTCCTCCACCTCCTGGGGTTCGAGATCAACTACCCCAAGTCGCATCTGCTTCCCACCCAGCGACTTCAATTCATTGGAGCAGTTCTGGACACCACACTATTGAGGGCTTTTCTCCCCTCCGATCGTCAGCGGACCCTGCTCCACCTCTGTCGTCAGGTGCTCATGCATCCCTCCATTCCTGCCCGACAGATGATGGTCCTCCTGGGTCACATGGCCTCGACGGTGCATGTCCTTCCTCTGGCACGTCTCCACCTTCGCACGCCTCAGTGGACTCTCGCCAACCAATGGTCACAGACTACGGATCTTCTTTCTCATCCCATCTCTGTGACATCATCTCTTCAGCAATCTCTCCAATGGTGGTTGAACTCCTCAAATCTTTCCAGGGGTCTACTTTTTCATCTACCCCCTCACTCTATGATCATCACCACGGATGCGTCCCCCTATGCGTGGGGAGCTCACCTAGGAGATCTACGCACCCAGGGACTTTGGACCCCACAGGAGCGTCGTCATCACATCAATTTCCTGGAACTCAGAGCCATGTTCTACGCCCTCAAGGCTTTCCAACATCTCCTCTGTCCTCAAGTCCTCCTCCTGTGCACAGACAATCAAGTCGCCATGTACTACATAAACAAGCAAGGCGGCACCGGATCTCGCCCCCTTTGTTTGGAGGCTCTGCGCATCTGGACCTGGGCCACGGACCGCAATCTCTTTCTCAGGGCGGTCTATATCCAGGGCGAACAAAACTCCCTGGCCGACAATCTCAGCCGCATCCTTCAACCTCACGAGTGGACGTTGGACCCTCCGACTCTGCTCTCCATCTTTGCTCGATGGGGCACTCCGCAGGTGGACCTCTTTGCAGCACCTCACAATCATCAACTGCCCCTCTTCTGTTCCAGACTCTTCTCTCCTCACCGTCTGGCCCCGGATGCATTCCTGCTCGATTGGAGGGATCGGTTCCTGTATGCCTTCCCTCCACTTCCTCTGATGTTGCGGACCTTGTCCAAACTCCGCAAGGACAACGCCACCATGATTCTCATCGCCCCTCGGTGGCCTCACCAACACTGGTTCTCCCTCCTGCTCCAACTCAGCTCCAGGGAGCCCATTCCTCTTCCTGTGTTTCCTACTCTACTTACGCAGCGGCATCAGTCTCTACTGCATCCCAATCTGTCTTCGCTCCACCTGACAGCTTGGTTTCTCTCGGGCTGACCTCTCCAGAGAATCTATCTCAGCCGGTCCGCCTCATCTTGGACGCCTCCAGGAAACCGGCCACCCTCCAATGTTACCATCAGAAATGGACCAGATTCTCCTCGTGGTGTCTCCGGCATCATCAGGAACCCACCTCCTTAGCGGTGGAAACTGTATTGGAATATTTGCTCTCGCTGTCCAATGGTGGCCTCAAAACTACCTCCATCAGAGTCCACCTCAGTGCCATCACTGCGTTTCATGAGCCTATTCTCGGAAAACCCCTCACGGCTCATCCTCTGGTTTCCAGATTTATGAGAGGGCTCTTCAATATCAAGCCGCTTCTCAAGCCTCCTCCTGTCGTCTGGGACCTGAATGTGGTTCTCTCAGCACTCATGAAACCTCCTTTTGAGCCTCTTGCCACAACTTCGCTCAGGCTCCTTACCTGGAAGGTGCTTTTCCTAATTGCCATCACCTCTGCCAGGAGGGTTAGCGAACTGCATGCACTGGTTGCCGACCCTCCGTTCACTGTTTTTCACCATGACAAGGTTGTTCTGCGTACCCACCCTAAATTCCTTCCCAAGGTGGTCTCGGCTTTTCACCTCAACCAGTCCATTGTGCTGCCCGTCTTCTTCCCTAAGCCTCACTCGCACCCTGGGGAACAGGCGTTGCACACGCTGGACTGTAAGCGTGCCCTTGCTTACTACCTTGATCGTACCAGAGCTCACCGTACATCCCCTCAGCTATTTTTGTCTTTCGATCTCAACCGTTTGGGTAGTCCTGTCTCCAAACGGACACTTTCAAATTGGCTTGCTGCCTGTATTGCATTCTGCTATGCTCGGGCCGGTCTCTCACTGGAAGGTGCTGTCACGGCCCACAGAGTCCGAGCTATGGCTGCTTCTGTAGCTTTCCTCCGTTCCACGCCCATCGAGGAAATCTGCAAGGCTGCCACTTGGTCCTCAGTTCACACGTTCACTACTCACTACTGTCTGGATGCCTTTTCCAGACGGGATGGTCACTTCGGCCAATCGGTGTTACAGAATTTATTTTCATGATGGCCAACCATCCCCCCTCCCTCTTTGTTAGCTTGGAGGTCACCCATGTGTTAAGAATATGCTGCCTGCTTGTCCTGGGATAAAGCACAGTTACTTACCGTAACAGGTGTTATCCAGGGACAGCAGGCAGATATTCTTACGTCCCACCCACCTCCCCGGGTTGGCTTCTTAGCTGGCTTATCCTAACTGGGGACCACGCACTCCTCCGTCGGGCGGGAAGGCACTCGCGCACGCGCGGTGCGGCCAACTAGAAACTTCTAGTTAAAAAGGTCCGTACCGAGGGCTCCGTCGGTGACGTCACCCATGTGTTAAGAATATCTGCCTGCTGTCCCTGGATAACACCTGTTACGGTAAGTAACTGTGCTTTATCAGAAGCAATTAAGGAAAGATTTATGAACTATAATGAAATTTATCTCATGCAAAGTTGACATTTATTTAATAAGACATAATTTTTTCTGTGGCCCTCCAAGTACCTACAAATCCAAAATGTATCCCTACAAAGGGTGTGAGTTTGAGACCGCTGGTTTAGGTGCAGTGAATTTGCAGGCCATAGATCTGGACCAATGAAGTCAGGGGTCTTCCAATATAACAGTTCCGTACCCAGTGTGTTAGGGCATTGTCCTGTTGGACAATAAAGTAGTCTCCTGACATATGTCATTGTTGGCAACAGCGGGTGCATCAGAAGGACGTCCCAGTAGTATGCGCCATTGATCTTAACTACAGGATCGATTAAGAGCAGATATGTGAATCCGAGTTTCGTGATTGCAACCGAGACCATGACTGATTGGCTGAAGATCAGGCGGGTGCATAGTAAGCGTTTGACATTAATCTCGCACTTCAGTGTTGTTGAAGGCACGTACAGGCAATCATTCTGTGTTAATTGCTGGAGCTACTGTAAATATCTTTTCATCTGAAAATCAGACGAAACTGACGCTGTGCTCCGGATACTTGATCAAAAGCTGCTTGCACCTTTTCAGGCATATGTCTTTGTCGTGTAAAGTTAACTCTTGGGCTCAACGCTTTTTAAGAAACTTTAATTTTAGATTGTCATGAATTATCCTAACCACAGTTGTCTGGTTTATTCTTGCTATCTAATGGATCCAGTTCCATACCTGTTGCAGTACTGCAAAACCTAGTGGATATTTGGCTTTGCCTTCCTTTCCTTTGAACTAATGATTCTGTGTGCTTATCCCAGACCTCCTTGGATTCTTTTTTTTTTTTTGTCTCTCCACTACTTTTGCTGGGAAGCTGTTCTATGTATCCATCACCCTTTCTGTGTAGAAATGTTTCCTAATTTTACTACTGAGCTTAACACCTTTCAGCCACATATCATGACCTCTTCTGCTAGAACTTCTTGCCACTGAAACAATGTTTGTCTCTTGTACCTTTGAGGTATTTTGAGTGTGTCATTTATTTCTCCACTTCTATCCTATAAAACTCATGTATTAAATTTTAAAATCTGTGGCTTGTTGGTTCTTTGTATTTTATGCTGATAGTCTCGGTGGGTCTCTAAAAAATAAGAAAGAAGCAAAGATAAAAAGCACATTAGGGTATATAAATGAAATGTAAAAATTCAGTAATGTGCCTAACTTTAAAATATTTATTCAGTCTAAAGTTTTAGCCATAGGAGCAACCTTTTTCCTTAAATTAACTTGCAAATGTTTGAATATGAAAACAACAGATGTATATGTTTGTATCCCTTGCAGCTTGAATATTTTCTTTCTGGGAAACCAGTGAAGGGAAGGTCTAGCTACAGCTGAATTTTATTTTTTTTTTAATGGGGGGGGGGGAG
The DNA here is from genome assembly GCF_902459505.1 of Geotrypetes seraphini. Taxonomy (NCBI): domain Eukaryota; kingdom Metazoa; phylum Chordata; class Amphibia; order Gymnophiona; family Dermophiidae; genus Geotrypetes; species Geotrypetes seraphini. Next base: position 90,334,393 of record NC_047085.1, read on the forward strand.
TTCCCTTTGAGGATAAAGGGGAAAAATGAGTTATATGTAGTCTGAATAACCAATTATTTGTAGTGTTTTTATTTTTTTAGTATGTGGGCTAGAGTATTTGTTTATTTATGATGAAGATGATGATGATTCATAGACTAGATTTATAATAAACTAGTGTTTTAGCCCGTTACATTAACGGGTGCTAGAGTAGATGTCTATTTTGGGGTTGTTTTTTTTCCTTTGTCTCTTTCTCCTTGGACGCTGTCTATCTGTCTATCATTCTTTCTGTCTGTGTCTCTCCCTGGCCCCCTGTCTATCTTTCTTTCTGTCTCTGTCTCCCTGGCTCCCTGTATTTCTCTGTTGCGCCATACCTGCCTGTCTCTCAGTGGCCCTCTTCCTATGTCCATAGTGTCCTATCCTATGTCCTTAGTGTCCTCAGTGACTCCTTCCTATGTCCTTAGTGCCCCCAGTGCTGCCTTCCTACGTCCTTAGTGACCTCAGTGCCTCCCATGTCCTTAGTGCCCTCAGTGCTTCCTTCCTATGTCCTTAGTGCCCTTTCCTACGTCCTTAGTACCCCCAGTGCCTCCTTCCCATGTCCTAATTGCCCCCAGTGCCTCCGTCCTGTGTCCATAGTACCCCCAGTGCCTTCTTCCTATGTCCCCCTCACTGCCTTCCAGACTTTGACACAACCCCACCCCTGAAGCCAGCATGCCTGCCTGCCTCCCTCCCATCCCCCTGTGTAGTAGACCCAATGAACAGCATATTTAGATTTCTACCCCCCCATTCCCCCTGTACAGTAGAACCCGGCATTTTTATTTCCCTCCCTCCCATCCCCCCTATGCAGTAGAACCGGTGATCAGCCTGTTTCCATCTTCCCCCTCCCCCCCCGCCACCGTGCAGCCGACCCCATTGACCCTCCCATCCGCCCCTCCCACTGCCTACAAACTTTCCGGAACCAGCAGCGTCCCCAGCATTTTAAAGACGCTGCTTCGCGACCTTCTAATGCCGATTTCCTCTGCCGCATCCCTGATGACATCATCAGAGACAGAGACGCAACAGAGGAAATCGGCATTGGAAGGTCACGAAGCAGCGTCTTTAAAGTGCTGGGGACGCTTCTGGTTCCGGAATGTTTTTTTTGTTGTTTTGGGGTGGATGGGAGGCTCAATGGGGGTTCGGGTGCGGCAGGGAGGGGGGGGCGAAGATGCCGAACTGCTTCCTTATAGTGAGTCGAGGGAGGGAGTAGAAGCACGCATGCGCACTCTTGCCGGCGGGGACCTACAGGTTCATGGAAAACGGAACACGCAGGTAAGAGTGCGCATGCGCGCTTAGGGTTTTATTATATTAGATATATTTCTGTAATTGTAAGTGAAAATGTATTTGTTTATTTTTGGTATTTATTTATCATTTATTGCTTAAGTGGTTTACATTTAGGTACTTAAGCATTTTCCCCTATCTGTCCCGGTGGGCTCACACTCTACCTAATGTACCTGGAGCAATAGGGGATTAAGAGACTTGCCCAGGGTCACAAGGAGCAGTGGGTGCTGAGACTGTAGCTTTAACCACTGCACCATACATAGAACAGCTTCCCAGTGTCTCTCTTATCAACTGTGCTAGAAGTTTAAAGTGCGAGCTGGCGCAGTAAAAGCTCCGATGCTCATAGAATTCCTATGCGTGTTGGAGCACTTATCTCACAGCCTGTGCTAAAAACCTCTAGTTGATAAAAGGGTGGGATGTGGGTGTGTTGGGGGGGGTAATTTATTTTGTTTGTTAAGATTTAGTGCAGGGGTGTCCAACTTGTGGCCCCGTGAAGTATTTTGTGCGGCCCCGAGAGCGATGCAGTGTTTTCCTCTGCTGCCCCCGGGTGTTTACTATCTTGCCAGCTCCCTCCTCTGTCTTGCTGCAGCATTTGCGCGTTTGTGCGGCCCCAGAAACATTTTTTTTCGGCCAGTGCGGCCCAGGGAAGCCAAAAAGTTGGACACCCCTGATTTAGTGGCTGGCATTTTTGAAGAAATTCACTCTAGATGGTATATAGCAAGAATAACTAGACATAAGCACTTTGTATTTTTCTTATGGATGTTTTAATTGATGTAAACCGTTTAGTTGTTTTTTTTGTGTGTAAACGGTATTAAAAAAAGTTTTAAATAAATAAATAGTGGCAGTATGACCATAATAGAACAGTGCAATATCCACATAGTGCACAGTTCAAACAGGAAGATAAACTTGCAAACAAGCAATTAAAAAAAAAAGTAATAACAATAACAAATCTGGTAAGATCTTGTTTTCTCCAGCATCGACACATTAACTAGAACACTGCACTACTGATGTTAACACAAAATATATGTTGCCTGAAAATGACTAAACATGTTCAAAATTCCTTAAGTAAACTTCGTCTGTCGGAGCCTGACTTGTAAAAGGTTTTTCCTGCAAGCGCAGACTGAAAGAAAACTCTTGATTAATGAGACCATGTATTTTGCTGGCTTCCTACAAGAAAACTAGTGTTTGAAGTGCAAGACGCATTTCAGCCTCTTAAAGTGTGTGACTGTGTTGTTCCTGCAGGGAGCCCAGGGAACAGCAGAGATGAAATATGGCAACACTCGTCTGATTTCATGGTCATAAATGCAGTGTTATGTCAGTGCCTCTTTTCTTCCAAACCCCCTGAGACTTGACGTTCACTGCTAAAGCATTTTCCCACCAGGAGATGAGAGGAAAGGAGAGACTAAAAAGAGTGGATTGTGCCAGGGTAGAAGTGCAAGATTTTGGAAGATGGTCAGAGAGGTTGCATAGAGAAATGAAGAGAAGTTTCCTCACTGCCCCTCAACTATGGAACCTACTCCCCACTTATTTGCGTGAAGAACTGAATTTGGAAAGATTTAAGAGCCAATTAAAATGCTTTCTTTTTAAAGATGCATTCGACAATTAATAAAACTAGCTTTTGAACATTAATCAAAAATAGATTTCAATTCAGATATTTTAAAATCCCAATTATTAAATTTTCAGAAATTTATTGAATCTCCCATCCCTAATGTTTCTTTCCTGTAATGTCTTCTTTACTATTTTAACTTGTATTTCTTACCCCTTCCTTCCTTCTGTATCCTGTCAGTTATATTTATTTTATTTGTTTCCCCTCGAATATGTAACTTATATTTTTATCTTCTGTACCTCGCTTAGAAGTTGATATAAGCGATTAATCAAATACATAATAAACTTGGAAACTTCTATGCACACTGTGCTGTCTTTAGAAGCCTGCTCATTTTATGGACTGCAAGAGAACGTGGGGAGCCTGAAGCTTGGCTAGCTCCCCACATCTGCTACAGAGGTGTTTTCTGACACTTCAGCCATGTTGTATGTCTTTTTTCTGTCCATGCTGCATATTGTTAATTATGAGCTCTCTGGACAATGGTGGTTGGAAATTTTTCACCTGTCAGCAGACCCAATGGCTGAAAGCTTGGAATTTCTTTTTTTATTCATAATGTTCTAGTTCAAAAGAACGTAGTTATGTCAGATATGTCTAGTGTAAGTGCCATCCTATGATAAGTGATTGGGGCAAGGTATATTGCACTGAAATCAAATGATCCTTATGCCTGAAGAAGAAATTTTGCAAATCAACTCTGAGAATTTCTGTGAAAAGTGGAAAATAGACACTATATTGCAAATTTAGAAGCCTTTTACCAAACAGTGGTAAAAAGTGTTCTTACACTAAGGCCATTTTTTAACCACTGGAGTAAAGTGGCAGAATTTCTTTTTTCTTTTTTTGTATTCATGAAAATATGCTAATTTTGTCAATTGCCTGAGGCCATTAAAACAGATTAGTGCGTGAGCTCTTACTGCCATCCATTTTGTATGTGGTAAAGGCTCATGCGCTAATCAATTAGCGCACATCAGTGTAATTGTAACTGATTAGTGCGGAGCACGCCCATTGTCCTCATCCCAGACATTCCCCCCCCAATGGAAAAAATGATTTTATATTTTAGTGTGCGGATAGTGCATGCACATCCTGAAATAACCACGGTATGCCTTTTTTTGCCACAGTAAGCATGTGTTGGTGCTTACTGCAGTTTTGTAAAAGTGCCCCTTAAAGTGCCAGCTAAATACACATTTAATACATGAAAATATTGTTTTTTTAAAAAACAAAAATTGATAAAAGTTTGATCTAGAAGTTCTTCTTCCTGTTCCTTGGGCAAAAATTCATCTTGGAGGGGAATAAGAGGCCTGAAGTGACAAACTAAGAGGTAACCTTTCTCTCATTAAAGAGAGTGCGAATAAAATTTCCCACACCCCATTCAAACTAATTGAAGACCATATGAGAGGATTGAAAATTGTACTACCAGGCTCCATGCTGATTTCCTCCGTACAGACTACGGATGTTTCCGCCTCCTTCCCACCATGATAGCAAATGACAGCAGATAAAGAGCTGAACAGTGCATGCATTCTGCCCTATAGTCACACTTATTATACAGTACATTCATGGTTAAATTGTCTTTTCTTGAATATTTCTGGGCAATAGACCCTAGAAGTCCGCTCAGTACTGTGTTTAGGTTCCCACTGCTGGGATTGCCATTGAATCCCACTCCAGCCTATCCTAACTATCCTGTCACTGGAGCTTCTATCAAAGCCCTCTCCAGCTCATCCTAAACCAAATCACTATATATGGGACACAAACCGTGCAGGATTGCCCTGTATTGGCCTTTGTTTTATACCATTCATTTTCTTAGAGAATCTGTGTTCATCCCACACTTTTTTGAATTCCGTCCCCGCTTTCATCTCCACAACCTCCCTCAGGAGGGCATTCCAGGAATCTACCACCCTCTCCTTGAAAGAGAATTTCCTAACATTACTCCTAAGTCTGCCACCTCGCAACCTCAATTCATGCCTTCTAGTTTAGCATTTTCCTTTCTCTGGAAAAGATTTGATTCTATATTAATACCTTTCAAGTATTTAAACGAATATATCATATCTCTCCTGTCCCTCCTCTCCTCTAGAGTATACATTTTCAGGTCTTCCAAGCTCTTCTTGTATTTCTTTTGGTGCAAGTCCCATACCATTTTCATCACTTTCCTCTGAACCGCTTCAAGTCTTTTTATATCCTTAGCCAGATAAGGCCTCCAAAACTGAACACAGCACTCCAGGTGGGGCCTCACTAATGACCTGTACAAGTGTATCAACAACACCTTTCTTCTACTGGTTATGCCTCTTTCTATACAGCCCAGCATTCTTCTGGCTACAACTACTGCTTTGTCACACTGTTTCATTGCCTTCAAATCCTCAGACACTATACTATCACCCCAGGGTCCCTCTCCCCATCTGTGCATATTAGTCTCTCACCTCTCAGCACATAAGACTCCTTCAGATTTCTACTCAAGTGCATCACTCTGCACTGCTTCACATTGAATTTTAGTTGCCAAATATTAGATAATTCTTTACTTTTGCAGATCTTTTTTCATGTTTTCTACCAGGGCTGTGGTGACGGTAGATAAATGCTTTGACTCAGACTCCTCAGTTTCAGGTTCCCACGACTCCAACTCCGACTCCAGGTACCCAAAATTGATCTGACTTTAACTCCGACTCCACAACCCTGGCAGGGCTGTGAAATCGGTAGATAAATCCTTCGACTCTGACTCCTCAGTTTCTGGCACCCACGACTCCAACTCCAGGTACCCAAAATGTTTCAGACTCCTCGACTCTGACTCCACAACCCTGTTTTCTACTCCCTACGGGGTGTCCACTCTTTACAAACCTTGGTATCATCCGCAAAAATCAAATCTTACTTTCTAACTCTTCAGCAATATCGCTCACAAATATATTGAATAGAATTGGCCCCAATACTAGCTCGGTCCCTGTCCCCGCAAACCGTCCGATCCCATCCACACAAGGCTCACATAGTTATGATTTTATATTGAACTTATTTTATTAAAGTATAAAAAGAAACAATAACTGTACAATTGTCATTTTATAAACACAAATAATACAAAGCAGGGATCAACAAAACCCCTGTCTCCCTCCACTATCGAGAAAACTGAATAAGCCAAATTACTACAGAATGTTACACAGAAAAATCATGCTAAAAACATATCGCAGTCGCACATGACAGGAATAGTGTTAGGGGAGTGCAACTAGGGCAAGTGTCCCCTGGTCAGAGAGTATCCTAAGCTAGCTGGAAGATAAAGAAGCACGGCCTGGGCTTTGCGGTCCTCAGCTATGTCTAACACCAGTTCTAACAGGATACATATTTCAATTCTGATATATTCTAATCGCAAAATAGAAAATAAAATTATTTTTTTCTACCTTTTTTTGTCTCGTCATTTTATTCTTCAAATCATGTTGGTCTCTGGTGCTGGTCTCTGTTTACTTTTGTCTTAACTCACTTGCTAAGGTTTCCTGACCATTTGACATTTCTTCTTTCTCCATGCTCACCATCCATCTTCTGTCTCTGTGTAAGTATTGGTCCCCATTGTCAGCATCTCCCTTCTCTGTCTCCTATACGTCTCTTGCTAGTATTTCCCTGTGCCCTTCTCCCTGCTTTCATCACCTCACCATTCTATGATCCCCTCCCCCTGTGTACAGCATCACTCTTCTATATCCCTATGCCCCCCTGTCAACAACTTCCTTCTGCATTCTTATTCTTCCCCATGTCCATATATCTTCCCATGTCCTCTGTGAATGAAAAACAAAACTGTGGGATGGTCAACATCACAGAGTTGGTCCTGACTCCCACAGCAATGGACCTTGGTGCCACAAAATTCACAACCGAAGAAAAGTAGAACCAATTCCTGAACTCCCAAGAGTTAAAAATGGTGTAGTTTATTCAACACAATTTCAAATACAAAAATCACAATGTATAAAAGCCAAATGTATTACAGAGAATAAGTCACTTGCTGTATTCTGATGACCAGACCTTACACGGGCTGTGTTTTGGCAGGGTTTGCCTTCTTCAGGAGTCCTTTGTAATGCAAGCATATAAAACATGAACATATATATAATATAAAAACACATGAATAAATATATTTAGAAAATATATAAAATATATATCAAAACCTTCATTTACAATTTTAATGATTAAAAACAAAAGAATAAACAAATATGAAAGATATGTAGACTGTGTATGAAATGTATATTAAAAAACCCTTTATTTGCAATATTCAATGGTTCAAAGCAACAGATATAAACAATAAAGCAAGTGTACAAAAATGAACCAACCTTGTATACAGCAATGAAAACAGCAACTTCATAGAAACATCCTATAAAAATCCAAAAGCAATCAAACCTTGAGACATTCCGTGAAAAACAGACATGCTGCTGGAAAACCCTTAATGAAGACTGAGCATGATAAAACTAACCAAAAGTATAACAAAGAAGTAGCAAGGTGGGGGCCAACTTCCAGATAATAGGCAAGAAAATACCACAAAAAAACTTAAAATCACATCGGAAGACCTTGCATCTATAACTTGCATATAAACGTAAGGCATACTGAGGATATAATAAATCTAATAACCATGATAATCATGGGTGGGTTAAACTTGCCAATGCGAACTTAGGGCACAAAAGACGAAAAGACTTTAAAATGAAAAAAGGAGAGGCCTTAATGATGGGCTTACCATGAAGAAGTTCTCTAAAACTCCTGTCGTGCTGGCTAACAGTGCAAAGAATCAACAGGTGGCGAGAAAACAGTGGTTTAAAAGTCAGCAGGTGCTGTAAAGATCAAAGTACAGTGTGTGCATAAACTACCATGTGCAGCTGCAAAACATAGCGCGTGAAAGCGCGATGACGATATCGGCCATTTTTTAAAAATAACCAATTTGACAACTGACTTGAAAGATGAAAAACCATGTTGAAACTACATGTTCACGGGACCTGTAATAAAAGGTAAACAAAGTGCGATCAATAAAATCGCATTGTGATTGGAATCGGGCTCTAGCCATGTATAATGAGGAAGGTGTCTGTGGTTGTGACATCATATGCTCATGTGGTTTTGCAATGTAGCCTCAAAAATGAGACATGCATGGCATATTGCTAGGGGATTGTCATCAAAAACAAAAATCAAAATCAGAAAAATATTTCCAAATATCGTTGTCATGCGTTCAATAGATGGGGATGACAGAGAGTGTACCTATCCAATGCTAACACAATAACTTCACAATAGCAAGAACTTCAAGCGGGAAGAATTACATGGTTCTTCATCATCAGCCCCAGCGTTTTTTCTATTTACTCAAATATACTTTCAATAAATTAATTTAAAATTCATTCAATAAATATTCACTGAAACTTTAAATAAGCTTTAAATTTAACTTTATCATAGTTAGTTTTCCACCCATGTTTCGCAAGTGCGCTTTATCAAGGGTCCCCCTAAAAAAGAGAAACAGTCAATACTATCTATTAACCTGTAACTCCTAAATTATTTTTTATTTTATAATTTTTATTTTAACCCAAAATAACACCACGGCCGCTAATGCCATCCGACTCCTAAAATTCTTAAAGAGTAAGATGGCGACATACTACTATTCTACTTTTATTACACTCCCTCCAAACAGCTTACATCCCCTGCCTCCTATTGGACAAAAGCCCTTAACCTATCAAAGACGCCTATTACACCTCCATATTCAAACCCTGTGGTTCCACCGTATCCAGCTGATAAATTAATCGCTGTTCTTTTTCATTTAATATATTTTCAATATTTGCTCCCCACCACCCCTGCTGGATATTCTCGATAACTCGCCACCGTAATTCTTCCACCGAGTGCCTTTTCCTGATCCAGTATTGAACCATAGGGGCTTGAAGGCATTCAGTATTTATCCGCGACTTATGTTCTGTCAATCACAGTTTTACCAGCCTGCTCGTGTGCCCTATATAGATTAACTGGCACAGGCAAGCAATTGCATAGATCACATATGCACTAGAGCAGTTAGTAACACCCTTAGATTTTAAAACTATGTTCCTCCCTGGAACTTGCCAACATTTCCCCTCAATGGTCTTAGTGCACCACTGGCACCTCCCACACTTCACTTATCTACCGCTTGTCTTTCTCCAAATTTTTGAAAATTAAACCTTTGCCCTAATTTCCTCCCTTTGGAGAATGCTATTAGGAAATCCTGCAACGGGGGATGTGTCCTTATAATATACAAGAATTCCTTTATGATGTTAACTAACTTCAAGGCTGCTTGTGAATAAGGGAGATTATATGTTAATTTTCATTCCTTCCCCGCCTATATATTTTCCTTCAACAATAGTTCTCTCTGAGCATATCATGCCCGTACATAAACTTGACGAATGGCCTTATTCGGATACCCCCTATCAGCAAACCTCCGACGCAAACCCACTGCTTGGTCCTTAAAAATCTCTATTTTGATTTTAGAGTCACAATTGGCCTCAAACTGGGAACAAAATACTTTGCAGGCCCGGTTGAAAGCTAAATATAATGAGATCTCCTCACAATTGGCTAGGAAAGATTTGTTTGCTCAGCAAGCTCTGTATTATGGAAACTCGAATAAAGTGGGAAGATTGCTGCTATAAAAGATGAGAAAGATAAAATTCATTCTCAAATTGGAAATATTTTGAAATAATTTTTGGAGTATTATAAAGCTTTATATTCTTCTGAGCTTTATTCAAATAAAGAAAGTGAGGGTTTAGAATTTTTGAAGTCAATTCATTGTCCAAAAATTCCCGAGCATGTAAAAGGAAATGTAGACGCACCTATATCATTTAAGGAACTCCAGACAGCGTTGAAATCCCTCAGAGTTGGATCCGCTCCAGGTAGTGATGAATTCACTGTGGAGTTTTTCAAATCATTTCAAATGATACTTTTACCTCATCTTCTAAATTTTATATCAATCATAACTAACTAAAGCAGGGGTGTCCAACCTGCGGCCCCATGAAGCATTTTGTGCGGCCCTGGTGGAGAGCGATGCAGTGTTTTCCTCTGCTACCCCCGGGTGTTTACCGTCTTGCCAGCTCCCTCCTTGCTGTAGCATTTGCACGGCTCCAGAAAAAAAATTTTTGTCCAATGCGGCCCAGGGAAGCCAAAAGGTTGGACACCCCTGAACTAAAGGTTGTATTTCAGGTACTATGGCAGAATCTTTAATTATTGTTTTGCCAAAGCCAAATAAAGATCCTATGTTAGTTTCAAACTACAGGCCTATTTCTTTAATTAATATGGATGGAAAACTCCTGGCTAAGCTATTGGCTCTAAGATTAGCCAAGGCTCTCCCTTATATGATCGGTATGCACCAAACTGGTTTCGTTGCTCAAAGACATTCTTCAAATAATACTAGATTGGCATTTCATATGCTAAGTTTATCAAAAACAATGAATGATCCGGCTTTCTCTGTCTCTTTGGATGCAGAGAAGGCCTTTGATTGTATGGAATGGACTTTCATGTATCAAGCGATGGATTAGTTTGATATAGGATCCGGATTTATTCAAATGATTCAAGCCTTGTATAGTTCCCCTTTAGCCAGGCTATATATTAATGATACATTTTCTGAATGTTTTTGTCTGGGGAGAGGAGTTAGACAAGGATATCCCTTATCTCCATTGCTTTTTGATATTGTTCTGGAACCCTTGTTTTTGGCTATTCAGCAGGCAGAGGAGATACAGGGTTTTCCTTATGCAGGTCGGGAATATAAGGTCTCTGTTTATGCAGATGACATCTTGCTTCATTTGAAGAATCTTTAATCTACCATCCAGCATTTACTGGAATTGATTGATCGATTTGGTAAATTCTCAGGATGCAAAATAAATTGGAGCAAATCGGAGGTTCTTCCGTTAAACGTGCATTGTGTAAAAGGACTATTTGATTCATTCCCATTCCTCTGGAAGGAAGAGGGTATAAAATATTTAGGTATCATGATTCAAAAAACTCTGGAAGACACAATGACAGTAAATGAAAATCTTTATTGCTGAAAGTCAAAGAAATGTGTGAGCATTGGAATTCATTACATCTCTCTTGATGGGGGAGAGTCCAAAATGTCAAGATGATTTTGCCTGTAATTTGCTACCAAATGAGTATGTTGCCAGTTTATTTTGAGGGGTCCTTTTATAAGAAATTAAATGAAATTCTCACTAAATTTATTTGGCTGAGTAAAACTGCTAGAATTGCTTTAGTATCTTCCAATTGTGGTGGTGGGGTAAATTTTCCAAATTCCTATAGATTACCATCAAGCTTTTATTATGCGACAGGGTATGTATTGGATCCTTCCTGAAGTCTTGGAGCATCTTCCAGACTGGCTTTACCTAGAATGGCAACTTATGTTCCCATTGAGATTGTACACTAACCACTGGAGAGATATACAATATTACTCTGTGATGATTGTTAAATCACTTTTTACTTATATCACAGCTCTATAAATAAATTCAATATAATTTAAATATAATGATAATTATTATAATTATGAAGTGTTCAGACCAATACCCGTGAATTCAGCAATCTCGCCGAACTGGAGTATATTTGGGACCATCATATCACTTCTTTTGTCCCTTTGCCAGCCTCTTTCATTTATACACTACAATAGATCTTATTGTGTATGCTTGTAATGAGATAGATTCCACTTATCTTGAAGGAAACTTCAATGGGCTTGGCCTCTATCTCCTTTGTCTCCAGCTGCGGTGAGATTAAAGTGCAAAAACCTTAAAGTGCTTTGTGCTACTTGTGCTTGCCATTGTGATCGTGCTTGCTAGGCAGTTAGACTCTCAGCGTGCTCTTTCTTTGATGGTAACCCAGTAGTAGTAAGCCTTACAGGGACCCCTCCTGACGAAGGACCCGAAACTCGAGTCGGGGGGCCGGGCTTAATATCAACTAATTTTAGCAAGCACGATCACAATGGCAAGCACAAGTAGCACAAAGCACTTTAAGGTTTTTGCACTTTAATCTCACCGCAGCTGGAGACAAAGGAGATAGAGGCCAAGCCCATTGAAGTTTCCTTCAAGATAAGTGAAATCTATCTCATTACAAGCATACACAATAAGATCTATTGTAGTATATAAATGAAAGAGGCTGGCAAAGGGACAAAAGAAGTGATATGATGGTCCCAAATATACTCCAGTTCGGCGAGATTGCTGAATTCACGGGTATTGGTCTGAACACTTCATAATTATAATAATTATCATTATATTTAAATTATATTGAATTTATTTATAGAGCTGTGATATAAGTAAAAAGTGACCCATTGAGATTGTGTCATGTTTTGAGTATCAAATTACCACATATTTATAAGGACAATAGTATTTTGCTAGCTACATGTAAAACCTTAAAATTTATCAACAACTTAACATCTGTACTGGTACAACAGTCCACGTGTCAATCCTTATGGTTGAACTCCAAGATTCAAATTGGCGAGTATAAGATCCTCTGGAAGCATTGGATGCAGGCAGGTATACACATGTTAGATGAGGTGTTATCAAATGGGAAAATGCTTGATTTTTCACGAGTGCAACAATCATTTGGTATTACAAAGTCTCAAGCATATAAGTGGTTGCATTTGAAGCAGGCCATTCAGAAAGGGTTCCCTGATTGGCGAAATTTAAAGGATCAGTATAGCTTGCTGGGCCTATGCTTCCAGACAGATTTGCTAGGTCATCAGGCTGCCAAGTGGTATAAATTAATATCAGAATTTTTAAATAAGAAACCAAAAACTAGTCTTAAAGACATTTGGAGCATTGAGATAAAGCAGCAGATTTCTGCGTCTCAATGGCCACGAATTTGGACTTAGAGGATGAGATGTACAGCGTCAGCATCTATGAGACAAACATGGTGTTTTGTTTTGTTTTTTGTTGCATAGAAATTTTTGGACCCCTGTTAGATTACAAAAGCTAGACAGTTCAAAATCTAATAGATGCTGGCACTGTCATCTTGACATAGGGACACTGGATCATCTGTTGTTCTATTGTCCTTTGATACTCAATTTTTGGAAGTCTATATGGGGACATATTAATTTGATTCTGGAGATTGCGGTTCTGCTGTCGTACGAAGCGGTAATCTGTGGTATGTTGGTATCTTTTACTCCTCCAATAGGTAGACATAAGAACAGATTACTCGGTATAATGACCGGGGTAGCTATGCAAATGGTGACTACAAATTGGAAGAATTTTGATAGATCAAATTTCACCTTTTGGTGGAATTCATTATGCTGGTGTTATAAGTACGAGAAAATGAATTCTGAACAAACGGGTAATAATAAGTTGTTTAAATTGACGTGGGGGTCAATTGACCAATTTTATCAATTCTAAGTAAATGGTTTATTTCTCTATTTCTGGTTTGATTTGCACATCCAGGGGAGGGGGTGGGTGGGAGGGAGAGGGATATTAAATTAGGATTTGCTTATTAATTACATGTATGTATGTATTGTTGTATAGTTTATTTGGATACATTGGAATCAGGGTAGGTGGGAGGGGATGAAAATGGTTTCTCGTGTATTTATGGATGGATCTAAGTGCTGTTTTTCAAATGTATTCCTTTGTGCACTGTTTTTAGACTGAAAAATGTATGTATTCCTTTGTGCACTGTTTTTAGACTGAAAAATTAATAAAGATTAAAAAAAAAGAATTGCCCATAATTCTCAAGGTGAGGTCCCACGGAGCGGAATAATGTTTGTCTTATTTTCTATCCTATCCTAAATAGAATGTTAAGAATTATTAACATTATTGTCCACAATGACACCTAGATATTTTTCTTAGTTGGTGATCCCTAATATGGAACCTAGTATAAAATAACTATCATTTGGATTATTCTTTCCAATGTGCTTCACCTTCCAGCCCTCCAGCAATGAAAAATGTTTAAAAAAAAAAAGAACCAGACCAAAAACAGTATCTGTAGCGCACCATTTATAATGTCCTTGTCAGAGTGAATGCCATTTACTATTACTCTATTTTGCCTCTGCCTCAACCACCCAGTCAGTCACTTTAGGATGCTTAGTTATAAATCATAAGAGTATAAGAATAACCATACTGAGTCACATCAATAGTCCATCTAGCCCAGTATTTTGTTTTCACAGTAGAAAATCCAGGTCACAAATACCTGGTAGAAACCCAAAAAGTAGCAATATTCCATGCTACTGATCTCAGAGCAAGAAGTGGCTTCCCCTTATCTGTTTCAATAGCAGACTGGACTTTTCCTCCAAAAACTTGTCCAAACATTTTTTAAACCCAGCTACACTACCCACTGTCATACATCACTTTTGGAGGACCATGCAAAAGGCTTTGCTGAAATCTAAACTAGTAGATTTATTGGTAAAAAAAAAAGTGAATCAGATTTTGGGGTAACTGTGAAAATAGAGGCATATACTGTAAATGGCCAGAATACTTTTTGCACATGGAAGTTTACTTTAGAAATGCTTTAATCCATAATGTTTTAACTACACTGCAACCGAGTGTCAAGTATATTCACCTTTTTATTCTTTTTAAGCAGTATACCTCTTATGAAATGTATTGTAATAGATTTAAAATGCCTCAGCCTATTTGGAATTCAAGAGGTTTTAATCAGCACTTTTTTATGTGGCAAAAGAATGCAAGTGGCAGTTGGGTTTATTTAGTCTTTGACAGATAAAAGCTCCATTCTGGTGTGTTTGAGCTGGTTACCAGTAGCCAATAATAGGTAGAGTGTGGAAGGTCTTGTCTGGCTGAAATTTCCTTCTGTCAGTTACTCAGCCAGCATAGGGCTGAGAAGAAAAGGGATTAGTGGAAAGCCTGTGAGTACTGTGTATGACATAAAGGATTGCCATCAGCAGTAAAGCACTCAAGGACCACCACTAATCCACTTCAGACTCTGTGGATGGGGCTGAGTGAAGTATCGGAGCTGTACAGGAAACACCAACATTTTCACTTTTTAAACCAGAGGGAAGATATTTAATATTCCATTGTGGTGTCCTTTTCCACTTGGTCATGGCAGTCAGTGGACAGATTAGACTTAAGTGCAACAACAGTATGCGCTTATTGAATCTATTGCAACCTTTAAGTACTGCCCTAGTGTGCTAAGACTGTGTTTGAGGAGTAAATAATGCTTCATGAGAGGGTCTTGGTATTGATGAAAGTCTCTTCATTCATCTGTACAGAGGTCTGTAGATCATAAGCTTCTCGGTCACTATCAACAAACAGCTCTTGTGAGAATATCTTGGACTCTTTGATGTAAACCGGAAGGTATTTGAATGAAGCCTCTTTTCTTTGCACAGCTCCTGATTTTCATTCTTTATTCCTTTTTCTCTTTTGACCCCCTTTTTTTCTGAGAGAATGTGAACTAGAATTAAAACTCTCTCAGCTGAAAAATATTTATCTGTCCACACTGCCATAGAAAAGCGTAAGAAAGATGTCTACCAAACATTCCCAAGAATATAGCCGATAATAGATTTTTCAGAAAACAGAAAGAAAGATTTTCCTTTTGCAATATTGCATTCATATGTCAGTTTGAAAAGGAGTTAAATGGCATCTTGATAGAAGTCAAGAAAAGCTGAATATGAAAAGGTGAAAAAATATTTGAAAACCATTACATGATCAAGTATATTATTTTTGATTGTGTGTATGGATTGTATCAGTTTAGCTCCAAAAGGATGTTTTACAAGTGTTAAGTAGTGCTGCCCGATTCAGGAAAAAAAATTCCAATTCGATTCAGCCTATTGAATCGATTTTTTTGATTCGATTGGGTGGTTTTTTCCAAACATCCTGGTGGGTTTATTTTATAGCCTCTTCACCCTCTTTGCCCTCTCCTACCCACACTGGTCCTGTGGTGTAAACAAAATAAACAAACAAAAAATACTTTTCCTCTTTCTATTAAATCCTAGCTCACGTTTGCGGTCCAACACCAGCTCTGGAAGGATACACATTTCAAATCTGACATATTGTAGTAATAAAACAAAATAAAATTATTTTTCCTATCTTTTGTTGTCTGGTCATTTTTCAAATCTTGTTGGTCCCATGTTGGTCTGGTTGTCTTCTGATCAGGCTCTCCTTCTTTCTTTTTTCTCTGTGCTAACCATCCATCTCTGTCCTCCCCTTTTGTTTCCCTTTCCTTCCCCGGAGGTCTGGCATCTTTCCTTTTTTTCATTTCCATCCCCCCGCAGCTGCAGCGAAGGACCCCACCATCCACAGATCCACCATCTCTCCTTTTCTTATCTACCCTTTCATCCAGCATCTCTCTTCTGTGTCCCTGTTCCTATGCTCCCTCCATGCCCAGCATCTTATCTCTCCCCATATCCAGCTTCTTCTTTCTCTCTTCCTTACCTCCTGTATCCCCTTCCCCAGGTACAGGCTTTCTCCTACTATCGCTCCTGCCATCCTGCACCTTGCCCACCTACTTTGGAGCAGTATCAGTCCCTCTTGTACCCTTTCCCTTGTGGTCTTGCATTTCTCTCATCACCTTTCCTCTGCTTTCCTCCTCCTCTTTTTGGTCTCTCTCTTCCCTTCACTTCACCTCAGGTCTGGCATCTCCCCTCCCCTCTCTTACTCCTTCCTCCGCCTCCCTCTGCACAGGCCTGCCTCCCCACTGCAAAAGGAACTCTTCCTCCTCCTCCCTCTGCACAGGCCAGCCTCCCTGCCCTGAAGGCCTGCTCCCCTCCACGAAGACCTGTTCCCCCCACGAAGGGCTGCTCCCCCCAGAAAGGCACTTTCTCCCCGCGCAAAGGCCTGCTCCCTCCATGAGGCCTGCTCTCTCCCCCCCCGCCGCGAAGGTCTACTCCCGCCGCGAAGGCAGCCTGCTCCCCCCGCAGCCTGCACTTTCTCTGCTTTTACCTCCTTTATGCTAATAGGGCAGCTTAGACATAGACATAGACATAGAAATAGACGGCAGATAAGGGCCACGGCCCATCTAGTCTGCCCACCTTAATGACCCACCCCTACCTTTCTCTGTGAAGAGAACCCACGTGACGATCCCATTTTGTCTTAAAATCGGTCACGCTGCTGGCCTCAATCACCTGAAGTGGAAGACCATTCCAGCGATCTACCACTCTCTCGGTGAAAAAGTATTTTCTGGTGTCACCGTGCAGCTTCCCTCCCCTGATTTTCCACGGATGCCCTCTTGTAGCCGTGGGACCTTTGAAAAAGAAGATATCTTCTTCCACCTTGATGCGGCCCGTGAGATATTTGAACGTCTCGATCATGTCTCCCCTCTCTCTGCGTTCCTCGAGTGAGTATAGCCGCAACTTATCCAGCCGTTCCTCATATGGGAGGTCCTTGAGTCCTGAGACCATCCGGGTGGCCATTCGCTGGACCGACTCCAGTCTCAGCACATCTTTGCAGTAATGAGGCCTCCAGAATTGTACACAGTATTCCAGATGGGGTCTCACCATGGATCTATACAATGGCATAATGACTTCAGGCTTATGATTGACGAAACCCCTACGTATACACCCTATGATTTGTCTAGCCTTAGATGAAGCCTGCTCCACTTGATTGGCAGTCTTCATGTCTTCACTGATGATCACCCCTAAGTCCCGTTCTGCTACAGTCCTTGCTAGGATCTCGCCATTAAAGGTGTAACTTCTGCATGGGTTTTGGCTGCCAAGGTGCATGACCTTGCATTTTTTTGGCATTGAAACCTAGTTGCCAGATCCTAGACCAGCGCTCCAATAGGAGTAGGTCGTGCGTCATATTGTCAGATATTGAGTTTTTGACCATTGCACTCCTTTCTACTACATTGCATAGTTTGGCGTCATCTTCCATGCCAGCTTGCAGGCTCGCTGGTGTTATAACGATCCCTGCAGCTGCCAGTGGTCCTAAGTGGCACGTTCTTTTTGCTACATCCTGCCCCTGCTCTGACGTCAGGGACAGAATCGCGGCAGAGAGAACTGCCGCTGAGGACCATAGGCAGCTGCAGGGATCACTATAACACCAGCGAGCCTGCAATCTGCCCTATTAGCCTAAAGAGGTAAGAGTGAGGAAGCTGGGGGAGGCCTTTCTGACCGAACCTCCCCCCTCAAACAGGAGCAGCAGCGGATGGCCAGCAAGAGGCAGCACTGCAGCTCCTGCTTTAGGAAGGCACGGGGGAAGGGTTGGCCATTGAATCGGGAGGCCGATTTTTTTTTAATTGAACCGATTTGAATCGATTCATCTGATTCAAATCGGTGAATCGATTCGAATTGTGAATCAGACAGCACTAGTGTTAAGTAACTGGTAAACATGAAAAAAATCAACCCAGTATCAGTACATGAACAGCAGTGTCACCTTGGCTCCTTTTCCAATCTGTAAGGATCCTTTTTACCTAGTCCATGCTTTCAACTTTGAAGACGACCTCTTTAACCAGGGGTCTCCAATACGTCGATCGCCATCGACCGGTAGATCGGGAAGACATTGCAAGTTGATCGCGGAGCCCATCCCAGGCTCCGTGATAGACTCGTGTTGCCGTCCCGATCTACTGGGCGATCAGCCTTCCTCTACCACACTCCTTCCAGAAGCGTTGGACATAGGAAAGGAAGTTCTGGGTCAGCCAATCGCTGCCTGGCTGGCCCAGAACTCCTCTCCAACGTCAGAATTGACATCAGGTAGCGGAATGCTGGTCAGCGCGCCACTTCTACAGGGAGAGCTTGGGGCGGCGATGGCTTAGGGGTCTGTTCCCCGATGGTGGCGCCAGCAAACCTAGTGCTTGAGGGCCTGTTCCCCGATGGCGGCGGCAAACCTAGTGGCTTGGGGGAGGGAAGGGAGAAAGAAAGAAAGGGGCAGGCAGGGAGATAGAAAGAAGGGGGGGCAAGGAGACAAAGAAAGAAGGGAGTCAGAAAGAAAGGGGGCATGGAGAGAGAGAAAGAAAGGGAGGCAGGGAGACAGAAAGAAAGAAGGGGGCAGGGAGAAAGAAAGAAAAAGTTGGGGGAGAGAATGAGGTCTGGAGGAGATGAAGCATACAGGAGGCTGAAAGAAGGGAAGAAAGATTGGATGCACAGTCAGAATAAAGTGCAACCAGCCAAAGGTAGGAAAAATGATTTTATTTTCAATTTAGTGATCGAAATGTGTCCATTTTGAGAATTTATATCTGCTGTCTATATTTTGCACTATGACCCCCCTTTACTAAACTGCAATAGCGTTTTTTAGCGCAGGTAGCCTATGAGTGTCGAGAGCATCGCAGGGCATTCGCAGCTCCCTGCACTAAAAACTTCTATTGCGGTTTAGTAAAAAGGGAGGGGGGTATATTTGTCTATTTTTGTATGGTTGTTACTAAGGTGACATTGCATAGAGTCATCTGCCTTGACCTCTTTGAAAAAAACCCAGAATATAAATGATAATTATCATTTTCTCTGCATACAGTGTGCTTTGTGGGTTTTTAAAAAATTTTATTGTTGGTAGATCATTTTGACTTGGTCATTTTAAAAGTAGCTCGCAAGCCCAAAAAGTGTGGGCACCCCTGTCTTTAACAATACCTTTTCATCTATACAATGCCTTTTTAAAAAATCTGCTTGCTGGGGTTTTTTTTTTTTCAAGTTACATTCATATATTTTTTAAATACCCCCTACTCTTAGTATACTGTTTCTAGGTGTGTAATATCTCTATGGTCTTAATACATTATAATGTAAAATTAGGGGACTTTTTGGTTGGTAGAGATGGGGAGTTCAGCATTAGTTTTGAGGGGTAAGGGGAGGAGGAGTTCAATAGTATTTTTATATGGATCCACAAATATAGATGAGTTGCTAAATACAAATTTAACAACTCAAAATAAATATCCAAATCTAATTACTTATAAAGTAAATGGAAGGGGACTTCCGGTGATGTCATCACCCTGAATGGCAGGTTAGAGCCGGAGCTCTGATCCCAGCGAGCAAGTTCCCCCTTTCCGGAGGCGGTGGTGTGTTGTGCAAATGGTCGGCAGAGTGTGGGACGGAGAGGGGAACAGCACCATGCTGTCCAAAAAGAAAGGTGACGAGGGGAGACTGCATGAGAAGGTGCTGGAGAAAAGCGGCCTACGCCTGCAGCACGGAGCCTCGAGCGCGTCCCAGCGTGAGTCCGGGGAGAGCGGGTTGGATGACGAGTCGGAGAAAGGTGCCTCTCCGAGATTGCGGCGCACGGACTTTTCCTCAGTGGCAGTGACAAAGGCAGACCTCCAACAATGGGTCTGCGATATCAAGCAGGAGGTTGCCAGAGTGAAAGGGAAAATTAAAGATGCGATGAAAAAGATCAAGAGAGAGATAGCGGACCTCATGGGGAGAGTAGAGGAGATGGGAAGGCGAATGTGGGAGCAGGAGGAGGTGGTTCAAGATCTGAGTGGAGTGTTTGAGGCAGCCCAAAAGGACTGGCAGGACTGCTACAACCGGGCAGAGGACCTGGAAAACAGGTCCCGCTGGAATAATGTCCGCATCCGTGGAGTACCTGAATCGGCGAATTATTCCATTGCGGCGAAGGTGGTGCAGGAGATCTTTCATTCACTCTTCTCCACTGTTGAGGAAGGAGGAGAGCCCATCGCGGCATTGAAAGTGGACCGGGCTCATCGCACATTGGGGCACAAGCGAGATGAATATCCCAGGGACATTATTGCATGTCTTCATAATTATGCTGACAAGGAGCGGATAGTGCACAAGGCCAGGGATTTGGGCATGTTTGAGTGGAAGACACATAAAGTTGAAGTGTTTCAAGACCTCTCTGCCATTACTTTGCAACGCAGACTAGAGCAGTGCTCTTCAACCTTTTTACACCTATGGACCGGCGGAAATAAAAGAATTATTTTGTGGACCGGCAAACTACTAAGACTGAAATTTAAAAATACATTTTCACCCCGTCTCTGATCCCATCCGCACAAGCCTCAGTTATGATTTTATATTGAACATATTTTATTAAAGTATAAAAAGAAACAGTATTCTGTACAATTGTCATTTTATAAATACAAATATACAGAGCAAGGACCAACAAAACCCCTGTCTCCCCTCCCCTTCACATATATCCCCTCTACTATCAAGAAAACTGAACAAGCCAAATTATTACAGAATGCTACACAGAAATATCATGCTAACAGAATACTGCAGTCACACATGACAGGAATAGCGTTAGGGGAGTGCTGGAAGCTAAAGAAGCACTGCCTGGGCTTTGCAGTCCCCAGTTATGTCTCTAGCAGAATATATAGTTCAAATCTGATATATTCTAATGACAAAATAGAAATAAAATTATTTTTTTCTACCTTTATTATCTGCCCATTTTGTTCTGCTTTCTTCTGTCTTTTCTTAAATTTCTTTTCAAGATCTTCAATCTATCTGCCACTTCTGTCCCTTCCTGTCTTCTACCTATTATTCCAATATCCAGAGCCTCCTTTTTCTTCTTACTGCATCCACCCTGTGTCCAGCATGTCCCACCTACTCCGTCAAGTCTTACTCAGTCAAGTCTGCTTTTTTCCTTCACCCTACAACCTCCATGTCCAGCATCTTCCTGTGTTCTTTTTTTCTTCCTGTTGCTGAGCCATCCAGCCAACCCACCATCTTTCCCCATCCCAGTGCCTCCCCTCTTTTCCCCATCTTAATCCAGCAGATACCTTCCATCACCCTACTCCCTCCATTCCTTATTCGGCATCTTCTCCTTGTTTCCCTATTCCCCCTTCACCATGTCCAGCATATCTCCTCTGTCTCCCTACTCCCTCTACCCATGTCCAATATCTGACTTCTGTCTTCATACTCCATCCTCATGTTCAGCATTTTCCATGTCTCTCTGCCCCCTGCAAGGTCCAGCATCTATCTTTGTGTCCCTATTCTTCCAATTCCCACCTAGTTCCAATAACTATCCTCTCCCAAGGGGATCCACCATCTCCCTTCTGTCACACCAATCCCCCCTCCTGGGTCTACCATCCCCTTCCAACAACACCTATATCACATTTTTCCCTCTCCTCATAATCCAGCATCTCTTATTTCCTCCCTTGGCTGCAGGCCCTGATCCACTCTTCTAGCACTCAATTGCTATTAGTCCTGCCTTCGACCCCGGTCCTGCTAAACTTGGCAGCAAAAACAAAGACAAAACCTACCCTACCTTCAATTAGACGGCTAGAATGAAGACAGAAGCCGCGGGACCTTTCCTCTTGCATGAATTGCTATTCGCTACAAGCTCTGCCGGTCTCAATCCTGCCCCTCAAAAACAGGAAGTCACTTCAGAAGGGGGCGGGATCAAGATCGGCAGAGCCTATAGCGATGCAGGCAAGAGCAAAAGTCCCGCGGCTTCTGTCTTTCTTTTTGCCGGCTGTTTATAGCAGTACCGCAGCTGATCTTAACGCCGGCCTTGGAAGGGATAGGGGAACAGATGCCCGACAGGAAATTTAATTTGTAGATCTCGCCGGCCCTGTGCGGACCGGCAGAAATTTTGTGCGGACCGACACCAGTCCGCGGACCAGCGGTTGAAGAACTGTGGACTAGAGTTTCGCCTAATAGTGCTGGTCCTGAAGCAGAAAAGCATTACATATTGGTGGCTGTTTCCCTTTGGGCTCCTTATTACTATCAATGGCGTTCATAAGAAAGTGACCACTGTAGCAGAGGCAGGAAAATTGCTACGGAAGGAGAGGCTCATCAGTGCGGAGGACCTGACTCTAGGCTGGCAGGGGGCACAGAAGTCAGAGAAATTTTGCTGGAGAGAGAGTGGGCCCAGGTCTTGGAGACAAGGTGCTGGCAGTCGCGATGTGGTGGAGCCTACTGGAAGTAGTGGAGCTGGACCAGTTACCTGATGAGATGGCGAGTGAACGGTGGTGGACCCGACTGGCTGATTTCGGACAACCTGGGACTTCATATTACTGGAACAGATTGTTGTGCTTGTTGGAGTATGTATGTGGTTGGATGTGAGGGGACACTGTTACAGGGGGTACGTGCATGGGGGTTGATGCTTGATGGGGGCAGGGAAGGGAGGGGGAATGATTGATGATGATGGGGTGGGGTCACACAAAGTCATGGAGGGGCTAAGAAGAAGGAGGGGGAGGGGGGTGGGGTGGGATGGGGAGAGGGGAGGTAACGGCAAGGGCGTTAGGGGCTGGTGTGGGGGGGGAAGAGGGGTGACTGCTGTGGGGCTGGAGTTCTGGGTTATGGGAACTGATACATTGAGAGTGGGCAGCTTTAATGTTAAGGGCCTCAGTATGCCCCATAAACGCCAGCAATTGTTAACAGAATTAAAGAGGCTGTGCATTGATATTAGTTTTGTTCAGGAAACTCATTTTGTGCGATTGGAGGAAAAGTTGGTACAATATAGAGACTATCCGAGGAGGGTCTGAGCCTCCAATCAGAAAGAGAGAAAGAAGGCAGGGGTGGGTATTTTGTTTGCTAAGCATCTTAAAATAGTGCCGGAAGAGGAATGTAGGGAAGAGGTAACTGGGGTTATATGGTTGGATCAGATAAATGGGGAATTGGTTACTTTGGTGAATCTATACGCCCCGAATTCTGAGCAGGGTTCCTTCTTTGATGAGGTATTGGTCAAGGTACTGCTGGTAAAGAAGGGTTCGGTGCTTGTGGGAGGGGACTTTAACTTGGTCATTGATCCCAGATGGGACTCTACGAGGGTTGGGGGGATCGGCTTAAGTTGGATAGGAAACACCTTAAGCATTTTGTGGAAGTACTAAATGTTGTGGATGTGTGGAGATCACAGCATTGGATGGGCAAGGATTACTCTTATTACTCCCCTGTTCATGGGGTTTATACCCAAATAGATATGCTGTTCTTGGATAAGGGGTGGGAGGGTAGACTGATGGGGGTCACACATTGAGGACATTGGGTGGTCAGATCATGCTCCCATTTGGATGGGTGTGAGATGGGGGGATATCGAGGGTGGGGGACCATTACTGGAAACTGAATGATAGCTTATTAAGGGACCCGCTGCTGGTTCGTAAAGTGCAGCGGGTCATTTTGGATTTTTTGGAGCATAATAGTGTTACTCACTACTCTCTGATAACAATTTGGGAAAGTTTGAAGGCCGTATTGCGAGGGGAGCTTATATCTATGGCCGCTCATAAGAAGCGGCTTAAATTATAGATGGAGCAGAGTTTGTGATCAACATAAGAGGGGTCAGGGGGAGCTCCCCTTGGGCTTCGGATCCATGAGGTTAGGGCAGAATTGGGGAAGTTAGAGGATGAGGAGATCCAATTTAATCTCGAGCGTCTTTGTCTACGGTTTTTCGAATCTGGGAATAGAGCGGGGAAATTGTTGGCCCATCATCTACGCCTTCAGCAGACGCAATCTAATAGTATGGCTATTAAGGATGGCTCGGGCCAGACGTTGACGGCGTAGGGGGCCATTCATGCAAGATTTTGTGAATTCTATCAACAGCTTTATACGCCAGAGAGTCAGGGGACGGAGGAAGAGATTGGACACTACCTTAGGGACTTGGGATTGCCCTCCCTCGCGGATTCTGAGGCGCAGGGGCTGGATAAGGATATTACATTAGAGGAGGTGCATAATGTGATTCGACAGCAGAAACCAGGGAAATCCCCAGGGTTAGATGGGTTGATGGGGTTGTTTTATAAAAAGATGTCTACCTTGTGGCACCTCTGTTGGTGCGGTTATATAATGATATGAGAGAGGGAGCCCAATTGCCTTTCTTTATGCGGTTGGCGGGGATCACAATTTTGCCGAAGCCAGGGAAGTATCCCACTCAGTGTAGGAGCTATAGGCCTATTTCCCTGTTGGGTATTGATACCAAAATTCTTGCTCAAGTGCTGGCTGATTGTTTGTCACTTCATATGCTGGCACTTATCCACCCGGATCAGGTGGGGTTCATAGGGGGAAGGCAGGCGGTGGATGGGATACGTAAAGTTTTGAATTTGGTCTGGCAGGCCCGACGCAGTGGGGACTCCTGGGTAGCAGTGTCGGTGGATGCTGAAAAGGCTTTTGACCGCATGGATTGGCGATTTATGGAGGCGGTCTTTCAGGATGTGGGCTTGGGGACCTGCTATATATCTTGGATTTTATCTTTATAATGGACCCATGGCGTGTGTTAAAATCAGTGGGGTCTATTCCTCTCCTTTTGAGCTCCGGCGGGGGATGAGGCAAGGCTGCCCGTTATCACCCTTGCTTTTCATATTGGTGATCGAGCCTCTTGCGCAAAAGATCCGCCAGACGGCTCAGGTGCGGGGCATAACGGTTCAGGGGCGCGAGCATAAATTGTCTTTATTCGCTGACGATATTTTAGCAATTGTGGAGGGTTCGTAGGGATCGCTAAGGATCCTCCAGGACCTTATGACGGACTATGGGGCTTTAAGGCCAATATGACTAAAATGGAGATCCTTAATATATCGGTCCCAGAATCGGATATACCAGGTATTAAACAGAGGGTGCATTTTTGATGGGTTAAAGGCCCTATAAGATATTTGGTTATCCAACTGGGGGTGGATTGGATGTCCCTATTTCAACTTAACTATGTTCCCTTGGTGGCATCCCTGGCTAGGGATATGGAGCGAAGGGGACAAATTATATGGGTCTTGGCTAGGGCCCGGATGTTGATACTACCTAAGTTTCTCTATTTCTTTCAAGTTCTGCCTATAGAAATCCCTCGAAAGTATTTTCACCGGTGGCAGCGGAGCCTATTGCAGTTTGTGTGGGGAGGCAGGCCGTCCCCGGTTGGCTCAGTGGGCCATGTTTAAGTTTAAGAAGGAAGGGGGTCTGGGTATTTCCCACTTGGAGCATTACTACTGAGCGGCTCAGCTGCAGGCGGGAGTGGAGTGGCATGCGCCCTCTTCGAAGTTGTGGGTGCAGGTTGAGCAGGGTGTGTTGGGTGGTTCTTGGGGGGAGCGGACCTTTGGGTCACTCATGTGGGGGGACCTTTGGGCACATGAGCTGGGAACCATCTCTAATCCGTTCACTAAATGGACGTTGAGGGTCTGGAAAGGAGAAGCTCACAAATTGCTTGGTAAAACAAGGAGGTGTATCGTATCATTTGCCATTGCGGCATGCTGCTGATTTCTTGCTGGGTAGAGATGGGGGGCTTTTTGTGAAGTGGATGAGGAAAGGGTTGCAGTACTTTGGCCAATTTCTGGAGGGGGAGTCCATCCCTGCTTTTCCTGAGCTTCAAGCTCTTTATCAGTTAGATTCTAAGGACCTTTTCCCATATCTTCAAGTGAAAAGTTATTTGCAGAAGGCTAAACAGGCTGATGCGGCGGTTTATAGATGCTCTGCCTTTGAGCAGATGTTGGGGGTCACCAGTCCAGAGAGGTTGCATTTCGCTATTGTAGCAGTGGGTACATCAGGAGAGGGCCCAGAAGCCTTTGTACCTGGTGGCTTGGGAAGGGGACTTGAGGCAAGTTTTTGATGAGGTTACCTGGGGAAAAATATCGTTCCAGATACACCACGTAGCGGTGGCTCCTGTTTTGGTGGAGAATGCTCTTAAACTGCTGGTCCACTGGTATATGACCCCCCGGTTCTCCTGAGTAAGATGTCAGCTCAGGGTACTGATTTATGCTAGCAGGGGTGTGGACAGCGGGGAACATTCTTTCACATGTGGTGGAGCTGCCCTCCCATTCAGGACTTCTAGAGGCAGGTGTTTCAGTATGTGGGGAAACTCCTTCAGGTGCCCCTAGTGGAAAGGGCGGAGGTGGCCTTATTGGGGTTTCCCATGGGAGGGGAGGATGATTCCCAGGATAGATTGGCATGGCTGGCATTCACAGCGGCCAGGCTGACTGTGGCACTACTTTGACTCTAATGAGAGAGAAATTGGGGTGGGTATGTGAGCACTACAGGCTTTCGGCCCTGATAACAAGAAAATGGCAGAAATATTATGATATGTGGGGGAGATACTTGGAAGTGGAGGGATTGGATGTGGGGAATTCTGCTGTGAGCTGATTTGATGGTACTCACTATGGTCTGGTGGCATTGGGGGTTTCTTTTTTACTGGTTTTGTGCTCCCTTTTTTGATTGTGTTGAGGGCTGGGGATGACATCAGTAGGTTTTTTGCAGTTTTGGTGCATGTATTATTTTTGTGCTGTACTGCTGTTTCTCTGTATTGTTTTTTGTTATAAATAAACAATTAAAAAAATAAATAAATAAAGTAAATGGAGGATTTCTATTGTATTTATAGAGCACTGTGTTTCAATTGCCGGTCTGCGGACCGGTGCCGATCCGCAGAAAATTCCTGCCGGTCCGCGCAGAGCCAGCAAGATCGGATTGGGGCCATCGATAGCGTCTGGGCTGTAACGGCGATGAACAGCATCGGTGTCCCCCCCATGACACAATTCAAGATCGGCAACGGGCCTCCCCCCCTCCTTCGATGGCACTCAAGTTCGGCAATGGGACTCCTTCTCCCCCCCGGCAACACGGTGCTCAGCCCAAAGCTTCCCTCTGACTCAGCTTCATGTTTTCACCCAGGCAGTTCGAGTCAAAGGGAAGCTTTGGACTGAGCACCGCATTGCCGATCTGAAGTGCTGTTGATGCCAGGGGGGGAGAAGGAGGCCCGTTGCTGATCTTGACTGTCATCAAGGGGGGGGGGGGGCATTGCCGATCTTGTTGCCAAAATTGGAAAGAAAGGTGAGACGAAGGGAGAGAGATTGAGAGAAGGGAACAGATGATGGAAGTAGGGAGAAGGTGCAGATGATGGAAGTGGGGGGAAAGAGAGAGAAGGGGCAGATGATGGAAGTGGAGAGAAGAGGGAGAGAGAAGAGGGCAGATGAAGGAAGTGGGGAGAAGGAAGAGCAAATGCTGAATGGAAGTGGAGAAAGAGAACACATACTGGATGGAAGGAGGGATAAAGAAAAAGGACATATGCTGGATGGGGGAAGAAGATAGAGTTAGTGAGATAGTGGAGGGGTAAAGGAAAGAGGTGGCATGCTGTGGGTAGACACAGTGAAAAAAAGAAAACTGAGGACTGCATAGTAAGAAAGAATTTAATTTAGATGGAGGCAGAAAATAAAGAAGGAAGACCAGAGAAGGAAAGGGGAGAGAGAGATGCCAGAGAACGGGGAAGGACACAGATATATCAGATCTGAGCAGAGGAAATGAGAAGAGAGAGATGCTAAAAACCACAGGGGGGAAGGAAAGAGAGATGAAAGGAGAAAGATGCCAAACCATGAGGGAACAGAGGGAAGATGATGGGGGGGGGGGAGGTTAGAGGAGAGATGGCAAGAGGAGACAGACAGTTTCTGGAAGGGGCAGACAGTGGATGGAACGGGCAGATGCTGGATAGAAGAGACA
This sequence comes from Geotrypetes seraphini, assembly GCF_902459505.1. Taxonomy (NCBI): domain Eukaryota; kingdom Metazoa; phylum Chordata; class Amphibia; order Gymnophiona; family Dermophiidae; genus Geotrypetes; species Geotrypetes seraphini. Next base: position 90,362,394 of record NC_047085.1, read on the forward strand.
GGGCAGGCGCTGGAAGGAAGAGTGAAAAGAAGATAAAAGCAGAAACCAGAGACAACAAAAAGTAGAAAAAAATCATTTTATTTTTATTTTGTAATTAGAATATATCAGATTTGAAATATATATCCTGCTAGAGACATAACTGGGGACTGCAAAGTCCAGGCAGTGCTTCTTTAGCTTCCAGCTGGCTTGGGGCACTCCCCTAATACTATTCCTGTCATGTGTGACTGCAGTATTCTGTAAAGAATAAATCCCCCCTGCACAGCGTCTTACTAAAAGCTAAGTACTTTTAGTATTTATATTTAATATTCAATTATCTGTAAGCAAATAAAAAACTTGTGCTGGTTCCTATGACGAGTGGGAGCGTAAAGCCATGCACAATGAGAGTTTTCGAGCGTGTGGTGGCCCGCCGAGGACCAGTGAATATTAAGTTCAACCTTAGTTGAATGAAGTCTAGCAAGGCTGTGAGATAATTTCCCTCAGCTGAGTTTGGTATTACATAGCATCTTCATTCTAATACACTTTACTAAACTAGTGCTGGTGTTTACATTTTGCAGTATTCTGTTAGCATGATATTTCTGTGTAGCATTCTGTAATAATTTAGCTTGTTCAGTTTTCTTGATAGTAGAGGGGATATATGTGAAGGGGAGGGGAGACGGGGGTTTTGTTGGTCCTTGCTCTGTATATTTGTATTTATAAAATGACAAATGTACAGAATATTGTTTCTTTTTATACTTTAATAAAATACGTTCAATATAAAATCATAAGTGAGGCTTGTGCGGATGGGATCAGATGGTTTGCGGGGACAGAGCTCGCGGAGACGGGGCGGAAATATGTTTTTTTAAATTTCAGTCTTAGTAGTTTGCCGGTCCACAAAATAATTCTTTTATTTCTGCCGGTCCACGGATGTAAAAAGGTTGAAAAACACTGTTATAGGGTTTTAAATATTTAATAATAAATGTTAACACTATTTTACCTTTATAACTAGAAATCTACAGGAAGGCTTGTAGAAAAAGTTTTATATGCAGTGCTTCTCTCTCTTTCTCTCTCTGTGAGAAAACTTTCCAAACAATCCTTCCCACTCCAAGAGGACTGTGGATTGCTTGTACTGTCAATACTTCTCTCAAATCTTTTGTTCAGTACAATAAACCTCCCTGTCCTCCTTTATTGAGAGGGGCGGTAGAATTTCACCCACCATTTAAAATGTAGATAATGTATTGTTTGGAGGAGTTTGTTTGAAAAAGTAGTTTAAATTCAAATGAATTATCACCTAGGCTGTATGTGTGTGTGCCAGGAACTCGATACTGTGGGAAAGCTCCAAGCCAGGTCCAGAGATGGTGAGAACAGAACGAAAGAACAGCTCAATTAATTTTGTCTTTTGGATTGTGTTTATGGCAGTGTCTATCTTACCCAACCAATCTTAAGTGATGGTAGTCTCGTAGAACAGGAAAGGAGGCCTGGAAAGCCTCACCTGCACATGGAGACAAAAAAATCTCTATGAAAAGTAGTTGAAACTAATATGCTTTCCAATAATCCTAACTTTTAAAAAATTGATATTAACTTTTATTTTTTTAGACTTTTATTACTACTACTACTTTTGAGGCCTTTTTACCAAACTGTGGTAAACAGTGGCCTTAGCATATCCTTATGCAGATCATTCCTGTTCTACAAGCTAAGGCCATTTTTGCCACAGAGGTAAAATGGACAATTTTTCTATTTTTGGTATCAGTGGCCATTGGCAAGTGAGCACTAATTGCCACCTATTTTGTAGGTAGTAAGGACTCATGTGCTAACTAACCCCCCCTTTACTAAACCGCGATAGCAGTTATTAGCGCAGGGAGCCGTGCCGAATGCTCCACGCTGTTCTCGATACTCATAGAGTTCCTATGTAGCTCCCTGCGCTAATAACTGCTATCATGGTTTAGTAAAAGGAGAGGGATATGCTAATTGGTTAGTGCGCAGCAGTGTAGCTGCACTAACCAATTAGCATAGAGCACGCCCATTCTTTACCCCCAGACTTATCCTCAGTGTTAACATATTTTATTTTATAGCGAGTGGGTGGCTCGTGCCGATCCCAAAATTACAACAGGGAGGCACCTTTTATAGAATCGGGGCCCTATTGCCTAAACATGGACTATGATGAGTCCTTTTTAACACTATTGACTACCATCTACAATTGAGAATTTCTTGGAGTTACTACAATCAAGATTTGTTCCTACAGTAAAATTTCTGTATATTCTGGTACTGTAGTGTCAAATTCCACTCTGATTTGTGATGTGGGTTTTTTGGTCCCTCTTTCTTGTATTTTACATCCCCAATAACACACACTTCATATCGTCCCCTTTTCCTTTAACGAGAATGTTATTTATCAGCAAACTACAACTTCAACCTCATACAAGACCAAGGAAAAAAAAAACCTCTTTACTTCCCTAACCTCAAACTCTAAACCAGGGATCTCAAAGTCCCTCCTTGAGGGCCGCAATCCAGTCGGGTTTTCAGGATTTTCCTAATGAATATGCATGAGATCTATGTGCATGCACTGCTTTCAATGCATATTCATTGATGAAATCCTGAAAACCCGACTGGATTGTGGCCCTCAAGGAGGGACTTTTGAGATACCTGCTCTAAACCCTTTCCACTGCACAATACTGTGTTTCTACCCTGCCAATCTAATATTACCCATAGACACCCAGAAAAGCCTCTGCCATGAGTAACTATTCATGTTAAAATTGTTTTCTAAACGCTTCTCCTATCAAGCATCACCACACTGTGAATGTAGATGTTCTAGGCTGCTCTTTATCAAAAGCTATTGCAAGCGTCATACTATGCCTATAAAGAGATTTTCTATAACAAGGGTGTCCAACCTCACCAGGATGGATTTTCAGGATTTCCCAAATAAATATGCTTGAGATCTATTTGCATGCAAATAGATCTCATGCATGTTCATTGGAGAAATCCTGAAAACCTGACACAATTGCGGCCCTAGAGGATCTTGTTCTATAAGCTAGGCCCCCTATTTATGGCATTGTTAGGTGCATAAATGTTTAGACTAATGGCATATTTGCATATATGTGCACATGTGAACATAAAAGTTTGCGGGAGCTAGTAAGGAAGCTGCTGAGTGCCGAGAAGCAACGCCAAATCGCATTGCTGCTTGTGCCACTCAGATGAGGAAATTTGATCGCGCAGTGGGGCAGGAGTTTGAAAAGCTTAATCCTGTCCACTGCACCTCCACCACAGATCGGCAGAGGACCCACTGCACCTGCACCACGAATCAGCAGAGGTATGATAGGGCAGGGAGGAGAAGGGGGGGTAGAGCCTGGCGGTGGCCTTAAAAAAAATTCTGAGAGGGGGCATTGACCCGAATGTAAACTGGGTCCCCCATTTGTGTGCCAAAAATCCCGGTTTATATTCGAGTATATACGGTATGCTCCTCTGGCAGGATGGGCTCTAGAGATGAGAACTTATGGCCCTTGAAGTCCAAATGATGAAGTTACCACTGTCTTATTTTGATCATACTGTCAGAAGAGAAAGATCATTGGAGGACATTATGTTTGGGAAGATCGAAAGAACCAGGCGAAGAGGGCGACCTGCAATCAGATGGTTGAACATGCTGAAGATGACCCTGGAGGACCTTACCGGACTAGCACAAAATCAATCTATTTTAGATCTGTAATTCATCAAGTTGCTAGGACCGAGCATGAATCAATGGCACCTAACTAACTTTCTACATTCTTGCTGGTACAATCTTGATATTGGTTTTATATTTGGAAAAATAACTTATTTGGTTATACAGTATTATTAGAAATACAAATGATTTCTCAATTTAGAATGAATGAGTCCAAAGGAAGAGAATATTCTTTCAAGTTTCAAGTTTATTAGGTTTTTATATACTGCCTATCAAGGTTATCTAAGCGGTTTTACAATCAGGTACTCAAGCATTTTCCCTATCTGTCCCAGTGGGCTCACAATCTATCTAATGTACCTGGGGCTATGGAGGATTAAGTGACTTGCCCAGAGTCACAAGGAGCAGCACGGGGTTTGAACCCACAACCCCAGGGTGCTGAGGCTGTAGCTCCAACCAATGCGCCACACACTCCTTCACTCATAGAACAGTTAAGCTCTGCTGTTAAGTGAGATCTTTTCCTTCACTTATTTGAATCACCTGGTTAACCTTGTTTGGATCTTTATAGTTGTATTGATTAACATATTTTTCACAGTATTGTGACTTTCTTTAAAACATCTTCGGCAAACACATATTTCTTGAAGGGTTCCCTCTTAGCTCTGAAGTTTATTATAGTTAGCATTACAGATGAATGATTCCTTTATACCCATGTCATAGCTGACTCCTCTTCTTTAGCACTTATGGTTTGACCCTGGTACTGGATATTGACAATAATTGCAAGAAAATGAGCTTGAAACGGTGCTTTTCCTGTTCATTTTTTTAACGCTTGTAATTTAATTCTGTCCTTGTGCAGTTCTAAGTACTCACTCAGATCCTTCCAAATTTCAACAGCATCAGCAATAAGAACATAAGAATAGCCTTACTGGGTCAAACCAGTATTTCGCCTTTACAGAGACTAATCCGTCACAAGTACCTGGCAAAACCCCAAATAGCAGCATTTCATGTTACTGATCCAGGGCAAGCAGTGGCTTCCCCCATGTCTGTCTCAACAGCAGACTATGGACTTTTCCTCCGGGAACTTGTCCAAACATTTTTTAAAACTAGCTCCATTAACTTTATCCTCTTAACCACTACCTTATCCTCTGGCAACACATTCCAGAGCTTAACTATTCTATGAGTGAAAAAATATTTCCTCCTATTGATTTAAAAAAAAAAAATACTACTCTGTAACTTCATTGAGTGTCCCTTAGTCTTTGTAAATCTTGATACAGTAAAAAATTGATCCACTTGTACTCGTTCTACATCACTCAGGATTTTGTAGACCTCAATCATATGTCTCCTCATCTGTCTCATTTCCATGCTGAAGAGCCTTAACCTCTTTAGCCTTTCCTCATATGAGAGGAATTCCATTCCCTTTATCATCTTTGATTTGCTATATTTTTGTTTTGAGATTAGACCAGAACTGAAAGCACCATTGAGCGATAGAGGTGTTATAACATAACATTTTTAGTCTTATTTACCATCCCTTGTCTAATTCTTACCATTTTATTTGCTTTATTGGCCACCACCAGCGTATTATCTATGATGACAACCAGATCTTATTTTTGATCACTGACCCCCCAAGGTGGACCCTAGCATCTGGTAACAATGATTTGGATTATTCTTTCTAATGTGCATCACTTTGCATTTGTCCACATTAAATTTCATCTGCCATTTGGACACACAGTCTTCCAATTTCCTAAGGTCTTCCTGCAGTTTTTCACAGTCTACATGCGTTTAGCAACTTTGAACAGTTTAGTGTCATCTGCAAATTTAATATCTCACTTGTAGTTCCAATTTCCAGATCATTTATAAATAAGTTAAATAGCACTGGTCCCAGTACAGAGCCCTGCAGCGCACCACTATTTACCCTCAACCACAGGGGTGGGAAGGTTAAAGGCAAGAGGAGATTGCTGGAGTTCGTTTGAGCATTGACAGTGAACAAGAATTCTTGCTGCTTTTACTGCTGTGTTTTAGTTTTGCCACTGTGACTTTGCATTTTATTGCTGATTTTATGACTCTTGGACTGCTTAAGCTAACTTTCCAGTGTTGTTGCCTGTCTCCTCTGGATCACCATTGAAACTCCGCCCCCCTGTGATGTCACAGGGGTGAGCAGGTTAAAGGCAGGAGGGCAGTGCTGGAGTTCGTATGAGCATTGACTGTGACTGTGAACAGGAATTCTTGCTGCTTTTACTGCTGTGTTTTAGTTTTGCCACTTTGCATTTAGTTTTGTGACTTTGCATTTGATTGCTGCTTTTTTGATTCTTGGGCTGCTTAAGCTAACTTTTCAACAGTGTTGTTGCCTGCCTCCTCTGTTTTAACATTGGTTTAGTATTGCTTATGAGATATTGATTCGTTTATCTGTCTCAATATCAGATTCTACTTTGGTTTGTTGGTTATCAGTTTGGATAGGTTTCTCTCTATTAGTGGTGGGCTTTTAATTTAAGAATCATGGATTCAGTGTTATGGTTACTATATTTACTAATTCTTTCCAGCACATTGGAATACTGTTTGAGCAATAAAGTCTGCCTAGGTCAGATAATTCCAGTAGTTGTTGGAAACAGAAAAAATCATCGTAGGAGATTAATTTATGGCAGAAACAGAATGTACTTAAGCCTATTTTACCATCTATTAGGCAGTCAGATCTGTATACCGAATCTCTCACCCCAGTACCAGCACTTTATTGTAATGCTAGATTTGTATGCAATAAGCAGCAGATTATTAAGGATTTACTTTTAGATACTGACTCTGGCTTAATGTTTATTACTGAGACTTGGTTGGATCAGAGCAACTCTTTTATCCAAAATGAGCTCTCTCTGTATGGTTTTAATAGTGTTTTTACCTCTAGGAGGGATAAGCGAGGTGGGGGATTAGGATTGATTTATAGATCATTTATCAATGTCCTTTTGACTGATAAAGCTAGCTATCCTGAACTGGAATATATGATAGTATCGCTTAGTGATGAGCTATCTATCTCAAGATCCTGTAGGAATTCTCGTTATACCGCCCTCCTGTGCCCTGGAAGGACTCTATAGAACTTATTTCTCATACTATTTCTGATGCTCTATTAAAGTACTCAAGGTTGTTGATAATTGGTGATGTTAACTTACATTTAGATGACATCACAAACAAAGACACTTTACATTTTATCCCCTTTTTTAATTCACTTAGTCTATCTCTACCTACAAAAGCTACTACACCTGAAAAGGACCATATGTTAGATTTTATTAATTTTACGGATTATACGCACCAACAAACTAGGTTAGATGAGGTTCACTGGTGGAGAGTTCCTTGGTCGAATTATTTTCTTGGGGCATTCTGTCTCCCAATTTTTATGTCCCCTATTAATACTTATGTACAGCAGAAACAAACTATAACTATTAGGAAAAAGATCAGCTCAGAGTTTTTCTGGTCCAATCTACTAAAAGTACTACCTTGGATATCTTCTGATAAGCTGTCAGAAAATCTATGAAAAGACTGGAAGGGATTATCAGAAAGTACCTTTCAAGCTCTCTCCCCTTTAGCAACCAAATCAGTGAGTTATGCACGGAAGGTTTTCATCTTATCATCGAGAGTTAAAACAGGAATGTAGAAGATTGGGAACGGAAGTGGAAAAAAACTAATTCAGAATCTGACAAGATTTGGAGAGTTAACATCAAGAAATATAATTTAGAAATTAGAATTGCAAGAAAAAATTACTTTGGGGTTAGGATAGCTAGTTCAGATAATCAAAATAATACCCTTTTTAAGCTCTGGCGTTCATTAACCTTAGTGAGCACAAATTCAAAACAAAACTGTATTCCAACTGCAGAGGAATTAGCAAAATTTTTTAATAGTAAAATTACACTCATTAGAGATACATTTCCAGTTGTAAACCCTGACAATTTCCTTTTAAGCCCCAATAAGCCAACGGTAATTCCAGTGGATCATTTTTGGGACATCTTTGATCCTGTCTCAGAAACTTATGTTTCAAAATTATGTGAAAAGTTGAAAAAATGCAGTTGTAAATTGGACCCATTTCCTTCTTATCTTTTTGGGGGTACTCCTTTACAAGCTATTATATGGCTGACTTCATTATTATATCATTTTCTTGAAAATGGTTATTTTTCGTTGAGTATGAGGAACATAACTTTGACACTGTTATTGAAAAGCGCCAATCTGGACTCTACAGTTCCCTCTCATTATCATCCGATCGCAAGTATACCCCTTTTGACAAAAATGATGGAGTCAATTATTTCTAGCCAGCTTTCTAACTACTTGGAGAAATTTTCTATTTTGCTACCATTTCAACATGGGTGTAGACCAAACTTTAGTACAGAGACTCTCCTATTATCATTAATCTCAAAGATTCAAAATTTACAGATACAAAATAAATGTGCGGTAATGTTGCAATTTGATCTGTCGGCTGCGTTTGATGTCGTTCATCATGACATCCTGATTCATATGTTATCAGATATTGGTTTAAACCAAGTTGTGCAGAATTGGTTTGTAAATTCCTTTCATTGCAATCTTATGATGTATATTTGGAGGGTGAGACTTCCTCCACTTGGAATTCCAGCTGTGGGGTGCCACAGGGCTCTCCGCTGTCGCCAATCTTATTTAATGTATATATGACTTCTCTGAAAAATTTTTGCCTTTCATCAGCAGAGACTATATATACCTATGCAGACGATATTTTCATTTTATTAGAAGTTGATCCTGATCTTAACAATCTGGTCCCTAATATAGACTGCTGCATTTCTAAACTTCAACTGTGGACTTTGTCTATTCAAATGAAACTGAACGCTGCCAAAACCAAATTGCTTTGGATTGGGCCAAAACTAGAAAACCTCCCTTCCTCCGTTACATTAAAAACAGGTATCGCATTAGATTTTTTCATCTAGAGACCTGGGTGCCATCGTGGACTCATCACTTACATTTCATGAACAGATAAATTCCTTGACACAAAAGTGTTTTTTTAGTCTGTGCATGTTGAGGAAGATCAGATCACACTATTCCATCAAGAACATTTCTCAGTATCGGTACAATCCGCTGTGCTTTCTCAGCTAGATTATTGTAACTCAGTTTGTCTGGGCATTAAGCAGAGCAGTCTAAAATGACTTCAGTTAATACAGAATACTGCAGCTAAGCTCATTTTTGGGAAACAAAAGTATGATCATGTTTCCCCTTTGTTGATAAAGCTTCACTGGCTCCCAGTTCGCTTTAGGATCCAGTTTAAATGTGCATGCATAATCTTCAAGCTTCTCTATGGAATATTTGATCTTTTTGTCCCCTTATGTTGGAATACTCTTAGACTTGCCATTTGAGAAACATACAAAGATATAAGTTAGCCTTCCCTTCCTTTAAGGGAACTAAATCTGCTGGGAAGCTCAGTCGATCTTTTGTTTTCAAGTTTGTAGAGATCTGGAATGAACTTCCTGACTCCATTAGGCTTTTAGGTCAGCTGCAATTATGTCGTAAATTCCAAATAGTTTAACTACAGCCTCAACGAATTGATAATATTATAGTTATTGTTCTTATGCTTTTCTTATGTACCGTATTTTCGCGGATATAACGCGCGCGTTATACGCGTTTTTACCTACCGCGCATACCCCTCGCGCGTTATACAAAAGTTTTTCTACATAGTTCCCACCCCGCCCGACGCCCGATTCACCCCCCCCAGCAGGACCGCTCGCACCCCCACCCCGAACGACCGCTTGCACGCGCTCCCACCCGCGATCGGAGCAAGAGGGAGCCCAAGCCCTCTTGCCCGGCCGACTCCCCGACAATATCGGGCCAGGAGGGAGCCCAAACCCTCCTGGCCACGGCGACCCCCTACCCCCACCCCGCACTACATTACGGGCAGGAGGGATCCCAGGCCCTCCTGCCCTCGACGCAAACCCCCCTCCCTCCCTCCAACGACCGCCCCCCCCAAGAACCTCCGACCGCCCCCCCAGCCGACCCGCGACCCCCCTGGCCGACCCCCACGACACCCCCACCCCCCTTCCCCGTACCTTTGCTAGTTGGCCGGACAGACGGGAGCCAAACCCGCATGTCCGGCAGGCAGCCAACGACGGAATGAGGCCGGATTGGCCCATCCGTCCCAAAGCTCCGCCTACTGGTGGGGCCTAAGGCGCGTGGGCCAATCAGAATAGGCCCTGGAGCCTTAGGTCCCACCTGGGGGCGTGGCCTGAGGCACATGGGCCCAACCCGACCATGTGCCTCAGGCCGCGCCCCCAGGTGGGACCTAAGGCTCCAGGGCCTATTCTGATTGGCCCACGCGCCTTAGGCCCCACCAGTAGGCGGAGCTTTGGGACGGATGGGCCAATCCGGCCTCATTCCGTCGTTGGCTGCCTGCCGGACAGGCGGGTTTGGCTCCCGTCTGTCCGGCCAACTAGCAAAGGTACGGGGAAGGGGGGTGGGGGTGTCGTGGGGGTCGGCCAGGGGGGTCGCGGGTCGGCTGGGGGGGCGGTCGGAGGTCTTGGGGGGGGCGGTCGTTGGGGGGAGGGAGGGGGGTTTGCGTCGAGGGCAGGAGGGCCTGGGATCCCTCCTGCCTGTAATGTAGTGCGGGGTGGGGGTAGGGGGTCGCCGTGGCCAGAAGGGTTTGGGCTCCCTCCTGGCCCGATATTGTCGGGGAGTCGGCCGGGCAAGAGGGCTTGGGCTCCCTCTTGCTCCGATCGCGTGTGCGGGTGGGAGCGCGTGCGAGCGGTCGTTCGGGGTGGGGGTGCGAGCGGTCCTGCTGGGGGGGGGGGGAATCGGGCGTCGGGCGGGGTGGGGGTAGGGGGTCGCCGTGGCCAGGAGGGTTTGGGCTCCCTTCTGGCCCGATATTGTCGGGGAGTCGGCGGTCCTTCGGGGTGGGGGTGCGAGTGGTCCTGCCGGGGGGGGGGGCAGGGCAGGGCGGGTAAACGGAGAGTCGGGACAGCGCACGGAGAGTCGGGGAGGGCGAAAGGAGAGTCGGGGTGGCCAGAGGAGAGTCGGGGCGGGCGAAAGGAGAGTCGGGGTGGCCAGAGGAGAGTCGGGGCGGGCGAAAGGACAGTCGGGCAGCATGCGCGTTATACCCGTGAGCGCGGTATACAAAAGTTTTTATACATAATATTGTGGTTTCTGCGCGCTATACCCGTGTGCGCGTTTTACACGGGTGCGCGTTATATCCGCGAAAATACGGTACTTCAGTTTTTAATTAGTTCTTCCTTCTCCTATGTTTTCTGCTATGTAGTCTAGTCTTAATTCCATGTGAACCGAGTCGAGCTCTACTGGGAGATGACCCAGCATATAAACCAAAGATTAGATTAGAAAAATGGCCGTTTAACCCTACCCTTTGTTTTCTGTCCAATAATCAATTCTTAATCCACAATTGAACATTGCCTCCTATCCCATGACTCTTTAATTTTCTCAGGAGCCTCTCGTGAGGAACTTTTATCAAATGCTTTCTGGAAATCTAGATACACTACATCAACCCTGCCTTTATCAACATGTTTATTCATACCTTCAAAGAAGTCAAGCAAATTGGTGAGACAAGATCTCCCTCAGCTGAACCCATTTTAACGCTGTCTCATTAACCCCCCATTTTACAAAACCGCAAAAGCAGTTTTTAGCACATGTTGGTTCGCTGAATGCTCTGCACTGCTCCTGACACTCATAGGAACTCTTATGAGTTTCAGGAGCAGCACATTTAGTGTGCTGGCCTGCGCTAAAAACCACTTTGCAGTTTTGCAAAAGGAGGGGGGGGGTGGTAAATCATGTCTGTCTACATGTTTCACAATTTTATTTTTTATAATTGTTTCCACTATATTGCCCAGCACTGTTAAGTAATTCTCCAAATCTCCCCTGGAACCCTTTTTAAAAATCAGCGTGACATTGGCCACCCTCCAATCTTCAGGTACGACTTTAATGACAAGTTATAGATCACTAACAACAGATCAGCACTTTCATGTTTGAGTTCTTTCAGTTTCCTGGGATGTATAGCATACGGTCTGGGTGACTTACCACTCTTTAACTTGTCAATTTGGCTTTGTACATCTTCCAGGTTCATTAAGATTTCTTTTACTTCCTCCGCCTCATCACCCTTGAAAACCATTTCCGGTTCAGGTACATCTCTTACATCTTCTTCCATAAAGACTGAAGCAAAGAATTCATTCAGTCTCTCTGCTAAGGCCTTATTCTCACTGACCTTATCTTTTACTCCTTGGTCATCCAGCAATACCACAGATTCCTTCACAGGTTTTCTGCTTCTGATGTACCTAAAAAAATTGTTACTTTTGTTTTTTGCCTCTTTGGAAAGTTGTTCTTGATATTCTTGTTTAGCTTTCTTTATCAATGTTTTGCATGTAATTTGCCAGTGCTTCGTATTTTCTTCGATGGGATCTTTTTTCAATTCCTAAAGCAGTGTTTCTCAAGTCGGTCTTGGAGTACCCCCTTGCTAGTCAGGTTTTCAGGATACCCACAATGAATCTGCATAAACTTGTCGTGCAGAATGTTTATTTTGTTTGATTCAATTCTCTCTTTAACATATAGCGCAACCTCCCCTTCAATTTGATCTACTCTATCATTGAAATATAATTTGTACCCAGGTAACACAGTGTCCCACGGATTGTCCTCCTTCCACCAGGTTTCTGAGATGCCTATTATATCTACCTCATCATTCAGTGCTATATATTCTTAATTCTCCTACTTTGATTTTTAGACTTCTATCATTTGTATACAGACAGTTCAAATTGTGTTTTTTCTTTCTATCTACAGAGTGCCAAGATGACAGGTATAACTTGACATCTTTATTCTGCTTTCCTCTTAAGCACTCTTGGCTTTCTTTCACCATTATTGAATCCTCTCTATTGGGACTCCCTGTGTGTTCTGATTCAACAGTATCCTTCAAGGATACTCCACACCGAACCATCTGCTTCTGGGCAACTATCTGCATTCCCTCCCTCCCCCATCTTAGCTATTTTTCTGTATTTTGTTTAAAGCTTCAGAAATGGGTTTTAGGATTCTCAGCATATCTTCAAAATTTCTCTTAAGTTCTATGTTGAGGATTTTGGCCATGACAGTGCCATGTGTTTTCTCTTAATTTAGTTCACAAACTGTCATTAGAATAGGCCAATTCTTGATATATTGTTCAAAACAGTTCACTACAGAGTTCCATCTAACATCTTATGCAGCAAAATGATTGTTATGGAAGTATTTAGCAATTTCAATGACATTAGTCTTTATTTTGGGGCACTGTAGCCTTTGGCTAGTAGGTGCAGCAAATGAGCACTGCAACCTGGGAGAACGGTATAGAAAATTGAATAAATAAGTATTCTGCTGTATGTGCATATATCAATTGTTTCTGCAAAAAAGACATTACCTCCCTCTGTTGTTAAACAAGTACATACAAAAGGATCACTGTGGACATTATTCCACCCATCAAGACTTAGATTTAACAATTTTACCCTGTAGTCCTGTTGCACATTGCTCCATTTCTCTGTCATACACTTTATCCAGCAGTTTCTCTGCAACACCTGCTCTGCTGGGTGGGCTGTATCCTGGGCCCAGTGACTGAGCCATATTAATAAAGTGTGGTTTTCAATCAGACAGAAAGAAGAGTTTGTCACCAGTGTTCCCTCTAAGCGGGCGGGTGTTGTGAGCAAACTTTTTTCACTGTGAGCTAAAAATATCGGGCGCCAGCAAGTTATGAGCCAAATAAATATGTTGCTTTCTACCACAGAACTTCCTTACGTTTGTATGGAATCTATCCCCTTTCAACTTTAGAGAGTGCCCTCTCGTTCTCCCTGCCTTAGCTACTAAGTCTATTCCCTTCAGTACCTTGAATGTTTCTATCATGTCCCCTCTCAATCTCCTCTGCTCAAGGGAGAAGAGGCCCAGTTTCTCTAATCTTTCGCTGTACGGCAACTCCTCCAGCCCCTTAACCATTTTAGTTGCTCTTCTCTGGATCCTTTCGAGTAGTACCGTGTCCTTCTTAAAGTACCAGTGCTGGACGCAGTACTCCAGGTGAGGGCGTACCATGGCCCGGTACAGCAGCATGATAACCTTCTCTGTCTCTTCAGTCCAGCATCTGCCCCTTCCATTCACTGTCTGTCTTTCCCTGCCATCTCTCCTCCTGCCCCCCCCCCCACCCCCCAATTTGGTCTAGCATCCATCATCTTCCTTCTGTTCCCCTCATGGTCTGGCATCTCTATCCTTCCCTCCCCCCTGTGGTTTTTAGCATATCTCTCTTCTCATTTCCTCCACTCAGATCTGATCATTCTCTGCTCTCTCTTCCCTTTTCTTCTCTGGTCTTCCTTCTCTATTTTCTGCCTCCATCTAAATTAAATTCTTTCTTACTATTTAGTCCCGTTTCCCTCTTTTCACTGTGTCTACACACAGCTTGTCACCCCTTTCCCTCACCCCTCCATTATCTTACTATTTTCTTCCCCCTTTATTTATCTCCTCCTTCCATCCAGTATGTGTTCTTTCCCCACTTCCATTCAGCATCTGCTCTCCCTTCTCAACTGACATCCATCTGCCTTCTGCTCTCTCTCCCTTCTTCTCACTTCCATCATCTGTCCCCTTCTCTCTCTCTCTCTCATCTCCTCCATTCCATCATCTGCCCCTTCTCTCTCTCTCTCTCTTTCCCCCCCCCCCAACTTCCATCATCTGCCCCCCTTCCCCTCACCTTTGTGGGTCACTTTCTTTCCCCTGAGGGTGGCTCATGTCACAGGGGAAGCTTTGGCCGAGCAGAACCGCTTGATTGACAGTGGAACTTACTTGATTGATGTCGATGCTGGGGGCCCGTTGCCGTTTGAAGGAAAAAAGGAACCTGTAAAGGCGAGAGGAAGGGAAACCTCCAGGACAGCTGCTTTTTGCCCTCCTTCAGCGGCCCAAGAGTTCAGACCAGCAGCGGCAGCTGTGTATGCTTTTAACTTCGGCACAGAGCTGCCCCTAATCAATAGTTTAGCGCGGTTTCATGAGGCAGCCTCGGGGCCTTTGATAGCCGGCCCGCTTCGATGATGCGATGTGGGCCGGCCTAGCAAAGGCCCCGAGGCTGCCTTATGAAACCGCGCTAAACTATTGATTAGGGGCAGCTCTGTGCCGAAGTTAAAAGCATACACAGCTGCCGCTGCTGGTCTGGAGGTGCGGAGACAAGGCAGGAGGCAAACGCGGTGGAAGGCAGGAGTCCCGGCGAAGGCAGGAGTCCCGGCACAGCGACTGCAACAGGAAGTTGCAAGTCAGCTGACGCCGGCCTTTCGTTGCGGCGGGGACCGAATCCTTCGCGGACCGGCAAGATTTTGTTTGCGGACCGGCGGTTGAAGAACTGTGCTCTACACTGTGTGCGCTGTGACGAGAAACTTGTGCGCTGCGAGGTAATATTTTGAGCGCCAGCGCACCCCAGCGCAGCTTAGCGGGAACGCTGTAAATTGTCACATAACTAAACTGAGCAATTGCTTTCATCAATTATTATATTTTTTGCCTCATAAGACACACTTTTTTTCCACCCAAATTTGGGTGGAAATTTGGGTGCATCTTACGATGCGAAGGTCACTTTTTTAAAACACCCCCACCCACCCCGTTGTACCTCTTCAAAATGTCCCATGCGTCAGCGAGAGGGAGAATTAGAAGGGCTTGAGCATGCGCAGATGCATGCTCAAAGCCGGCAGAGACTGGGAAGAAGAAGATCTTCAAGCGGCACCGGCACTTGTGGGCTGCGTGCCGGTGCCAAAGGGGGGGGTGAGTTAAAGTTGGTCGGGCGGGGGGTTCCTGTTCTCAAGGAGGGTGCCGGATCACGTGGAGGGGGGACTTTGCAAGGGGGGGGAGCAGCGCCCTGGCCTCAGGGGGGGGGGGGGTGGGAACGTATCAAAGCGAGTTTCCATTTTTTCCTATGGGAAAACTCGCTTTGATAAACGAGCATTTTGGATTACGAGCATGCTCCTGGAACGGATTATGTTCGTAATCCAAGGTACCACTGTATTAGTACACCATTTGGTACAGAATGTTTTTTTTCTGGGTTTCCTACTCTAAATCTAGGATGCGTCTTATGGTCCGGTGCGTCTTGTGTAGCAAAAAATACGGTACCTTTTTTTCTACTCTGCTGTTTTTCATCACAAACTTCTCTATGGTGGTTCCTGGATGGTCAGATCTTTTCTTTCTTTTAGGTGATATACTGTGGATATGCGATATATATGATGTGGCTAAAACACTCTCCTGGACAGATAACTCTGAAATTGTAGAACAGGAGGATGGTGATCTTGAAGGTGGATAGTTTCCAGAATTCTTTAGGTTGATAGAAATTGATGCTGTTTTTTTTATTATTGATACCATTTCTGCTTATTTAGTATTACTCATTTTATTCACAGCCACTCAGTACTGCCCAAAAATAAATATTTGCTTGTTTCAATTCTTTATTTCTTCATAATAACTGTATCAAAATGATGGTAATGTGCAGTAATAATAACAAATATATTTTTGCTCAAATATGACAGTTCCTCAAGGCGGTCTTTAAAATTTTCCCAAACTGGGACTCTTTTATAACCTGCTGTCATTATAGGTTTTCTTCTCCAAGGAGAGATTAATAAAATAAGCCTCAGGCTATACAGTACACACACAGATCCTAAGACTTGTGGGGTATTCTGTTCTAAAGGTTTCAGTTTCATTTTTACTGCTTGCTCCTCCCACCTCACACTTGGCTCCTTGTGCAGATATTTAAACTTAGCACTTTAGAGGTAAGGGTTGATTCTGTGTATATCTATTTGCAAAAGAACAATGAGGTCTTTTTCTCAACTCTATATCTTATAATTATTTTTGCTGTGAAGAAGAATCATGCTATCTCTGCAGACATATATTTATGGTTTTGAGAAATGCAAAACCAAGTATCTGTGATAATGTGTGCTGGATAGAAAATTTGCCCTTGACATTATGAATGGATTAATGGATCATTTACCAAAAAAATTCAAACAGTGCATGAATATACAGCCGCATGCTATATAATTACAAACGAATACTTTTGAACTATATTGTATGTTAAATAGGAAACAGATTTTTACTCAAAAAATCAATTTTTTAAAAATCCAGTTTGGTTAAATTATTCCTTACCATGACAGGAGTTGCAATGCAACTTATCACAAAAAATTGGAAGAATTGGGATAGGCCAAATTACAATTGCTGGTGGGAATCTTTGTGCTAAGTTTAGAAATTTGAACGTACACATGCAACACAATTGGGACACTACAGTAATTTTTTAAAAATTTGGGACCCATTAACAAAATTTTGTTTGACTTGATCATTAGTATTACCCTTTAGTTTCTCTATGAGTGTTGAACACATCCAGGAAGGGGGGTGGTAATATATACTTATTATTATATTTGAATGTAATTAGTGCTGTTTATTGAAATATTTGTTCATTATCTGTTGCACTTTATGATGGCTTGGAAAGGAATAAAGAATATATATATATATAAAAACAAATCATTGATTTTTATCTACCCTGGTTCACAAGTTGGGGCAACAGGGTTACATAGATGTGGTCTGAATATGGTAACAATACTGTGGACATGGATCTACTCTGTTTGAATCTGGACACTTATATGATGTAACTAGATGGGTGACGGGTTGCCAGGAATTTGCTTAGTGCCTTTGTGCTGGAGCAGGTCCTTTATGATGACTGATAGGGTTTGCAGTACAGTGGTGCCTCACACAACGAACTTAATTCGTTCCAGGAGCAAGTTTGTTATGCGAAAAGTTCGTTATGTGAAACGCGTTTTCCCATAACAATACATGTTAAAAAAAATAATTCGTTCTGTAGCATAAAATATGCTAAGATGACATAAAAAAAGATAAATTTTTGGTTATTATTTTTATTTAGATACATCTAAAAACATAATTGTTTTTTAAAACAACACACATTTTTTAAATTTAAAGACAGACTAAGTAGAGTCTAATTTTACAGTGAGAGGGCAGAGTCTCAGCGGCAAAAACTGGGACTTAACTGTTCATTTTTTTTTTTTTTCCTACCGTGTTTCCCCGATGATAAGGCAGGGCCATCAAATAAGACAGCCCCCCCTTTTTAGAAAAAAATGTAAAATAAGGCACCCCCCCGCAAATAAGCCACCCACCGATACCTGCGCTTACCCGAATCGGGTGGTACGGTGGGTGACTCCGTGTGGTCCCTGGCACCCCCGACACGATCGGGGCAAGAGGGAGCTCAAGCCCTCTTGCCCCCCCCGACTCCCCGCCACGATCGGGGCAGGAGGGAGCTCAAGCCCTCTTGCCCCCCCCCCGACTCCCCGACACGATCGGGGCAAGAGGGAGCTCAAGCCCTCTTGCCCCCCCCCGACTCCCTAACACGATCGGGGCAAGAGGGAGCTCAAGCCCTCTTGCCCCCCCGACTCCCCGACACGATCGGGGCAAGAGGGAGCTCAAGCCCTCTTGCCCCCCCGACTCCCCGACACGATCGGGGCAAAAGGGAGCTCAAGCCCTCTTGCCCCCCCGACTCCCCGACACGATCGGGGCAAAAGGGAGCCCAAGCCCTCTTGCCCCGCCGATTCCCCAACTCCCCGACAATATCGGGCCAGGAGGGAGCCCAAGTCCTCCTGGCCACGGCGACCCCCTAACCCCACCCTGCACTACATTACGGGCAGGAGGGATCCCAGGCCCTCCTGCCCTCGACGCAAACCCCCCCTCCCCCCAACGACCGCCCCACCCCAAGAACCTCCGACCGCCCCCCCAGCCGACCCGCGACCCCCCTGGCCGACCCCCACGACACCCCCAACCCCCTTCCCCGTACCTTTCTGTAGTTGGCCGGACAGACGGGAGCCAAACCCGCCTGTCCGGCAGGCAGCCATCGACGGAATGAGGCCGGATTGGCCCATCCGTCCCAAAGCTCCGCCTACTGGTGGGGCCTAAGGCGCCTGGGCCAATCAGAATAGGCCCGGGAGCCTTAGGTCCCTCCTGGGGGCAGGGCCTGAGGCACATGGTCGGGTTGGGCCCATGTGCCTCAGGCCCCGCCCCCAGGAGGGACCTAAGGCTCCCGGGCCTATTCTGATTGGCCCAGGCGCCTTAGGCCCCACCAGTAGGCGGAGCTTTGGGACGGATGGGCCAATCCGGCCTCATTCCGTCGTTGGCTGCCTGCCGGACAGGCGGGTTTGGCTCCCGTCAGTCCGGCCAACTACAGAAAGGTACGGGGAGGGGGGTTGGGGGTGTCGTGGGGGTCGGCCAGGGGGGTCGCGGGTCGGCTGGGGGGGCGGTCGGAGGTTCTTGGGGGGGGCGGTCGTTGGGGGGAGGGGGGGTTTGCGTCGAGGGCAGGAGGGCCTGGGATCCCTCCTGCCCGTAATGTAGTGCAGGGTGGGGTTAGGGGGTCGCCGTGGCCAGGAGGACTTGGGCTCCCTCCTGGCCCGATATTGTGTGGGGAGTTGGGGAATCGGCGGGGCAAGAGGGCTTGGGCTCCTTTTTGCCCCGATCGTGTCGGGGAGTCGGGGGGGCAAGAGGGAACCAGGCGGAGAGAGGGCAGTTAAGCGCAGTGCCTGCGCGGAAGGATGCAGCTCAGGCGACTTCGTTGTGTGAAACGAAGTTCGTTGTACGGATCAAGACATAAAGTTCGTTGTGCGCAGCGTTCGCTGTGCGAGGCGTCCGTTATGCGAGGCACCACTGTATAGGCTATTTTGTGCGTTTCTAGTGCTGGCATGGCAGTAGGCACACATCTAGTGCACTAGTGACAGGTCAAGCTCTCGGTAGCAGCAAGAGCTAAGGTTTATGGGAACTGCTTCTGGCTCCCTTATTGCACTTACCTGGGCGTATTGCATAACTGGCAGCAGTTATGAGGGCAAAGATACCAGTTTCAGGTTCTGAATAGATACTTGTATATGGTAGGCAGATGTGGTTGAACTTCATGTAGCAGTAATATAATTCCAACCCATCCTTGAGGCTCTCTTTCCCATCCTTGCAGTGCAGCGTACCATATGTACCATTCAGAAACTCACCTAATGAGGTTTTCTATTACACTGGGCACCATGCCATGTGATGGACACCTTGGCAGCAACCATCCTTCTCAGGCCAAACATATAAATGTCTGGCTTGCATCCAGTGGATAAAATCACCACATTAAAAATAGAGATTAAAATCACTTATCAGATTTGGCAGTGAATAAACTTGTGTTAAGCAAATTTGAAAATCTTTCCTTTTTCTGGTATGTTCTGATGCGTGGAGGAGAGCATATACTGAAACAGGATTTTGTACTACTGGAGTAGTGCTTCTCCACCCTCTCTTGGAGGCACACCTAGCTAGTTTGATTTTCAGGATTACAATGAACATGCATGAGATAAATTGGCAGACAATGGATCTCCAACACATGCAAGTTTCTCTCAGGCATATTCATTGTGATAATTGTGAAAATTCAGGCTAGGTGTAGGGCTGCATTATTACTTTTGTAGGTCCCTCCTTCATTGGCATTTAATATAAGACTAAGCGATGAATCCCATAGGAATTGAATGATCCTCGTTGCATTTACTTCATGGGAATTGCTAGTGCGGCTTTGTAAATGGAGTCTTTACTCTGAATTTTAAAAAATTAAAGCATTTTCGTGGGCCCTAAGCAATGTACGCTGGGACTCCCTCAGAAGAAAAGCTGTAGTAGTAGTTTCCATGCTATGATGGATATGAAATCCCATTTGACATGGGTGAAGTATGGATAGTTGATCACAGTGAGAGCCAAGTTAAGTGAAAAACCACCTTTTTTTGTTAATTTGTAGTCAAAACAAAGATTTGAAAAAGGGCAATAGTTCTCCAGAAGGGAGAGATCCAAAGGTGGTTTCTTAAGGATGGACTTGATGGCTGCCATTTTTCTAAGTTGTTGGGATAGAGCTAGTAAGATGACTCTCAGAGATCATTTGTAAACACGCTGGTAACAGACCATGTGCCAGAAGACGAATTCAGTTGGAAGGCATCGGATCTAGTGAACAGGTGGTAATGTTTATGGAATTAAGCTGAGTAAGTGTTGGAAGAGAGCAGCAATTCCAGGTAAACGAGGGGATAGAGGTAACAGAATTTTTCAAAGGTAGTGAATTAAGTAGTGGTCCTGAACTAGCAGAGGCCTGAGTTAAGGAGATTTGCAAAGAGGTAACTTTAGCGGAGAAATAAGATGCCAATAAAGATGCTGGTGGAGTTTGTGTCATGTTGAGTAAGATTGCCATCTATAGAGAATGCTTTCACAGGGGTTGTTGTTTTTTCAGTCAACAATGAGCTTGGAGAAATAGATCTTTTTAGCAGATCTCTGCTGAAGTGGTCATGAGCTATCTCTTGAGGTAGTCCCTGTCACTGTGATAAAATGCAAGAGATATCAGTTGTGTGACACAAACTGTAAGCATTGGTGATAAGTAAATGTCAAGATACATCTGCATAAATGTGAGGATACAGAGGGCAGTCCAACCACAATCAAAGTGCACACAGAGATGTATATATAGGTAAGTGCAGGTCTTATTGAGCCACTTTCAAATCTCTCACTGATTCCTGATTACAAGAGGGTATATGAGTCATAACAGGATCCTTGGAATCTGAGGAACAATCCTTATTCTAGATTTGGAAGATTATTTGCATGTTAAGAGAGTTATAGGCCTTTCTGCTGTGGTAGGTGGACTCCTCTTATGGGGCCTGTGAGGTAGGCAATTCCGGACCTCGAGAGCCACAGGCAGGGCAGGTTTTCAGGATATCCACAATGAATATATACGAGATGGATTTGATGCACTGCCTCCTTGAGATGCAAATCTATCTCCTGCATATTGTGGATATCCTGAAAACCTGACCGGCCTCTGGCTCTTGAGGACCGGAATTGCCTACCCCTGGTCTATGACCCTCAGGACAGATAGAAAGTAGGCTATCTCATAGAACAGAGCTATTGTTTGTTATGTCTGCTGCACAGATTAAGGGAAGGCTATGTAGCCTAAGGCAGGGGTGCCCACACTTTTTGGGCTTGAGAGCTACTTTTAAAATGACCAAGTCAAAATGATCTACCAACAATAAAATTTTAAAAAAACACAAAGCATACTGTATGCAGAGAAAATGTTAATTATCATTTATGTTCTGGGTTTTTTTCAAAGAGGTCAAGGCAGATGACTTTATGCAATGTCACCTCAGTAACAACTATACAAAAATAGGCAAATAATACCCTCTGCCATTTTTACTAAACCGCAATAGCAGTTTTTAGCGCAGGGAGCTGTACTGAATGCTCCCTGTGCTAAAAACTGCTATTGCAGTTTAGTAAAAGGGGGCCGTAGTGCAAAATATAGACAGCAGATATAAATTCTCAAAACAGACACATTTTGATCACTACATTGAAAATAAAATCATTTTTCCTACCTTTGTTGTCTGATGATTTTATGAGTCTCTGGTTGCACTTTCTTCTTCTGACTGCATCCAATATTTCTTCCCTTCTTTCAGCCTCCTGTATGCTTCCTCTCCTACAGACCTCATTTCCTCCCCCAACTTTTTCTTCCTCTCTCGCTGCCTCCTTCCTTCTTTCTTTCTTTTTGTCTCCTTGCCCCCCCTTTCTGTCTGTCTTTCTCTCTCCTTGCCCCCTTTCTTTCTTTGTCTCCCTGTCCCCCCTTTCTTTTTCTTTCTTTCTTTCTGTTTCCCTTCTTTCTGTCTGTCTTTCTTTCTGTCTCCCTGCCCCCCTTTCTTTGTCTGTATTTCTCTCTCCATGCAACCCTTTCTTTCTGTTTCCTTCTTTCTTTGTCTTTTGTCTCCATGCCCCCTTTCTTTCTGTCTGTCTCCCTGTCCCATTTTCTTTCTTTCTCCCTGCCCCCTTTTCTTTCTTTCTCCCTGCCCCCTTTTCTTTCTTTCTCCCTGCCTGTCCCCTTTCTTTCTTTGTCTTTCTTTCTCCCTGCCCTCCCCCAAGCCATCACCGCCGCAGTCGGGGAACAGGCCCCCAAGCCCCCACCGCCAAGTTCTGAGCTCTCCCTGCTTCCCAACGCGGTAAACAGAACGCAGAAGTGCCGGGCTGACAGCCTTCCACCCCAACGTCAATTCTGACATCAGAGAGGAAGTTCCAGGCCAGCCAGGCAGCAATTGGGGTTGGGAGGGGGAAGGTGTACATTTCTAAACAAACACAAAACTTTCAGATAGGAGAAACATAGAAACACAATGGCAGACAAAGGCCAAATGGCCCATCCAGTCTGCCCATCCACAGCATCCACTATCTCCTCCACTCCCTAAGAGATCGCATGTGCCTGTCCCACGCTCAAATTCAAATATAGAAACATGACTGCAGATAAATAATAATAGCTTATTTATATCCCGTCATACCTTTCAGTTCAAGACAGTTTACAAGAGAGGCTGCATGAATGCAGCAAAGTTACATCATGAGCATGAAGTAGGAGTAAACAAACAGGCGTATAATGTAATTATATATAACAGGAGGTAGGCGCATGCAACTAGACATAGAGGAAATAGTTTGAGGAAGTTTAAATAAATTTGTCAAATAAATGGGTTTTCAGTGATCTTCTTTATGATTGCCCATCAAGACTGCCTAGCCGCAGCATCCACTATCTCCTCCTCTCCCTAAGAGATCCCAAGTGCCTGTCCCATGCTTTCTTGAATTCAGACATGGTCTTTGTCTCTACCACCTCTACTGGGAGACTATTCCACGCATCTATCACCCTTTCTGTAAAAAAGTATTTCCTTAGATTACTCCTGAGCCTATCACCTCTTAATCTTATTCTATGCCCCCTCTCTCTGGGGTTTCCTATCAACTGAGACTCTCCTCATGTGTATTTATGCATCATAGGTATTTAAATGTGTCTAACTAGAAACAATACTAGCAATAACAATCTAAATAGATAAATAACTGCAGCAAAAAATGTTGCAAAAATGTTATAAGCCAAGTGGTAGAAATATCCTTTGAAAAACCATTTAAGTAAAGTGGAGAAAAAAGCCTCAACTAGTTTTATATGCAGACGGCAACCCAATGAGTTTTTTAGCCGTTCTTAATCTGTGTCATAGGCAAAAAAACTCTGCTACTTCTTTAAATGTAATCTTTCAAAATAGGAAAATATTTCACCACTGTGCACAGGGAACAGGAAAAAGAACCTCCAGGAAGGTTACACTTATCTTCACAGCTGTTGATGTAAGCCAGGACCGCGATTCAAAAATGCAACGATCTTCCTACAGTCACGGTTCTGGCATTGAAGTGAAGATAAGGAACCAATGTCCAAATCCAACAAGGCACTTGTTTCACCAACGAATGGCCGCTTCAGGGAATTCCCTCCTATTTTTTGCTGCAGTTATTTAAATGTGTCTGTCATATCTCTTCTCTTCCACCTTTTCTCCAAACTATACATATTGAGATCTTTGAGTCTGTCCCTGTATGCCTTATGGTATAGACCATGAACCATCTTAGTAGCCTTCCTTTGGACCAACTCCATCCTGTTTATATCTTTGTGAAAGTGTTTTTTCCAAAATTGTACACAATATTCTAAATGAGGTCTCACTAGAGTCTTATACAGGGGCATCAATACCTCCTTTTACTTACTGGCCATTCCTCTCCCTATGCACCCAAGCAGCTTTCTAACTTTCACTGTTGCCTTTTCAACCTACTTGGCCACCATAAGATCATCACATAAATCCCACTCCTCTTTCATGCATGAAAGTTCTTCACCCCCCTAAACCGGGGGTGTCAAACTCAATCACACTAAGGCAGGGGTGTCCAGTGTCGGTCCTCGAGGGCCGCAATCCAGTCGGGTTTTCAGGATTTCCCCAATGAATATGCATGAGATCTATTAGCATACAATGAAAGCAGTGCATGCAAATAGATCTCATGAATATTCATTGGGGAAATCTTGAAAACCCGACTGGACTGCGGCCCTCGAGGACCGACATTGGACACCCCTGCACTAAGGGGTCGAAATCCAAAACACAGGCAAAGTCGCAGGCCAGACTCCGCCCAATCTCCACCCCAGACCCCACCACCATAATAGTACTAATTATAACACAATTTTTTCCATTCATTTTTCATATATACACACACACAATATAATCTTATTAACACATAATGATAATGGTTAACCACAAAATTAAACTACACAAAACACACTGTATGCTTCTCAACATTCATTCCTACCAGAACATAGATAACCCCTATGCAAATACAGGGCCAAAAACTAAAAGTACTAATATATAAAAATGAAACCCTAAGATTCAAGACTCTGCATGCAGAGAAAATTAAATAAATGTATTTCTTCCTGAGCAGTGCAAAAGATAGCAGATTAAAACTCTCAAAATAGACACAATTCAAACACTAAATTGAAAAATAACATCATTCCCCCTACCTTTGTCGTCTCCCTCCCTCACTACTGCAGCTGTGCAGAATATTACTGGAGGCAGGATAGGTACTCATGCTCCCCCACCCCTGCGCACATTGTACTGCTGGGAGGTGGAGCTGGAGGAAGAAGTCAGGAGGGTAGGTAGAGTTGGAGGTGGAAATCAAGAGTGCAAGCCTATGGTTATAATTAGCGCCCCACCCCCACTCGCTGCCTCAATTTTCTCTTATGTAGTAATTTAACAGTGCCGGCCAGTAATTTACACCACTGGTGTGGTGTTAACTTGCGCATGCCAGTAGCGCACCAGAAATGAATTTAACTGTGCCGGCCCCAGTGATACTTCCCAGCTAGAGCTGGCACAGTTAAATTCATGTCTGCTGCGCTGCCAGCACGTGTAAGTTGACAATCACACTGGCGGTGTAAATTACTGGCCGGCAATGGGATGCTTCGCTGGGGTAGTTTTTGTTGTGTTGCCGACACGTACAAGCTGATGATCACCCACGAGTGCTGCTGTTGCCGTTAGGTGAGGGTCCAAAACAGAAAGCAAGGCGACATCGTGAATTCCTGTTTACTTCCCCTTAATGCTGGCCCTGAAACGCAGGTCGCATAAAACAGCCAGGCGGGCCGGATTCAGCCCATGGGCCTTGTGTTTGACACATGTGCCCTAAACTGGACCATTCCCTCGGCTTTCTAAAGCTCAAATGCATGACCTTGCATTTCTTAGTATTAAATTTTAGCTGCCAAATTTCAGACCATTTCTCAAACTTCACTAGGTCCTTCCTTTTGTTTCCCACATCATCAGAGATATCTACTAGAGAATGACATGGTGGTTGTTACCCGTGACTAGCCGCGGGTAACCCGCCAAAACGGTGACAAAAAAAAAAAGGTCACCGCGAGATCGGGGACAAGGCCATTCACTGCCCCGTGGAGCGGTGAATGGTTAGACGGGGCGGTTAACAAGAGTGAACGCGCGGTGAACGAGTGTTCGATCCGGCAGCCCACACTCTCCCTCCAGCCATGCATCTCACTCCCTCCCTCCCTCCTTTTCCCTTACCTTTTCTTGTTGAAACTGGCGATTTCCATAAGACTATGAGCTGTATTACAGCCGGAGCCTTGAAGTTGCATTGCGTTGCCTGCTGGAAAAGTCTCCTCTGACTCAACTTCCTGTTTCCAGTTGCATCGGAAGAGACTTTTCTAGCAGGCAACCCGACGCAACTTCAAAGCTCCGGCTGTAATACAGCTCATAGCATGGAAATCGCCAGTTTCAACAAGAAAAGGAGGGAGGGAGGGAAATGCACGGCTGGCCGACGGGAGGGAGCTGCTGGACCGCGTGAAGGGTGCTGGGGGTGGGGGGATGGAGACGAGAAGACGCTGAAGATGGGGACAGGGCGGTGAAAGGGTCAGCGGGGATGGTGATGGGGCGGTGAAGGGGACGGCAGAGACGGGGCAGTGAAGAGGATGGTGGTCCGGGGCGGTGACGGGGACAGAAATTTTCCCCGTGTCATTCTCTAATATCTATGTTATTTTATTGCGAATTGCATTGGTTGCCTGTGGAAGCTTGGGTATTGTTCAAGTTGGGTTGTTTTTGTTACAAGGTTTTATATGGTGCAGCCCCTACTTATCTGGCTAATAGTTTTTCCATAGCTATGCACAAATGCAGTAGAAAAACTCATTCTCTGTTCAATTTCCCTTCTGTAAAAGGTTGTAAAAGCAAGACATTTCTAAATCACTCATTAGCATCTCAGGCAGCTTCTCATGAAAAAGAATTTCGATCATTGTTGCTCACAGCTGTTTCTTACAGACATTTTAGAAAACAGCTAAAAACTTATCTTTTCTCCAAATACCTGACTAGCTGAATCATTCAAATATATGATTATGTTTAATGTTTATAATCTTTTGTAAACCGCGTAGAACTTTTTGGTAACGCGGTCTATAAGTATAATGTTATGTTATGTACTCTTGCAGATTTTTCTATCATCTGCAAAGAAGCAAATCTTACCAGTCAGCCCTACAGCATATCACATACAAAAATGTTAAAAAGGGCACACCACTGGTAACATCCCTTTCTTCGGGGTGATCTCCATTGACCATTACCCTCTGTTGCTTTCCACTCAACCAGTTCCTAACCTAGTCTGTCACTTTGGTGCCCATTCCGAGGGCATTCAGTTTATTAGATGCCTATCTGGAACACTGTCAAAGGATTTGCTAAAATCTAAATCCAGCACATGTAGTGCATTCCCTCTATCCAATTCTTTGGTCACCCACTCGAAGAAATTGATCAGATTTGTGTGACATGACCAGCCTCTAGTGAATCCATGTTATCTTGGGTCCTGTAATCCACTGGATTTCTATTAACATTAATTTACTTACGACAGAAGTCACACTTACTGGCTGAAGTTCCCTACTTCTTCCTTACTTCCACTTTTGTGGAGAGGGACCACATCTGCCCTTTTCCAGTTCTCCAGTACCACTCCCAACTCTAGAGAAGCACTGAAAAGATCAGCCAGTGAAGCCGCCAGAACTTCCCGGAGTTCCTTCAGTACCCTTGTATGTACACCATCCGTCCCTAAGAAGACATTCTATAATATAACAGTGTACTGTATGTGCCGGCTCATAAACATTTATGTTCTGGTTTTAATTTTAACCCATTGAATTTTTCATTGTTGTACTATATGTTTCAAAAATGTGTCCACATCATAGAAAACTGGACTCCAACACAC